>NC_063200.1:26032475-26402475 GCF_017589495.1 Alosa alosa | reverse complement strand
AAACACACCCACTCTGTGGATTGTAGATCAGGGCTTAAAATTAATTTTTCAAAATGGGGGGGAATTCCCCCCTTAGGTTATTCATGTAGGGGGGATTTACACAATTTGGGGGGGGGGTTGATTCTGATACCAAGTCAAGAATTGCGATTTCAATACTTCGATACTTTTAAAAAAAAAAAAAAAGTGTTTGATTTTGGGGCCCCCACCACCCTGACGTCATCAGTAATATATACTGTAGTGGGATCATTCACAACAGTAGACATCCTAGATTCTGCTTGACTCTCTCCACACACACAAACACACACTGAAAATTATAGCTTATGTGATATGTTTCTATCATATATTTTTGAATTCATATAGAGTGTATTTATTTAATAATGCATTTTTTAAAGTATAGCATTTTACTAGTAATTACTATAGTAGCTAAACATATTTAGTAATTTGAATGCCTCATATTGACGTTTAACCTATAACACTTAGGCATATCTTTAATGTGGTGTGTAGGTCCAATTGAGTGCACAATGGTGATGAGTAGGTGTAATTCAGTGCCTGTCACTTTAAGAAAATACCTGAGAGTAATTCTATGGAGTAATTAGCCCCCCTTCAACCTGACGGTTTTAGGCTGTAGTCGCTAGTGAATAAAAGTTGTGCATAGTGCGGTATGTGTATGCAAATCATTATGTTTTCTATGTCATTAGATACAATAAATGTTCAAAAAACTAACATGTCGAAGACAATCTTTCTGGGATCAAGTGTTGACGTGACCTGAGCTAGCAGGATAGTTACCAAGGAGCTCTTTCCAGATGTAAAAGTTTGCCATGATAGCGTAGCCTATTTGCGTAAGCGCAAAGTGGTTCTCTCTCTCTCTCTCTCTCTCTCTCTCCGTGTGTGCGTCTGCATGAGGCTATGTTCAATTCAACTCGGTAGTTGATCAGTCCGGTCAATAGCACCGCATTCACGCCACAGGCTGTAAACAGGCTGTAACAGTGTATGCGGGAATTTCTCGCATTATGATGGCTAGAGTTGCGGGACTTGAACAAATTATGCGCAGTACCCGCAATCCAGCAGTGAAATTTAAGCCCTGTTTAATCCTACAGCAAAAACACAACAATGCACTGGATCTGTCTACAAAACGGGCCTTGTACTGTCTGGTCTACACGTTGCTCTGTCTGCACTGCCCCGTGCATCTGGACAGCCTTCCTGAACGACGTGAAACCTGATTGCAGGAACATGGGACTTCAGCAGGATAATGACTCAGAGATAAGGTGAGTCAGCACTCAAGCAACTCACTCGCCTACACCACACACACTCCCACTGCTGTCAATCACACCACTGGAGTTGATACAGTGCACAAAGCTAAACTAAACTTTCCCAGATAAGCATAATGAGTATTAGAATGGGTAGGGTAAGTGAAACCCAATGACTGTATACTGTAGAGTCACTGGTGAAACCACAGCACTGCTTACTAAACAGCTTCCTGTCTAACCAATAATGACTGTACTGCTTTTTTTTATTATGTCAAAACTCCTACAGAGACACAGTCGTAGATACATTCTCAGTTTCTAAATTCTCTTTTTATCTGTCAATAATGGAAAATCACACAGATAACACACCTTCATATCTAATCAAAACACTTGTGCTAGGGGTGGGAAATACTATAGCCACATCAATATATCATTATAAACCTATTTTTGCAATGTTACAGTATTGTACTGGCCCAAAGTATTGATATTTTTACAAAAATATGAAGTTCTACAATTCATAGAACTCATCCGCCAATTTGACTCCCCAGAGTCACTATTTCATGTATATCTCCGTGGCACTGATCAGACTACAGTAATAAGAGTAATCTTCTACACAGTCAAATACATGTTATATTTTTCTTCTTCATTTCCACAGATATTGTGATGTAAAGTAGATTCATCTTTTGTGATGCAGAATTGCTGTGTGGGCAAAGTATTGTGACAGTATCGATTCGTGAGTTACTCTGAGATTCCCATCCCTAATCTGTACTACTTATTTCCAGTGTTGGGCAAGTTACTTTTAAAAAGTAATTAGTTACAATTACTAGTTACTTCTTCCAAAAGGTAACTAAATTACTTACTCAGTTACAAATTATAAAAGTAACTAGTTACTTCAGAAAGTAACTAATGCGTTACTTTCAAGTAAATATTTAAATGCTCAAATGTGACCCCACCTCCACCCCTCTTTAACAGAACTTAAAATACATGTGTATGTTCAATATAAATCTGAATATCATAATGTAATGGACACTTAATACAAAACTATTAACAGAAACAATGTACACAAATCTAAACTATTTTAATGTTGTTGTGGGACAAAGTGAGACTAGCCTCCAATCAAATGCCATGTATGTATACAGTACCCTCCAGAATTATTGGCACCTCTGCTAAAGTTAAAAAGAGGAATATAAAATCATCTTTTGGAAATTGATCTTAGAGATTGGCATGGTTTTATTTCAGTTAGCATATTTATACTTAAGGCATTAAGATCAATTTCCAAAAGATGATTCCTCTTTTTAGTCAACTTTAGCAGAGGTGCCAATAATTCTGGAGGGTTAGGTCTGTAGATATTATGTTTATATAGTGGATAGATACAAATAACACAATAGATGTTTTGGAACTTTTGATATTTATTTGCCCCTCAACTATATTGGGCGTCTATATATAGTTCGATAACGTCTACAGACACGGTAGGGCTACCCCTCCTCTGACCCTCTCCCTCTGACAGAGAAGCTACACTAGGCGTGTAACTAAAGCGTTCCGTTCGCGACGCATAAAATCCATTTTAGATTAATTGTCTATTTTTTTTCGAACGTACGCGCCGCTATCACGTCTAAATGGCTGCATATCATCCACATACCTGGCTACCAGTTTGGTCAGTTCAGTCTGAGACAAAACATGTGGTGGGGCCTTAAAATCAAGCTTCAGTTGCTTAGGTTTTGTGGCAGTCTCCTCCTTTGGTGGCCTTGGCCACTTATTTCGAGTAAGCATGCAACGTTGAAATACGTTTGAATTACTTGACACCGACGTGGATAGGCACTTTTGCCCAGGGCATAATGCACATTTCACAATTAGGCCTACATTTGTTCCTTTACTTTTTTTGTTATTTTACTTTACTTTCACCCGCCCACCTCTGATTGGCTGACCATGAGATTTTACTCGACCTCAGCCAATCGTCAGAATTTATGCGCTTGTCTCGTGCACTGCCCGCTAACCAAGGAAAAAGTATTTGCCTCTCTGCTCAGCGTCTGATGAAAAAAACAGCTTTAAAGGGAAACTTGGCAGGATTTCCCCCTCTGCTGGAGAAATTGTGCATTATGCTATTTCAAACTGTGGGAAAAGGTAACGATAAAGCACATGGATTTGTTTACAAGCTAGTGAACGGTTAGCATAAGTTTGGCAGAACTATGTGGATGTTACAAGGTAAGAAACACGATTTAAAACTAGTTTCTTGTTTCTCACTTCTCTTTCCGGGACAGTGGTCTCAATGTTGCAAGGTTGGTTTTTCGCCTGAGGACGCTAGGCGCGCGGGGAAAGTCACCATTTTCACCGGAACAGGTCATTTAAGCATCCAAATGATTTCTAAACGGGTTTATTACGTTGAAATAGTTGCCAAGTTCCCCTTTAATTATAGTAACACGCCGGATTTTGTGGCAGTAACGGTAAAGGCGTTATTAAAATGGGAAGAGTAATTAATTAGATTACTCGTTACTGAAAAAAAGTAACGCCGTTATTTATAACACCGTTATTCCCATCACTGCTTATTTCATGCACGCACACACACTCACACACACATACACACAAGGCATCTGACGTGGGCTGCAGCGGTGAGGTGAGGGCCGAGCAGGTCATGCTCCTCCCCCCTCCTCCTCCTCCGTCAGTGACCTCAGCAGAGCAGAGCGGCCATTCAGGGTCCGGTAATGAGGGAGTGACTCCGCTAATGAAAAATGCATTACGCTCAATGGATCTGAGGAAACAAGTTAGGACCCCGGCAAAGACTCTCCTCCTGCCTCCACTCTGTGAGACGCTCTACTCTATGTGACGCTAAAAGCTTGCCACTACTTAAAACCTTTTATCACAGAGGAAGAGGCAGAAAGAGAGAGAGAGAGAGAGAGCAAGAGAGAGAGCATGAAAAGACAGAAGAGAGAGAGTGATGGAGAGAAAGAGAGAGGAAGGGAGGGAGAGAGTGAGAGAGATCAAGCAAGAGGGAGGGAGAGGGAGCCTGAGGGGGCTGAAGGCTTAAAGGCCTCATCAGACACTTCCGGATATGTAAAAACAACACTTCTGTTTCTGCAAGTGGGCAAAGCTCCTCAGAGATGCAGATTACTAAAGTAGTTCACAGAGTGTCCTCTGCACCAGAGATTGACTGCAGACACACACACACACACACACACACACACACACACACACACAGCACAGCACACCCCAGCACAGCAAAGCTTTTATTTACACATAAACAGATCAAGCCTGAAAAAAAACATTTTCTGTCTGTGAATTGGCCTCAAGTGAACCCTAATCCTCATTCAGACAAAACTGAACTCATTTAAACAATAAATGGTTTCACTAGCTGTTGGGAATTTTAGTGACATCAAATCTCAAAACCCTCAAGTCTTACTACAGTAATAAACTTAGGTAGTACCACACTTGCACAATACATGTGCATGGTTTCAGTATTTAAATGTTTGAATGAGTAATTTTTTAAAATAAAGTTATTATTTTAAAATAAACACTTTTTCCAAGTTAGATAACAGTGTCTTTTTCCTCATTCACTCTTCGCCTCCATCTCTCTCCCCCTCTCTGTCTGTCTTTTTTTCTTCCTCAATGTGTTCTCTCAGTCATTCCCGTAGGACACACACTCTTCTCCCCTGAGCCAGAGTGCATCTCCCTCTCTCTCTCTCTCTTTCTCTCCTCTTCCTCCCCCCTACACACACACACACACACACACACGCACACCACATGTCTGTCATCGCCTGCCAGCCAGATCTGTCACAGCTGGTGCGCACCGACCAAACAGGAAACTCAAAGCAGCTTGCGGTGACCTCCAAAAGGGGCAAAGCTATCCCAGCATGCCCTGTGGTGGGGGCAGCATCTGTGAGTTCTTTCACTGACGACACAGAGTGAAGCACAGACTGAGAGAAGGACGAAGAGAGAGAGATGAGTCCCTTCGCTCTCGTTCAACCAGAAACAGCAGTCACAAGATCTAATGGAACAGATGCATACAAGGGTGTGTGTATTGCATGTATGTATGAACTATGCATGTAGGTATGTGTGTGTGTATGTGTGTGTGTGTGTGTGTGTGTGTTGTGTTTGTGTGTGTGTTTACAAATATCGACATAAATAGTATGTTAGAAATGTCCATAAAGTAAATTTAAATTTCAATCTGACCTACTGTAATTTGAGATCATCATATTAAAGATATGGAGAGAGTAGAATAAATATTTAGCTTGCATGTATGAATGGAACAGGAATTATGTATTTTATAATATCTATGAATTATGTATATGTTTAAAATTTCCCCTTGGGATGAATAAAGTATCTATATATCTATCAATGTATATGAATGATATCTATGAATGAATCTATGAATTCATCCAGCTTTTCATGCACACTGCTCTCCCAGGGACATGGATGAGAGCTGAGGGCCATGGCAGAGTCGTGAGTGTGTGAGTGGTGTTGCCAGTCTCCTCTCCCTGTTAACAAGGTCATCACCAGCAGGCCCTGGAGAGGGGAGAACGGGTTGGGGGTCATACGTACCGCCCCACACGCGTTCATCCTCGTGGGGTCCAGAGAGAGGCCAGGGCAGGGTAGGGTAGGTTGGGCATGGGGGAGTTGGGGGTTGATCTCCCGCGGGCACCTCTCGCCAATGTGATGGGCCGTGGCTGCTGCCAGGGCAGGGCTATTTTCATCTGGAGCGTCTGAGGCTGCGGTTGAGGCACCAGAGGCCTCACCCCCTGGCACCCCACGGGCACTGCCACACACTGACAGCATCCCCAGCCATGCCAGGGAGGATTAAAGTTAAGACATGACAAACACCAGCGGTGCATGACGGGCATGACATCATCGCTGCCGTGCACACTGATGGTGAGTGTATGTGTAAGTGTGTGTGTGTGTGAGGACAGACATGGTGTGTGTGAGTGTGTCTATGTGTGTATGTGTGCACGCAAGCTGTTGTGTGGGGTGAGGACAGATGATGTGTGCCTGTTTGTGTCTGTGTGTACGTCGTGTACTTGTGTGTGTATGTGTACTTGTGTGTGCACACGCAAGCCTGTGTGTGTACTGTATGTGTGTGGGATGAGGGAGGGGGTAGCCTTGCCTCGTTGTCGTGAACTCAAAGACAAACACACTTCCACGCCAGTCATGACATGATGTGTCCTCTCGGAGGAAAGAGAACCGATTTCGGCAACCCGATATCGACCGAAAGGCTTCAGAGGTCCATTCAAAAATACTCTCTCTCTCTCTCTCTTTCTTTCTTTCTCAGTTTAGTGACATTGCAAAAATACATGTCTGCTTGGATAAATACAGCAACAACAGACTTCAGGCGAATTAATAAAGCACTCAGACCGTCTCTGCAGCACAGAAGTATGGGTGCTCTAAAAATGAACACAGCAATATACTTATCATAGCAATGTCTTAAATTTGGGGCAATTTGTTTCAAAGGGTGAATTAAGATGACACAATATATTTCCAATCAGGCCCCGCTAGGCTAAGCTGAGGGGAGGAGAGATGCTGGCCAAGACCGGAGCAGATGGGGGCACATCCCACAAATATCCTTCGGCCAGCCGGGTGTGAACACAAACACACAGATAATTATTTCTCTTTTTCTCTCTCTCTCTCTCTCTCTCTCTCTCTGTCCGATCTAGACTCATCTCAAGCTCATAACCCAGACCCAACTACCATTATCCTTTCTCATTGCTCCATCTCTCTGGCTAGCCAGTGAACCCATTTCTGATTCTGGCTGCAGACTGGCCCACCCTAAAGTGTCGCGGGGTAATATCACAAATGTACACTCATATAGCTCATATATATACAGTGGGGGAAATAAGTATTAAACACATCAACATTTTTTTCAGTAAGTATACTTCCAATGAGGCTATTTGCACGACATTTTCACCAGACATTAGTATTAACATTAGTATTAATTACAATTTCGTGCGAATAGCCTCACTAGAAGTACACTTATTGAAAAAAATGTTGACATGTTCAATGTTCAATACTTATTTCCCCCGCTGTATACACCCACAAAGCTCACAATGGTCACATAGCTCTCCCTATGGGAACTTTAGATTCACACAGGTCCTATACATCTCATTATGGAGCCTGTAGATTCACACAGGTCCTATACATCTCATTATGGAGCCTGTAGATTCACACAGGTCCTACACATCTCATTATGGAGCCTGTAGATTTCCATTGAGACCTTTACATGGATCCCTGGTGAAGCATTGTTTCCAACAGCAGCTATGGATTTCAGCGTTTGCGTGCGTGATCAAGTCAGGAACTGAGTTGGAGGAGAGAGGCTTTTGTTTGCACACCAGTTTCCACAGGGGCAGTGACTCAGCCTACCTTGTGACACTGGTGGCCAGGACCTGCGTTGTTCTTCCGTGTGTCATTAGCTGTGTGACCCGTGAGTCTCAGGGTGTAATTATCTTTCTTTTTTTTTTTTTCCCCATGCCTCCCCACACAACAACACCCACCCACACCGGAAGAAGCGCACCAAAAACAGAGTGAGCACCATCGCCTGTGGATTATTACTCTTTTCACTGACAGCTGAGTTGAACATGATCTACCTCAGTGAACATCACACCCATGCATGCACAGACACACACACACACACAAACACACACACACACACACCCACGCACGCACATAGACACACACACCCACGCACGCACATAGCACACACAAACACACACACACACACTTGTATGGCTGAGGGACTCTGTTTCCAAACTTCGACGTCATTAAATATGGCTTGAGGGCAACGGAAAAAGTATTAAAAATTGAACAGCACCACACCTGGAGTGGAGCATCTCAAGGGACAGAGATGGCACCAAAGCCAAATGCTCGCTTGATAAATGACCAAAAAAGAGACAGTGAGGAAGGCAATTCAACAACAAGAGAAAGACGACAAAAATTAACATTATAGCAAATCAAAACAAAGTAAATCATTTTGTTTTTTTTTGGTATGATGATCCACAGTGAAAATATAAGTTTACACACCCCATATAGAAAATGTACAAAAACATAGGAATCACACTTGTCAAGTACAATACTCTCATGTTAAATCTGTGGTAAAACACTTGCATATACTTTCCATACTAAAATTGCATAATGCCTTTTAACATGCTAGGTACAGTGTGTCATAAATAAAATACTTAACGCTTTGTCACATTTACTTTGACATTTGGATAAGGTGATATTCCATACCAAGCATGAATTTTAACAGATGATCCGATCAGACTATCTAAAGTAAAGTAAAAGTAAAGTGTTACCTATTTATTATATGTAATTCTATATGAAAGGGGCCATAGATATTTGTGATAACACACTGTTACCATATATAATATTTGTACTATAAAAAACAATATACATTAATTTTAGAGATTTATATTTTCCATATGGGGGATAGGGCACAATACAAACAAGTCAGATATAACTGTAAAGCAGTTCAGTTCTGTCTGATATAGATGGAAATCATGTCTCTTCACAACAGGCTCCCCTTGAGGTTAAAACCCTTTCTGTCTTCTGACCAAGGAGAGAGGAGGATAAAGGCTGACATGTTGCACGGGTTGGAGAGTATTTTTAAAACAGAGCCCCAGGTGACAAAATGAAAGAAACGCAAGCAGTGCAGAAAGAAAGAGAGGGAGCAAAAGAGAGAGAGTGTGAGAGAGAGATAGAGAGAGAGAGAGAGAGAGAGAGCCTCTGAGGTCATAACTGGCAAAGTGGGAAAATAACAAAAGCATTATGATGCTGAAGCATTGCAACTGTGGGAATTGAGCACTGAGCAAGCATGTGAGAGGAAGGGAGAGAGAGAGAGGGAGAGAAAGAGAGAGAGAGTGAGGGAGAAAGAGAGCAACTGTGCTTAAAACCAGCTTTAGGGGTTGCAACATGATTCAGTCAAAATCCATTCATTCATGCACACACTTGTCCCTATTCAGATAAACCGCAGCACAATAATTGTCCTCTTGATAGCCATTCATAACCGACCATAGTGCCATTCACTGCTCCAGAGTGGCCATTCTGTTGCATTGTGGGAAAACAACAACAACAACAACAACAGTTATCTGTGAGGACTCACCTTCCTGACCACCTCTCCGGCCTAAACTCATCTGGCTGGTGGAACACCTCAGGGTCGCGGTGGACGGTGTAGCTTACATACATGGTGGCGGAGCCTTTAGGGATGTGGTAGCCTCCCAGCGTGGTGTCCTGGTGTGGTATATATGAAAAGAGGACAATGTCGTGATTAGTGTCCAGCAAGATATGCTTACTCTGCCAAGACATTACCCACAACTTCCAATAACCTCCGATAATTAGTGCCAGAATTTATTTGTCAAGTGAATTAGTACTGCTACATTTGTAATTGCATCAAAACCATTAGTTTTCAGATTGATATTTATTACAAATTGAATTAAATCTTTCAGTGTGATTCTACTATAGTTTGCAAAATCAGTGGAGGGTAGATGATCAGTATTTTCTGCATTTGCAACTGCTAGATCAACAAAGAAAAACATCTGGCAAAAAACACCTAAGGGAAGGGATGGGATGGGATCGAAGCTAGCGAAAGGAGCCGACCACTGAAACTACTTTTCCTGAGTGCCTGTAACTGACAGCATTGACTCATTTAGAGGCTCCGATGCCTCATTGTGCAGCCCTGAATTCCTGCTGGTGTGCTATGGAGGAGTCTGTTATGTCAACAGCAGCACACGTAATCAGAAGAAACGCCTCAAAAGAAATGCGAACAAACCAAACATGTGAGGGGAGAGCATTACAACTTCCTGAGTTGACTCCCAAGATCCTGTTATCCCCATGAGAGACAGTACTAGTAGGCCACATGTTTATACAGTATATGTTTGTATATGTTTGTACTATATACATACAAAAGTGTATGTTTTTATGTGCATGGTGGAGTCCAAAGAGCACATTACGGTCCTTAAAGTCCTGCTCATCAGGGCAGCTGTTTATCTGCAGCGATTCGATGCCCACACCCTGCCTGCCAGAGAGCCAGATGCTGATGTTTTATGCAGAACCCCATTAAGAGCCGGCATATGGGCCAGACTTGGCTCTAGGCTCTGAGTCCTGCATAAAAAAGACACACATATGCACAAAGACACACACACACACACGCGCACACACAGGCGCACACACACACATCCACACACACACAGACACACCTTTATCCCACATAGATTTATGCACACACTAACACACACAGGCATATATACAAGCGTACATGCACACACACACAGACACACACACTCACAGACACACACACACATACTCCCACTCACCGACCCACATACACACACACACACACACACACACACACACACCAATGACAGGGTCCAGGCAGCTGATACGGATCTCCCTCCTCTGGCTTGTTTTTTATTTAAAGCACACCCTCCAGCATGGCATGTCACGCAAAATGGCCGCCTGAATGACACCACCGTGCCTCCCTAAGAGCCTGACCATGCCAGCGTGTAAGGAGTGGAAACTTACTCCCCCCACACACATACTCCCACTCACCGACCCACACACACACACACACACACACACACACACACACACACACACACACACACACACATACACACACACATCCACCCACCCACCAACACATACACACACACACACACACACACACACACACACACACACACACACACATATCTACCCACCCACCCAACCACACATACATACACACACACACACATACACACACACACACACACACATGCACACACACAGTCTCTTCTGTCCCCCCAGAAGACCTCTGGTGACCTCGGTGGGTTAATCTTCCACCCCTGTAGCCTAAACATGAGATGCTGGACATGCCCGCTCACTCTTCCTGTTCCGCTCCTGGAGGGAGGATTACTCACGCATATCCGATGGCCAAGAGCCTTTAACTGGGTGCCTTAATTATGTGTGTGTGTGTGTGTGCTAGTGTGTGTGTGTGTGTGTGCACATGTGTGTCCATATGTGTGTGAATGCCTGCGTACGTGTTTGTGAAACTTTTCTGTCTTTTTCCACCCTGACACGTCCACCCGATGTAATTAGGACACCAGGTGAGGAGGTGCTCGGACGGATGTGGGATGCTGGGAAAGCGATGACGTGGGTGAGCATTCCTGACCCTGTTTCTGCCGCAGACCGCATCACCAGCGAGCAACTAATTACCGCCTGGCCAGGGTTTACACATCACCATTGATTTCTGATAGCTATGCAAAGGGTACAAAGAGAAGGACTGCAACCGAAATAGAAAGAGAAAAACGATAGATAAATAGATGGAGGGAGAAGAGGGAGAGAAACAGAGGGGTAGCACAGTACAAGTCTTCCCTATTAAGAAAGTATGAAAGGAAAAAAGATAAATGGAAGAGGTAGAGTGGGAGAGAGAGAGAGAAACAGAGAGAAAGAAAGAGAGAAAGAAAGGGGCAGCACAGTGAAAGTCTCCCCTAGCAAGAAACCATTTTTAACAATGCACCATTCGAATGTCTTTTTCTCTCAGTTGCACTCTGTCCGTAAACAAAATGCCCTCTGGCTTTCTCTCTCACTGGCCGACACCGGCTGCACATGGCTTTCACACAGCATGCTGACCAGTTGGTCCAGCGATAGCTCACAGTGGCAATAACAGGCTGCTCCTGAGTCACCCAAACAAGTGAGTCCACAAAGCACCAGCAGCGACAGCAGCGGCGGGGGCCATGCAACACCCTGACCGTGGGAGAGGAGGCGCGGGCCGTCATACATGTTCCAAGAAATCGGCCTCTATGGGTCTCTTTCATGGACCACTCATGTGATCCGAGGTTATAATGTCTGTGAAAAAGGAACATTTAAAAATAGAAAAGTTTCAAGAGCATGCATTGGCTCTATTTTTAATTGGAAGCCCCCAGTGCTAAAATGTTGTTTAGCTTCTATTTTTTGTCTGTGTGGCTTTGAGGATAATCAGCAACAACATGGTTATTGATCGCTTTGTGGCAATATTTGTTGTTGTTACACCATGGCAACGGTAAGGTCAAAGCAGTGGCATGCCAGCAGGACAAGCAAGGCAAAGGCGTCCATTTAGGTCACAGGAAACACAAGACCTGAATAGATGTTATTCCAGCACAGAAAAAAATGTGGATCGGAGGAGCTGCTAAATGACCTAATGTAAAATTATGCAATGAAATGCAGAAGTTGGTAACACAGAGATCTTTAAAACAGACATGGAATCTGCCCTTGTGCCCTGCAAAAGAGATTAATTCGGAATGAAAACATCAAAAACTACAGTCTTCCTTCAGTTTATTTCTACAGTGCTTCTGCTACGTTAGAACTTTCTGATGAAGGATTGATACAGAGCTTTTCCCTTCATCTTACTGTGTGTCACTGTGTGCACTTTTGGCCCATGATCGTTCAACATTTAGAAAACACTTCTAAGAACTATCACAGAACTATCACCACTAAGACTATGAAAAGTGTACTGCGCACAGCTTGCTGTGGCTAACTCTTCAGACCCTTTAATGCCCCCTTCTCTACAAACCCACTCCATCACTCTGGCAGCTCACATGCACTGCTACCCATAAGGAACTCTTTCATTAAATACGCAGCCCTCTCACCTGTTGCCTCTGATTAATCACAGCACTTGTAATTAGATTTTTCCTGGGTCACCCACCACGCTGAGCCGAAAGTATTAGATCCCAAAGTCTGAACACGAGGCTTTTTAACGGGTGTTTAAAATGGCTGTAAGTGGAGCAGGTCCCTCGGGACGGTCTGGTCTACTGTAGTGGTAATCATCAGTGGCCAGGAAGAGTGATTGGGAGTGGATGTGTGATGAGTGAAGTAGAGGGTGTAATCAAAACAGAAAACCGCCAGCATTAAAAAGACCAGCATCCATTATTTTTGATGGCAGTAATGACTTCATTATGGTGTTCTGGCTTTAGGTTTACAAAATTGCTTGTGCATATTTGAATGAATCTATTTTAAATTCACTGTCTCTGAGAAAGTCTCTCCTTCACATGTGGAGGTGACGTCATACAAATTGCACTGCTTTGACAGTAACAGAAAGCTGGTTGAAAACCTATAGCCTACGCCTACGAACTAGTGAGTCAAGTCTGTCTTGAGCTAAAATTACTTTATTTGATATCACTGTAATACGCACACTGATGGCTAACACACATGCAGTGTGATTCCAATCCTACACACTATGGTACACCAAGAGGGATTAACAGTACATTATGGTGAATGGCAATAATCCAATACCTTCTACAAAGGCTTTGTATGATGCCCCCTGCACAGGCAAAAACAAAAAAGATGGCCACAGCGGTAGCATTAGCCACTACTTTTTCCACCACGGTGCAGCAGCGCACCGAGTAAGAGGAAGTTAATCAATCAGCCGGGAATCAATGACCCACATGAGCCGTTGCATAAAGAGGGATTAGGTCAGTGAAAGGGCTATGGGGAGCGGGGAATCAAAACAAAGATTTTCCTCCAATAACAGAGAGGTGGATGCAAGCGTGGGCGAGTCAGTCAGCCAGAGAGAGAGAGAAAGAGAGAAAACAACAAGTCTCTCGAGTCATTATGTAATTTGTCTCTGTCAAAAGCTAATTTCAGCATGGCTTACAGTAGTCGAATGAATAAAAGCTCTCATTCAAAAAAAATATAGACTTTGACACTAAGTCAATATAAGGGCACTGGTAATGGGAATCCATCTTGAACAGCACAGGGGACAAACCTGACTCGCTATCCGTCTTCCACCAATGAAAGGAGGCCACAGCCTCTGCACCTCCAGCAGCACCTGGTCCAGGTACCTTGGATCTTGCCTGGCTCGTTCACGCACCTCTTCCTGAAAGAGACCAAAGCAACATGCCAATGAGTTCATTAACTAAGCACAGGGCTTATTCTAAAGGGTTTATTCTACTGCTATGGTGGTACGTCCTTAATGAGGAATGATGATCTATGATGAACCTTAATGAGGAATACTGCACTTCTGTACTTTATAATCATTACGATAATAAATACTGATATATATGATCTGTGAGAAAACAAATTGTCTCCGATGAAACACGTGCTCTGGCGCTAATGAAACCAGTAGGCGGTGTCCAGATGGACTATGGCATCGCTGGCGGAGAGGATAGCGGTCACCTGGCCGGGCCCACACAGGGCCAGTGTGAAGGAGGTGAGCAGTGAGGCCAGCGCTTTGGGGATGAGGGCCGAGATGAACAGCAGCAGATGCTGAGAGGCACAGCTGGCATCTGGCAGAGGGAGAGCCCGCAGACAGCCCACAAACCTGCAGGGGGAGACATGGAGAGATGAAAAGGGTAAGTAGATAAGAACTGTAAATATACTTATATATATATATATATATAGATAGACAGATAGATAGATAGACAGAAATATAGATAGACAGAAATATAGATAGACGTAACATACATACAAGCAAAGCAGTACACACACAGAGACAAACACACATACTGTGTGTATGTTAACTAGATGTACCGCAGAGCGGTACAAAATATGACCGCCGCCCAGTCCAGCACATTTTTTCCACAAAAATAAGTCACGCTGAAAGGCATATATAATTCTAACTGTCTCACTGAATTGCATTATGCACACTCAATTCTCACTGGTATCTGCTAGACAACAAGTACCAAAACATGATTAGTTCATAGATTTCACATGTAATATACATTTTATACAACCCCACCCCCATCTTGCCTGTTCATAATTCTGAGAAATTCTTGAATTGTGTGCATGTGTGCGTGTACAGGTTTATGTTTATGTGTGTGTGGGTGTGTGTGCGTGCATGTGTGTGTTTGCCTGTTTATGTGCCTGTGTGTGTGCATGTGCATGCATGCGTATATATGTCTACTGTGTGAGTATGTGTCATCACATGGGATTACTGTGAATGTATGTGTGTGCGCGTGTGTATCTTTTTATGTGTGCATATGGAATGGGTTACATGACCCCTGGAGGCAAACATCACGCAAAAAATTGGTCATCCTAGGCCCTACGGTTCTCAAGATATTCACAGAAAACTGTGTCTGCCCTACCCTCCTTTTGGGGGTCCAGTCCAGCGGGGGGCTACAGATCAAAAACAGCGATGGTTCCATGCTATCCATGTGGGGTTACATGCCCACCAAGTTTCGTGTACCCCGGTCTTTCAGTGTACCGGGAATCCTTGTTGGTGTACGGTCACTAAATGTACACATAAATTAATTTATTGTGTGGCCCCCCATGAACGAAAGTCCACGAAACTTGGCATGCATTCGGAGGGTGTCATAATGATCCTACACTTCCAATTTCGTGAAGTTTTGACTATGTTAGGTCACAGATACCTGCGATTACAACATCTCATTTTTACTTTTTTGTGTTTAACTAGGTGGCGCTATACATGAAATGAGTGGTTATGGAATGGGTTGACATGGCCCTTTGAGATCAACATACTCAAAAAAATGGTCCTCCTAAACCCTACGGTTCTCGAGATATTCACAGAAAACTGTGTCTGCCCTACCCTCCTTTTGGGGGGTCCAGTCCAGCGGGGGACTACAGATCAAAACGAAAACAGGAGGTTCCATGCTATCCATGTGGGGTTACATGCCCACCAAGTTTCATGTACCCTGGTCTTACAGTGTCCCGGGAATCCTTGACGGACATTTGGACATGCGAAAAAGACAAAAAAAAGAAAAACCTGACTAAACCTATATGACCGCCGCTTCGCTGCGCGGCGGTCATAATTAAAACATTTGGAAAAGGGATGATTAGATAATCACAGAGATATTAATGAGTGCCATCCATTCAGTAAACAATAGGACTCTTGACCAAGACTTGCACCTGAGGGAGCAAAGTCCCAATAGAGGGTTATTGCATTATAGCCTTCACTATGAACCATTGCACTGTTTGTATTTATTGTCTGCCTGTTCCATCAAGGATCAGTACATTTCCTAAAGTAGATTATGGCCCATGTGTATAAACTAATAAGAAGGGCATTATGCCAGACGAGCTGACTATATCAGAGTATCTCAGATTAATAATAGGATTCTTTCCTCGCCCTGCCTCTGTCTGCCCTCTATATCTGTCTCTCTCTGCCTGCCTGTCTGTCTCTCTACCTCTCGTTCTCGCTCTCTTTCTCTCCCTCCTGTTCAGATCAAATCATTCCTCACCCCTCTTGCTCCAGCTCCAGCTTCTCTTTGATGATCTCCATGAGCTTGTCTCTGGCTTCCAGGGCCGTGCTGAAGCCAGAGGACCACAGGGGCACCTTAATGTTCACAGGAGCGGATATGATCCCTGTGGAAAGCAGAGATTGTTTGAAGGGGAGAGAGAGAGAGAGAGTGTGTGTGAGAGAAAGAGAGATGTATCTCGGATGCATATGTTGATCCATATCTTGTTTGCTATGCATTCTGTATGTAAACCTCGCGTGTGTGTGTGTGAGAGAGAGAGAGAGAGAGATGTATCTCGGATGCATATTGTATGTAAACCTATGTGTTTAAATGTTCTGCTTTGCCAGTGCTATAACTATCTGTCATGCCAATAAATCTCACTTGAATTGAATTGAATTAAGTGAGCGAGGGAGAGAAAGAGGAAGAGAGAGAGAGAGAGAGAGAGAGGAAGGAGTGACAGACAGTCATATCATCTGCTTATCTCCTCCACAACTCTAGAGAGGCCTGGGCTGAGCCCGCGTGAGCCCGCATGAGAGCAGATTGTATTACCGGCCGCATCCGCCCTGTCTGCACAGCCACCGCAGTGCTAATGTCCGATTCCTGCTCATTAGATCACAGGCTGCAACGTGAGAGTCCGACTGCCACAGACAGGTGCATGAAACACAACCTCTGTCCTTGTGTTTCAGTCCATACGCATTACCATGGCCATTAGAATTACCAACACAGATACTGGACTTTGACCAGAAAAGGGAGATAGCCAACTGCCAAATAGCCACTTATGTGGAGGGACAGTGCAGGGGATTGAAATAACAACAGGCAAATGCTTCTTCTATTTCTTAATTTTAATTCCAACTGAACTGTCTGGATTGACTGTAGTTGCACTCAATTGGATGACCCCTACAATGAGCACGTCATCATCTTTTTAACTAGATGTACCGCATAGCGGTACAAAATATGACCGCCACTCAGTCCTGTACATCCGTTCCGCGAAAATAAATCACACTTCAATTTGTCTCCATCTTTTACTCCATCCCCCACTCTTGAAACTTTTGTGTATGCTTGTTTGGCATGCCTGAGTGTGTGTGCGCGGCTGCACAGAAAATAGCCTACTGGTGCTGAAAAGGTGAATAGATTGTAGAATAGCCAAAGAAGATGTAGCATTGTTATAAAACCTTTAAAATCTCTAAACAATCACAGGTAGGGCAGTTCATCACAGTTCATCCATTGCAACTGGATTGATGAAAGGTCACTTACACCTGTAGGCTACATTGTATTTGGGAAAAGCAAAAGGTATCAGCATAATGTTATTTATTTATTTATTTGCTTATAAACAAAAACATCTCTGTCAGTTCCATGCCGTTTTCAACAGCTATCAAAAACAAAGGTCATTTTTTTGGATGGATGGATTTTTTGTGAATGTTTCTTCTTCTACATAAGATTTTAGTCATCTTTAGTTCATGTGATACTTTATTGTCAATGCACAAATTAAGTAACAGTAGTCTGAAACGTTATTGTTAATGCACAAATTAAGTAACAGTAGTCTGAAACGAAATGCTGTTTTACATCTAACCAGTGGTGCAAATAACTGACATGTCCAAATGGCCTTGATGAAATGCGTCGCTAGACTGTTCATACACATTTTAACGGGCCAAAGTTGAAGAGCTGTTGTCCGTTATTGTTCGTGCAAATATAGGCCTAGGCTGATTCATGTTTGTGTAACTGAGGTCCATGGCTAGTCTGGCTTTCACCAGACCAAGCTCAATCTTTTAAGAAATCAAAAAATAAATAGCGGGCAGATCAGATCTATAGTCCATAGGCACCCGATATTGTTTAATTTTCGATTGAGATATCCATAGGCAAAAAATGCATCAGGGATTATGAAAAAACTGTAACTAACAAACTAGATCCTAATTTTCCTTCCCTAAGCTACAGGTAGGCTTATAAGACAACATAAATTGTCAATCTGGCACACAAATAAAATCTCCTTTGGCCAATGGCTTCGCCTTACAGTATCAAGCGGACTTAAATTGCCATATCGTGGAATAAAATTCCCAGCTCCATGAGTCACCGTGAAGTAGCCACTTCTAAATGGGACCCACTACACCGTAGCTTAAGGTGTGTTGCTAAAGCAGCCATAATGAAATGAAGGTGTCATTGTTTGGATAATTCACACACACGTGCTTTTTAATTTCACAGACTACAACTACCAAGCTGGAATCAAAGCACATCGATTCCCCTCTCACACCCTGCACGCACTTAAAACAAATAAACAGGCGTCTCAGTCTCACGCATGTATAGGCAAAACTGTATCAGACCGGTGTAACGTTGGTAAATCTTCCATTGCACAGAATGATTTTTGTAGCACGTGCAACAAATGACAGTCGAAAGATACAATTACAGTGCTGCTATCATTTTGCTTGGTATAACCCAGTGTTTCTCAAACTTTTTTTCTGGGGACCCACTTTTTAAAAATGACAGACTATCGCGACCCAACTCGTGACTGTGGTAGTTAACAAACTAGATCAGTGGTTCTCAAACTTTTTCTTTCATTCCCCACTTTGATCAAGGGGGCATTCTCGAGCCCCATGCACCTGTCCCTCATCGCTCTAAGAAAGTGGTAGGTCAAGCTTAAAATTGTCAAATTTATTGAAATAATGACAAGTTCTAAATATATCCTCTTCAACAGAGTTAAAATCAGCTGGTGCTGCAGATATAATAATAAATAAATACATCACACATATTTCTGTTTTCCAGCAACATATTAGGAAGTATAGGCCATTTTACAGCATTGTACAATATATTCAATGAAATACCAACATGCTGCATTAAATGGATCCATAATCCAGTCATACTGAGCACTGCTGGTTGGGAAATATTTTTGAAATAAACTTTGGATGTGATGTAGGCCTACTGTTTAATACATGGGATCACAAGAGTGCCTCCCAATCAGGCGTTTCAGCGATTTAAGCTCAGAAATAATATTGTCGCGATCGGTAGCCTGTCCCATACTCAAGTTTTTGGTGAATG
Organism: Alosa alosa; assembly: GCF_017589495.1. Classification (NCBI taxonomy): domain Eukaryota; kingdom Metazoa; phylum Chordata; class Actinopteri; order Clupeiformes; family Clupeidae; genus Alosa; species Alosa alosa. Next base: position 26,383,082 of record NC_063200.1, on the reverse strand, counting down.
CAGTAATCTTATTTGCTAGGTGAGGTAGGTGCTTGTCTTAGCCTTGTAACTGGACATTTAACTCAAATGTATCGCTAAGATATATCAAATATATCGCTAAGATAGGCCAGCTTCGTCAAAAAATGTTCATTAGTGAACGTGCTTGCAGATTCAAACATGCGCTTTTCCTCCAAGAAGAGGCGAGCTCAAACACGCGCGACAGCACTTTACCTCGGGAAAGCCACCTTGCCTTGCTGTGAAACAGTACAGCCTTTTGGTCAGCTACTATCTCTTCGCAAAGTGCGAAGAATAGATGCACGCTTTTTTTTGATGAAATTCACCACTCTCACAACAACGTTCAAAATCTCATGTAGGTCGGGACTAACTAAGCTGCCTTGACACGAGCGCTTCCCTGTGAATAACACAGTGCGTCCATTGCGCATCGGGTGTTCTCTGCGGTAAACTACAGTCCTTGTAGGAAGCGTCCATTGTTTTTCCAACCCACTTTTAACTTCCAACAAAATTACGTCTCACTGCAACGATGCACCATCTAGTGGACAAACGACTACTTATCGCCAATACTGGAAATGCAGCCATGATGATGATGATGAATATTTTTTTTGGCTTTCTTTTAATCCTACTGAATTTGTAATTATGTATCGGCTGTTCTAATACCGATAGGATGGATGAAATTCTACGAAACTTCGCATACCCCCAGAGAATGCCAGGTCAATCATACACATAAAACATAAATTTTGGTGCAGTTCTGAACATCTTAACATCTTAACTGAAGATAGGGGCGATTAAAGCAGAATGATATTGCATTTTCATTTTTTACCGGGGGGGGGGTGCAAATCACAAATGAGTGATTATGGGCCAGGTTGATGTGGGCCCTTGAGACCAACATACCATAAAAGATTCTTCATCCTCAGTGCCACGGTTCAGGTAGTTATTTAGGAAAAACTGTTTTTTTTTGCGGTTCGGGGGGCCCAGCACGGGGGGGTGTGGCCCCCGGGGACGAAACAAATTTTTTCCGTAAAAGTCTAGTGGGGCTACATACCCACCAAATTTCATGTGTCCCGGTATTTCGGTGTCCCGGGTATCGTTGACCAAAAATTCAGGAAGTAGATGATGGAAAAAAGAAAAAAAAACTTTGACAATCATTATATGACCGCTTTGCTAGCGGCAGTCATAATAATTTACATTTTCACAAAGATTTCATGTTTCATGTCTCATCATCATCCCTAAGCGTCCCCTGGTCTGTTGCAGTAGCTGTCGTGTGCGTAACTATCCAGTACTTACACAGGTATGATAGGTGATAGGCTACGGGCACTAGAGTGGTTATCATTCAGGTGGGCAGGCTGTGCCGTCCTCTAATCCTGTGGTGTAGGTAAGCTCTTTTATGTGGGACTGGACACTCTGACCCAGCTGAGGCTGGCTGACTCATTCACTCAGTCACACAGCACATAATAAACACACTCACTCACTTTGTCACTCACCCACTTACACATACACACACTCATTAGCTCACTCTTTCACTCGCTTACACACACACACACACACACACTCACTCACCGTGCCAGTGAAGGGTGCAGAGATGAGTGATCTCCTCGAACACTTCAGGCGTCTCCTCCGCCTTGACATTCAGGAACAGGCCCAGCACCAGCTCCGAGCCCAGCCTCTTGAATATGGGGTAGACTGACTGGGGCTCTGCACTGAAGCACACCACATACAGCACATGAGCTGCCGATACCAGGGGTTCTCAAACTTGTTGGTGCCAAGAAAGTTTCCTCATAATTATAACCAATTATTAAGCATATCTTTACTACCATTTGTACACTAAGATGTCATTTGTATTCTCTGGCGTTGTGGCCAGGCTTGCAATCCTGTGTTTACTGGAAGGTGTGTAACTTGGTAACTTGGTTCACAATTTTGTGTTTTTCTGGCAGATGTGTACCGGTAACATGTTTTTTGTCAACTTTGGATTTTGCATCACTTGACGATGTGGACTGACTTAAACATTTCTCCATGTTCATACTCTAGCTAACTAGCAAATAAGCCAAGCCAAGCAGCAGTTTGAATGGTTCATCATGACCTGAGTGAGTGATTCAAATGATTCATAACAGACTGACGTGATTTGTCATAATCATACCACAGTTAAATATTAATGTATGTAGGAGCACAGACACAATATGTTTGTGTCATTGGTGCAAAAGGTCATCATCTGTAGATATGATTTTTTAAATGATAAAATACAACTTTATAACTTAAAGCAAATTATTTTGTGGACGCCCAGGCTATGGGTTGCAGACCCCTACTTTGAAACCCACTGGCCTATACCACTACCACTGTTATGATGGTGATTTGGAGTATTTAGAGAACATCAAACTTAGAGAAACTTTTTCTGTTAGGTGTCTTATTATTTACTATACACTTATTATTGATTGTTCTATTTCTTTAAAGACAATAATTATTTTTTCTGCTTGCTCTGTTACCTAAAACACAGTAAAATAGATTTGTTTGATACATTGCTTTTGTAAACACATCACCACTGTTTGGCCGATTCCATCTGAAACCTCGCCAGCTCCTAAAATACAAGATTCTGATAACGTATCACAGGTATCGAGTTTATAATGGTGAGCGTGAAACCGCATGTTCAGCAGTGATCCACCCTCCAGCTCTCACCTTGAGGAAAGGTCCTTCAGGCTGCGTTCACAAACACTGCACCGGAAAAACAAACAGACAAGCAGCCTTTACATAACACCTGATTATGTCTCAGTCTCCACACACACACATACACATACACACACACACACACACACACACACACACACACACACACACACACACACACACACACTGCAAACTCACATGGGGATTAGCACAGATGTCAGTGTTACCGCAGAGAACATTTTTGTCTAGTACAATGGCTGCGGAACATGACGTATCTTGCCAGTTTCGCTTACTGTAATATTACAGTACCCCTTATCAAAACATGGTGTAAGACTGCAGCACCCCTTATTAAAGAAGAATAAACCTGGAAGCAGAGAAGCTGTTCATTCCATTCAAGCCAATTTAAGGAAATGATTCAACGTATGGCTTCCCTCTGATTGACAGCCTTAGTTAAGCCATGATTAATAAGGCCAGCAGTGATGTTATAAGAATGCATTGACCCCCATTAGACAAGAACAGGGAGGATTCATTAGGCCACTAGGTACAGCCATGACATCATGTTTACTCATCAGTAGGACATACATATAGAAAGAACATATCACTCTACACGCCTGTGCTACTAAGGGTTTATCCTTCAACAAAGACACACGCTGTTCTGGTAGTCATCTCTTTAACGTAATTCCCACAGCCCATTAGGCTTCCAAATAGGTTATATTGTATGGGTGCACTATTTTGTATTTAGTATTGTGTATTGCATATACACTTACATATAATGCATAAGGCAATTGCAAATACTAACAATGTCTGGCGAGTCTTTAAGTATAAACTTGACAATAGTGAGGTGGACCTTCTGTGTACTCCTCACTAGTTTGCCATGTTCTACAGGCCTGATATTGCAGGCCTGAACTGTGAACAAGATAATCTGCTTATTCGCTGTGATTTTGTCTTTTGAGCATGCAAGCCTGGGTAAAGAGTTATCTGCACATAACAGGATTTTCAAACATGCACGGAAATATATATGATGTTCCTTATGTCTTGTCTTAAGGCATTTCATTTTGTGTGTTGCATTCACACAGACAATAACACTGCTGATTACTTCTTTAGGCATTAGGTAAGCCGTCTCTTGTTGATGAGCTGAGCTTGTTGTTTGGCCCTCTGGGCCCACAAATGGTCTGGTGGCCTGACGAGGTGGCACGTTCATTACCTTTTAATGTAATCAGAGCTGGAAGCCAGGCACTTCCCCGTGAACAGATTCATGAGAGACAGCCGAAGCAGACTGGCTTCTTCCCCTGAGTGAGTGGCAGAGATTAAAGAGATAATTAACAACCCGCTCATGAACCGGCCAGATAAACTGATTGATAGATTGCGGCCCCGTGGAAAATTCTGGGTTAATAAAAGATTCGGTCATAATTGAGTTTGTGGTTTGAGCAATATGAATGATGGTATCACATTTTTTCCTCAGACAGTGATGTTATAGATGTGATGGTTTTATTCCTGGGTGACAGACTATGAAATGTTGAGAGCTTGCTATAGCAGGCTCTGACTCTATTGCCTGTGTGATACCCCCCTCTAGTGGTAACATGAAACACTGTCTCTCGGTGCTCTGAGGAAACTCTCCCCTAAGTCTGGGCATAATAACCTGACAGGGCAAAAAAATCTATTTAAAGAGGGCAGAACCTCATTTTAGGCCTAGAGTATATGGCATATATGCTTAAAAAGCTGAACTGCTTTTATATCTTTTTGTTGGGGCAGTCGTCAAGAGCACCTTTACAGATATTAAACAGGTGGTACAAGAATAATGCAATTTCCTTGTTGCAACAGCCAACCACATGTGGAAAGTTAAATCATCTTCCTGGGCCAACAGGTTTCCATATCCCAGTTATGTAATAATATCTAGAAGTAAATATGCAGATAATGTTTATAATGTAGGATTTAGTACTTGTGCTTTTTATACTTGTGTAAACTCTGGTGAGAACCCATGCTACAGAAAAAGCTTCAGTGTGATAGCCAATCTTGTCTGTAAAAGTATCCTCATCACAGAAAGTCATATCATTTCCTGTAACAGATGTTGCCCTGGTAATAACATTTTGGGTAGACTATGGCTGGAAAAAGAGCTTTATTATCTCACCATTGGTCGTAACAATGTTGTCTCCATACATGTAAGTCATGACATCAGTGGGGTCTTTCAGGAACACAGATGATTTATCTGGTTGAAAAACATAAGACAAACTGTTAGATCTTGATCTAAACTATCATATCCTAACCTAAACTTTGTTTCCTGCTCTCATCTTGTCTCCATCTTTTCTCAGCTTTCTGTCATACAAGGAGGGTGACCATGCCACTACTTCAAGACTCAGCCTTGAGTCCAGTCTTGGTGAAATGTTGTTGATTTTATTTATGTTCAACAGCCAATCAAATGACACCCCTCCCCTCTGTGCTACTGAAAAGAACCGTGTTGATTTGCTGGGATTGTTTATAGTTTGGTCTGAGCCACAGCTTCCCATTTACAGTGCAGAGAACCTGACTGGAATGACAACATTTACTGAACTTGAGAAAGAATGTGTAGATTTTACAACAGAAGGCAAGCATAGTCTTGCAACACAACATCTACACATCTGCGGACCCAAGGTGATCCCTCATCTCAGCTCATCTGCAGGAGTGACTTTCCATATCCACACCAACACAAGAGGATGTCTGAGAAAGAGAGGAAGTTATGATCTTCTTAATAGATGAAGTTCCTCTGTGCTAGAAAATTTTACATATTCAAAGCACTGACTACTTCTTCCTTTGTAGCCTGAACTGAATATTTGGTTATTTTATAGAGGGTATGTGGGGGGTCAATTAATTTGCAAAGCCTCAAACCCATGCCCAGGCAGTAGGTCATGGGTTTTCTGTCTCGTGACAATAAAGCCTGACATAGTCTCTAATCCAGCGAGGAACAGTGAAGTCCCACTTTAATAAACCATGCATAGGCTAATAGGCACATAATCAATCTGAAACAGCAATGCAACAGATGTAATCACATATTTATAGACTACTTGTTACACTTGTTTTTAATCAACAACATAAATAGACATAAATAGATAGTCTATATAAGACATTGAAATATTCACACGAGTTATTAGTATCAGACTAAAAAACATTGTAGCTGCGCTGAATTAACACGGCAAGCTAGCCTATCTAACAACGCAACATCAAACATGAAACCAACATCAACATGAAACCACATGTATACACAAGAACCTGCTACTGCTCAAACAAACTTTGTAACCTCTGAATGAGCACAACCTACCGCAAAGAAGTTCTTTCATTCCCTGAACCGAGCACACGAAAGATGTTGACTTGTTGAGCAGTCTTGCTTGAAAGATTCGGCTGCCATGCTTCTCAATGCGACGTTCGCAGAAAGTTATTGGATCTCGATAAAATTCCAGTGATTTGTCACCCAGAAGTGATATTCCCGTAGATCCCGGTAATTTAGACATCATTTTGTGTGAACACACACAGCTAACCTAATCCCTGAGCTGCTTCTTTTTGACATACGCGTGTAACTGAATAGGAAACCTAACCGGCGAACACGTTTACGCACAACAAATAACCATGACCATCTTCTACCTAAAGTCAATCTAAGGTCTAGTTAATATTTACTGTTTTATTATTACTGCTGATATTATCAATGCTTCAGTCAGATACCGCAGATCGCAACACAAGCAACAGTCTCTGCATAACCTATCCAAAATACCAGGAAGTGTGTTTATCCTCCGAGTGTTTGAATCTGGTATAGCTACCATTAAGGGGCGGGGGCGAAGTTTCATGTTTTGAAATCCGAAATAAATAGCTGAACTTGGCTATATCCTATAACCAAAATTGTACACTTGCTCAAGGCTTTTCTCTGTGAGACTAGCTTATTCGGTGTTGTCCTCTACTTCTCCAATTCTCTCATGTTTAAAACACAGGTGTCTATGTAAAGTTTCATAGTGGCAATCTGAATTGAGTCGGATAACCTGTCCCTACCTCAAACAACAGACGGCTATTTCTTTGATGTTTATAGCTCACACAGCCTATTTGCTATAAATAGTAGCCTATATTAAACAAATGTCAACAAGCTAAATGTAGGCATATTCATAAGAAATAAGGCTACTGTCACAGGAAAAATTCTAACACCCAGGAGCAAACCCTAGCCTATCAGAATCAGACGCTAGGGGGAGGAAAACGCTTGCCAGGTCCACGAAGCGAAGCGAAGGCCTATCTACTTACAGTGGACAACTCATGGTGGTCTCAATTGTAACTGAAAGTCAATTCAATTCCTGAATTCAAATTGTCAATTAAATTCCTGAAGGTAGGCCTACCGATGCCCCATCTCTCCGTTGATCTTCCCTTGGGCATTGTACTAAATGTGGCGTCGTGCCTCCACATACCCCGTAAATTTGCCATTTTTTATACTGAAAATGCGATATGTCAGACGGAGACGTTAGTTACCAATGGCTTTTCCACAAGATGGCGCAGTTGAAAACACTCCAAACACCCAGTTTGCCCTGACTCAAACGCGGGCAATCCACAAAATAACGCTCAAGTCAGACCGAGACGCACACAACCTGTCGTTCACAGGCACGCTCGGTTTGTGCGTATCCTGGCTTTAACTACTGCCAAAATGTCTTTGATCCGTTTCAAAGTTCCGAGGTAACCTAATATGAAAGCCCACGGTGGCCCAACGCGGTCCTGGCATCTCCTGCGTTTTAGACCACAAGTAAGTCCATTTTATTAATCAAAAGCCATGTTATTAATAACAGGTTCGCTGTACTTCAATCATGTATAATGACACTGTTCTTTACAAGATATTAGATTCTATAAAGATCTTGTGGGCTAGGCTACAATTCTTTTAATTATAAAAGAACCGTTGTGTGCCGTGTCAAGGCGTTTTTGGAGGAATGGCATTTAAGCTAATATCCTGACTAATACTGAGTAAAAAGTATGACAATTTACCAAGTTTTTAATGCATGGAAACCACACACTCGATGTATTTAGTGTTGTTTATGAATGAAGTATGTTGTGATTAACTCTGAAATGTATTTACATAATACAAATGACATGTGAAATGTTAAGTAGTTTATAACGTCGTGGGATAAACCTGCAAATAGATAGATAGATAGATAGATAGATACTTTATTGATCCCCAGGGGAAATTCAAGATGACATGTAATGAAATGACATGTAAATGTGCTATACAAATATTTTTGTCCCTGGTCCTCTGTTCCACATTCGTTTACCTGTTGACAATTCCTCTTGCTTGTGCAACTGTGTTTAGTCGCCACCTCATTTAGATCACTTAGAATAATTTTTTGTGCAGTCTAAATCTTTGCTTTGCATTACCTTGATTTATAGGCGTGAGGTTAATGTATCTAAAATGTATTACTTTGATGCGTAGGCTATTGAATGCGTATTTTCATGCGTTCAAGTGTGAGATCTTTCTATCCCAAATTACATCCTGTCAAACTGTTGAAAGCTATACTCTGCAGACAAGCCATCTCATTTATTGGTGTACTTACCTTTGCTCTGTCGTTAGGCTTTTCGGTAAATAGATCGTACTACACACGATGTTATCTGTGGGTATGAGGTGTCTCGTGTGTTTGTTGAGACCTTGTGTAGACTTTTTTTACTTGTGCATTAACAGGAATCCTTCCTATGTATGTCATCTATCAGAGAGGAACTAGAGTGAAATTGCCCAGATCGGATAGGCTGATGCTGACAATCAGGGCGATGCATTTTATGACGGTGAGCAATAAAAGCCCCCGCACTTAAGATAACAAAGTCTGTGATGCCAACTCAAACAGACATCTCGGAGATCTTAAAGAAACGCGTTTTGAAAAATGATATCTTCTTTTTGACAGAATTGTCGGATTTGAGGATATTTTTCTCTCTCTCTGAATAGCTTAGCCTACTTTCTGGGATGATTTCTCTCAAGTAAGAGGATGAGTGTTGTGTTTTCCCTGTGTGTGAGAGAATGAGAGAACGGCTCAGTGACAATTTCAGCAGCTTCACTTGAGTTGAGACTGAAGCCTGGCCAACACCAGCGGCCAAAGCCTCCTTACAAGTCATCGATCGTGACAGTATAGAGCCATGAGAAAATTAACTTTTAGTCCATTCCGATGAAACGGAGTGAAAGCCGCATTGTGGCTCGTGCCCCCAACCATCAGTTTCTTCCATGGTGCACTGTGGCTCAGGCAGTGTCAGCCTCCGTGGCTGGTTGTCCCAGGTCCTCCATGGAGCAAAACTCACATGCAAAATTACTCTTTCAAAAGCCATTATGGTCATCTGATTCCGGTAATTCAAAAATCGCTTTCTCCATGCTTGGAGTGACCTCTTTTGGGGGGTTGGAGTCTTGTGCTTTCTACTGGGGCACCCTCCCCGTGTGACAATCCCTCTGAGCACATGGAAAAGTTAAATGCCACTTGATGTTGTGTGGCATGGTAGAAAATAAAGTCCTCAACATTGCACATCTCTTGTTCAGCAGTACTCGGATGGTTATGGTTGTGATTCTTCGATTGTGATTATTTGAAGGACAGTATGTAAATTCTATCAGACTGTTATGCTCTATTACTGGCATCGGTTCATTATGGGGTGAGCATTTTTGGAATTATATTGTTGTGAGAATGCCTGTGCTGTGCCTATCTTTTCCATTTTCTATGGATTATAAATTTAATGATTATCTTTCTCGATTTTGTTGTGACAAGCAGTATAATGTGATTCAGGACTGATTAAAAAATGTGTTTGAGTGGAGAGAGCCAGTATCTTATTAGGTACTAAACGCAGCTCAAGCCTTAAATCAAATCCCTTCATGGTTTCCTTAAAATATTAATTAACTTGAATGTTCTCTGCTAATATGGTTACAGAAATAGTTACATGTGGTGGAGGAGTAGGCTTATAGATATATTTGAAGGTGTCAATGACCATCATTTCCTTTTCCCTCCAACCTTTAGAAAGGTGCTGGTAATGATGAAAGAACACTGGACTCGGGCTGATTCTCAGCACTTGTAGTTGTCCTCAGACAAACAGTGAAGCCTGTTGTTTCTTTCAATCATGGTTGTTTCCTTTGCCTAGTCAGTCTGGGTTAACATCAGTGTCTTGGCTCCAGCGGTAGGTTCATGGACAGATCCAGCTGAAGGATAATGGCAACAGGCTGTTTGTGTTTGGTGATGATGGCTACAGAAACTGTAGCGGCCACAGGATTCAATTCAATTCCATTCGGTTTTATTTATATGGCGCCATTAACAATTGACAATTTGTCTCAAGGAGCTATACAGAGCCCAGAGCCTGAAACCCTTACAGTAAGTGCTGAGGAACAGGAAGAAACTCAGTTTATAAGGGGGTCCCATAAGACTGGGGTGGGCCAGGGAGAGAAATAGAAAGGGGGTTGAGCGTTACTGAAGGGAAGGGAGGAGAAGAGAATCAGAGAGAATCAGAAGTCAGCAAGCAGATACAAGTTCATACATGCGTCAGGATAAAACATACATTCATACATGATGCATATGCATGATTTAAACAAGATTGATAGTGGATGAAATGAAGAGAGCCATGCAGGTGGCATTCAGATTGTTGAATGTAGAACAGCTTAGTGAATATACAGTGTTCTCATAAGTTTACTATTCACAGAGGAATTTGTATCAGTCCTATCATGTGAATGCTACAAGTAGGTTGGTTCTCTTCTGTTCAAACAACAGATGGAAGGTGTTTCATGATCGATATATTTTTATCCTCTGTTCAACAGTCTCATCTAACATGCAAATTGAACATTTGTACTAGGCTAGGTATTTGTATCTGAAGATATATACAGGTATTTCTATGCACACTACCTCTGAAGCAACAGGAGACAGTGCAAGGGTGTCTGCAGTGAGCCACAGAAAACCATTAAGTATAATTTTTCATTGTGCTGGTTTGTGTGTGTGTGTGTGTGTGTGTGTGTGTGTGTGTGTGTGTGTGTGTGTGTGTGTGTGTTTGTGTGTGTGTGTGTGTGTGTGTGTGTGAGATGCTTGTGGTACTGTGTGGGAAACGCACGTGTCTGACGTGAAACCGATATCTCTTTTTTTAACACCACCAAGAGGTATAGAGAAAAAACAAAACCACTCATTCTTTCCCCAAACTCTTGTCACTTTGACACGGCAAGTGCGGGCGATGCGCGCAGCTCTCCTTACAGAGAGTTTCCAGGGAGCCTGTAATCACGACTGTAATTTTCAATTTTTCATTCGCAAAAAATTCTCTGGTCTGCGGCCGCGAAAAAAACAAGGAGCGTTGGGCGGCCTGTTTGGTGGATGGCATGCATAGCTATTCACACTGATTTCAGAGGCCCTGGTTTGGCTCAGGAGAGTTGGGGGTTAAGCAGTGGTTACAGCTGGTGGATGACTGGGAGTTTCCTTCTGCTTCACATATCTGAACAATTCATCACCCACCAAGTGACAGCTTCTCTTACACATTATATTTATTTACTGGTATATGCCATAAAACATTAGGTCATTAATGGGTTAATATAGGGTAACAGACACAGTGTTCCTTAATTATGGCCATGATAAAAAGCTTCTTTCCTGGTTCTAATAAAAGGAGGTCATATTCAGTGTACCTAACAGTGTACTCAAGGGCTATATGACATCTTTATATTGTATACATTATTACAACAGATAGTAAAACCACTATATCCTGGCAACGGAGGAACACTTAATGATTTTCATACTAATGTAAATATTGTACTGTATGTCCAGTATGGCTCTTATTGAGAGCCCTTGCAGTCAAGTGTTTAATGTCACATTGCCATATTTAAATAATTTCTTATAGCCTGTGGAAACACTGACTAATAACTCAGATTTTCGAATATTTGTAGGAGAGTTTTCTGTTTTTAATTCTGATGGCTTTAGAGCACAGATGATAGTAATCATCACTGCCATAACATATATGTAGCCTACAATAGGGCTACCTAAGTAATGGTATTGAGCTTGACAAGGGCTATTTGCAGACCGGCACTAACAGGTCGTTTTACCGTCTAAGTCCATTTCCACTGCACAAAACAGCCCATGAAATTGCAAAGAATTTTCCGCTCATGTGATGTTTGACTGTTTGCATCCCGTCTCATCTCCGAGGCACAGCGATGAGTTCACATGGAGTGGTGGAGGTAGTGGTGGAGGTGGAAGCATGTGTGGTGAGAAAGAAGGAATACATGCGTGGAGGTGTCCATGTTTGATAGGCGCTGGAACGAGGCGGCTCCCATCTGGGCAAACATATCACACGTCGCATTTATTTACCCTTCCGGAGCCGCGAAACACCTCTGTCTCAGCGGGGCCCACGAGCCCAGGAGGAAAGGTGTGAGCTCTCTCAGGATGAGGTGGGGTCAGGGGTGGAGGACAGGGTGGACCCTCTGATGGAAGGAGTTGCTCTCTGACCCCTGTCTCCAAGGAGTAAGCTAGGGTGTTAAGGTGCTGTCAGAGAGAGAGAGAGGCTGAGAGAGAGAGAGAGATACAGAGAAAGATAGAGAGAGTGACATAGATAAATTGACAGAGAGTGAGTGTGTGGAAGATTACATGTGTCAGGCAAAATTAATACAATACATAGAATAATAAGAATACCTAGAATATCCAACCAAAAAACAACCAAAGGACGCTTGTTAACATTACTAAGAACAGTGAGTCATTCGCTTTGGCATTGTGACTGTCATTCATGGTATTCAAATGCGCTGAGTCCCTGTGCTCCTTAAGGAAGGGAAGCTGTATTTCATAATCATGTTTGATATACACCCAGTAGTTATCATTATCTGTGCGTCGCTCTCACAAAAAAAAAACCCCTCTGGCTGCAGATAAAATTCTCTTCCACACTCGCGAGCAGGGCATTCATGTGTGTGGACTAAAGCCACCTTATCTGAAGGGTTGTCATCTTGATTTACTACTTCCAGGAATCTCATTTCCAGGAAGCCAGAGCTTTCTAAAAAGAGAAAAACAGGAGTTTGCATTCATTATCACCAGGGGCAAGAGAATGCCGAAACCAAATTAAGGATGTGGTGATTACCAGAGGCCCCTGCGCAACATCCGGAGTCGCACGGAGCCTCCCGACACCCAGTTGCACAAATTTATTATTGACGGACCCATCCTGCTAACCCCTCGAGAGGGAATCGTGGGAGATTGATCCGGGCGCCATGAGGGGTTCTGTACTTCGTGGAATGGTGTGGTGATTAAACACAGCTTCTGCTACTGTCCCTGTGTGGATAATAACCCTCAAGACCACTGACAGGCGAGTTGGTGGAGTCATACATGTGCTCAGTGAGAGACAAACAGTCAGTGTTACAGTCACCCACTCACTCTCTCTCTCTCTCTCTCTCTCTCTCTTATGTGTGCAGACAGTCAGAGAGAGAGAGAGAGAGAGACAGTCGTTGTTAGAGATTTAGTCTTCCAATCACGCTCACCCTCTTTCTCTCTCTCCCTCTCTCTCTCTCCTCTCCCTCTCTACTCTGTTCCCTCTCTACTCATCTCCAGGCCGCCTGATGTGGAGAGTCATGTAGAGGTGTCCCATCTGACCAGCACTGATGACGGTTTCCAGTGATGGCCACACAACCAGACCCAGCTGAGGAGTAAGCACCGGAAACAGGCGATGCATAACCACAACCTTTGAGCCAGATCTGTCACCACTCGGGGATGAATAATTCACAATCTCTGTGTAATACCTGTCACTGTGACATATGGATACCATATGCATGGTCTATTATGCAAGGTCATGAAGGTAGCTTAATAGAAAGATGAGGGTTAACATGTCAGACACATGGTATTGCCCTTGTTACTCCTACCCTTGTAGACAGTTATAAAAAGGAAATATATGGCGTGGTAATTCCTGAAAAGCCCTATTAATGGTTTTAGGGAACTATTGATAATGACATGGTGGTTACGGTTATAATGAGTTCAAGGAAACATTCAGCTTTTGTTTGCAGTTCAGTTGATGACCTGGTGGACACCACTAATGTTTTGAACTCTCTGGAGAGGATTATCCTTACCCTCTTCCTGGCGGTCATCATCGTTATGACGGTCCTGGGGAACCTCCTGGTCATGGTGGCCCTTTGCAAAGACAGACAGCTACGGTAAGGCAAGTGACAGGACACTGTGTAGGCGATTGAGCTTATAAGATCACAATATCAGGCTTTCATTTATGTTTACATTAAAGTGTATTAAAAGCTCATAGCAAACCTATTTTAAAATAATATAGGGATTTGAATGGGGTCTTTGTTACAGCAACACACGCTACAGTTTTATCACAGCAAAAGCTTTTTTGTAACACACTGGGTTAATAATAACACGTGCACTAATCATGACAGAATCCAACAAACAATATTTTCAATCATTTCAAAGTGTTGTAAATTACTCCATATGCACAGTGTGTAGCAACTCGTTAAAGCTCCTATTTAAAGATTTACGTTCCCCACCACTAGAGACCTTAAGTCTGTGCAGACATTCTCGTTCGCCCCAAGTAAACATTTACATTGTGTTCATATACATCTGTGAGATCCGTGTCCCGGTGGACCCGGTGGAGGTCTGTGAGGAAATGAACATTTTTTTCCCCACCTCGCCCTCCCTCACTTTGGTTGAGCAAACCCATCTCTCTCCTGTGTGCATTAGGAAGAGGAAAAACAAGTGGAACTGGGAGAGCACTAATGTGGTTGGGGAATGTAATTATTAAGGAGGCACACTTGGGATACACGCTAATGTATGCTACGCTAGTCTCATGTCCAAGTCCACTGGATCTGATCAGACAATACAGAGCGTGACAAAAGCAGACAATGGAGTGATTCAAGTGTAGGTGGGTGCAGCCATGGGTGTGGATTGCTGTTTCTAATGATAAGCAGGCTACTTGGCTGGTGTGGATATTCTTATTGAATTATTTCTGATTTGAATGCCCGTTTCGGGGTGGAATGGCCTGCAATTTCTTACAGCTGGTTGTCATTATCAAGTGCTTGGATTGATGCCTCTTAAGTACTTGTCACAATAATGCCCCCTTACTCAGTAAAGCCTGTACGTTTGTGTGACGAATGAAGAGAAATCAAATGATTTACTTATTCTAGAGAGACGCTTGCTCTCATCTGAGTGTTTGCCAACCCATGACATTTCCTTCTTCTTTTCCACTAATCAGAAAAGAAAGCCCCTTCTAAAAACGGACAGTAAACATTACAGTGGATAATTTATTTATTTGTTATGAGATGGAAGAAATAATGCCATATGGCATTAGTCAACCTCAGTGGTTCTCTGTAAGAATACTGGAATTTTGTGTTAAAAATATAAACGTGTCCCAAATCATAATAAGAAACATGTTTGAGTAAATGCTCCAGTAGCTGAGAGTTCAGCTGGACACCACTGCAGGGTCAGCAACTAAGAGGTATCATTCATATTTTACCACTCTTAATTCCGGGACATCTCCTGTGGTGGTGGTGGTTGGTCAGTGTTCTGGAACCTTCCGGGTTAGCCATTGAAAGATGTACACAGACACACCCCTTCTGAGCTGAGTTTTCCTGGCCACAGTGACCTTTGTGCCTGCTCACAGGCTCAGGGATTTGGGTGCACCCAAGTGCTGGAAGGCCATGTCCATAACTAATGGTGCAACATGAAGAAAGATAATTGAATGTACTTGATCATCGCACGGCCGATGGCCAAAAGATGCCTTCACTTCTGTGAAACTTCCTAGAGAACCTTGCATTGCTTTTGGCCATTTCATTTTGTGTAACCACCAGAACTATCTTTACTGAGCCCTCTTCCATTACTCCAGCTTGCTGAAGACCTTTGGGCTGGGTTTTGTGCCTGTTCACCACTTACTTAAGATATAATGTTATGTACCGTTTTTGCAGATGTTCTAAATCACAATGATTTGGAGTGCAATTTATCCTGTGGTGAGTCAGATGTTCATGACCATCCAAAAGTCTGAACTCCAACCGATGTTTTCTTTCACTGTAGCTAATTCACTGTAGTCACAATCAGTGGAAACATGCCAGTTAAATGTTGAGATGAGCTGGTATACCTCCTGAGCTCGTATGTCTGTCATCTGATATCTCCAAATGTGAGTTTTTGGCTGGATTCTGGGTCATCTGATGTGAGACACCCTGTATTGACGTGACGTCACACCCTTCTGAACTTGTATCTGAACCTCTGGATCCCCTTTTTGTCTGTCATGATCTTTGACAAATTATGGCATCAACAATGTTTAGCTTGTTTCAATAGAAAAAGGGCTTGTTCTCTGCCAAAAATATAAGGTTGCTTCAAAACACGAACAAGAATTGAATAGTGGGAAAGTCAGAACCCAAATACAAGGCTCTTCACATCTGAAGTCTGAACATGCCTCCAGTTTCAAATTCTGATGAAAACAGCTGACTATCCGTATAATCATCTTTTGATTTAGATAGAGAGATAGATAGATAGATAGATAGATAGATAGATAGATAGATAGATACTTTATTGATCCCCAAGGGGAAAATCAAGCCAAATTTACAACCCATTCCACCAATAACTGGAAAAATTACTGTAAAAGTTCAATCAAGTTATCATTTTTAACATGACTAATGCAGAGACATGGCCAGCTGCATGATGGGAAGAGTTAAACTGCTATAGAAAACTATTCTTTGTACGTCCGCAGGAAAAAGAAGACCAACTACTTCATTGTGTCGCTGGCTTTCGCGGATCTCTTAGTCGCTCTTCTGGTCATGCCATTCGCTGCCATCGAGTTGACCACAGGCCAGTGGAGGTATGGCGAGACCTTTTGTCTCATTCGGACATCCTTGGACGTGCTGCTCACCACAGCGTCTATACTGCACCTGTGCTGCATAGCGCTGGACAGGTGAGCATGAGAAACAGCATTAAGCCATGAAACATTCTCTCCAAAACATGCACTACTGAAAATAAAATACTAATGGTGATAAATCATACTTTGTAAACATAAACATTGTAATCATAATCATAAATAATTTTATAAGTAGATTAAAATGTTGTGTAGTATCTTGGGCAGTGGATTTGAATGAACTCCACACAACTTTTTGCTCACAGCCTGCCCTAGTGCAATGTGGAATACAAGGAGGCTTTTCATGGCATATACTGAAAAGCTTCAGGGCTAAAGTCAGTGTGCCACTTTGCCATCAGAATGTTCAGGGCTAAAGTCAGTGTGCCCCTTTGCCATCAGAATTAGTCTGAGGGCATATTGAATCACACATATTCCGCTCCAAGGGCCTGGCCTGGAAGATCTTTGCATTTCAATCCGGTTGCATGAACGATGGGACAGGAAAACCTGAAGAATTAAACAAGCTTAGTGAGAAGTGAGCGTGATTTTTGTGTGTGCGTCTGATGCACTAAGACCTGGAGCAAACTGCCACGTGCCATATTACGCAACATCCAAACGTAACATGTAACATAATAACGACTGATCCCTGAGGGAATCCTGCTGAAACATGAATATTATCATATTACATTAGATTACATGCATGCTGCTCTGGGCGTAATATCAGGGCATAATATCAGAAAAGCTAAGTCAAAAACATTTTATAAATAAGTTCTTATTTATATATATGTAATACAATAATTTGTCATGGCAGAGGTTAAAGACAGTTACGTTTATAACATCAAGGATGACTCTTTTAGCTAATTGTTGTTTCTAGGAAACATATGGCAAGCAGTAGGATATACTACTTTACCATTACGTGTCTTGTCTGCTTAACCATCATAAATGTAAACACGGCATTGCATGCGGTGTATGGTTTAACACACAGCTGGTTGTAAAGCCCTTTTTGTCTGTACACATAGAAAAGGTTGATGTGCTCCTATCAGCATCTTATCTGGGAGTGCAGATCTCTGATGAAAAAAGGCCCAAAGGTTAATGAAAAAAAATCAACCTCCCCAAATGCCACGAGACAGCTGTCTCACCATCAGACCCTAATTTCTGTTTCTGTTGCCATCATGGTGTTCATACCCTGACTCATCTTCATAATTAATGCATTCGCAACATAGATCAGATATTTGCGAGCCTGGGAAATGTCACATCTGAGGGTCTGCTTTCGTTCAACGGCCCGCCATTTCGTTGTGGGCAGCCTCACAATGTGGCAATCAACATCTGATGAGGTTGTTGCATCATATTTCTTTAGAGCCACCCTCCACGCTCTGATTATTTAATGGTTGCTTAATAACACTGACAGTCAGTCCAAGCATTCTGTTTCATATCCAACACTAGGCTGAAATATACACACATCATTTCCCTGCTTAGGCTCCTCTTTTATATGCAACTGCCAACAACGCTTTTAAGGAGCTCATTATTATATCTTGCCATTACTACTGTATGTATACACAGATTGCTTCCCTCTGTTGCCTTTGTTATGCATTTTGCCCTTAATCGATTTTGCATTATTCACAATTCACATTCCAACAGCAAAACCAAGTGCTAACTCAATGCCAGTCCTAATGGATGCTCCTCTAGTGATTACACACTGGGGCATCATTTTGGAATCTTTCAATCATGAATCCCACAGAGTGAGTCTCTCTGTAGCTCCATGGGTGAGGAGATGGTGGAGGTTGGTTTTCTTTTTGAAGGGCAGACTTCAAAATCATGCAAACACACACGCACGCACACACACACACACACACACATACAAATAATCCGCTAATTTGATCTGAAGAGCGGTTCCTTTTTGGTCTTTCTCATTCTCTCTTCGTGAAGTCACATGACAAATGAGTGTTGGAAATGATTTTGTTCATCTAAGTAAGGAGTTTTGTTTACATTTTTAAATCAGAGGTACTGTATAATAAATGTTTGACAAACGCACCTCTTAAAAAATGAAATTGCATAACTAGATTAATGATTTGTTTGATGGATGTCAATCAAATCTCATCTAAACTCAATTACGTAAAGCTGAGAGGATAACTCACTGTTGTCAGTGAATCCCAGATTAAAGCTGCTTGCGTGGCTTGTGATTATTAACTGTATTTTTGGCTATTGTAACATATCTCCCGGGCTTGTTGTGACTCTGGCTGCAGGTACTATGCCATTTGCTGTCAGCCGCTGGTCTACAGGAACAAAATGACCCCGTTGAGGGTGACTCTGATGCTGGGAGGATGCTGGGTGATCCCCTCCTTCATCTCTTTCCTTCCCATCATGCAAAGCTGGAACGTTATCGGCATCGAGGACATTGTGAGTAGGCTACAGGTTGTGTAGGTTTTGGAGGAAACCCTGAGACGGGCCTATTACAAACTCTACATAACATTATATCTTAATCTCTACAAAGAATCTGAAATAGCTGGCTTTGATGTGGAGTGTGACTTGAAATGAACTTTAAAATTGCTCTCATGTTTAAACGTTTGCCAAATAGAGAACTATGTCGCTTACTGATACAGTATGATACAGTGTCTTCCGATGAACCTTTGGCTTCGGACACAGGATATACCAAGCCTTACATGAAGCCTATCTTGTCTATTTTCAGGCCCTTAATATCAACACATCATCAGTCTATTAATCTGAGAAAATATTCTCATATTTGCACTGCATATTTTAGCCTCTGAGGTCTGCTTTTGATTTAGATCACTTGAAGGCCAAGACAATAGACACTGACAAAACAGTCCCCTTTACTCTAGGCCTACTTATTATTAATACTGTGTCACGCATGATTCAGTCGCATGATTTATTTCCCCAACATGTCCTGTTGACTTGAACCTAAAACCACAGTGCAAAAAAAGAGCAAATGCCCATTTAAGGACACGATTGCCTCGATCTGGAAGCTGACTGGATGTATAGCAGACTTCTCACGCGTTGAAGTGTTGAATGTTTTGACACTGTGAACGGTCCAGAATGGCACGGGGAGTTGCCGAGGCAAGCTCAGTTCACGAGTGCAAAGTTCAGGCCCAACTGCTTAAAGTAATTTGTGTTTGTTGAAACCAATTACAGTGATGGTAAATATTTATAGATTGCACGGTATGCTTTTCTCGGAAATTTCTTTTGTCCACCAAGAGCTTTCAGATCACACTCGAGCCTTCTTAAAGAAAAGGATGATGTGAAACATGAAGTGGAATAGAGCTGCATCATTACTAATTCGCAGACAATTGGGCTCTAAAAAGTAATTTCTTATCTGATCTTGGAAAGGAGAATAGTTTGAACTTTGTTTACCAGCTGGCTGTTTTTTTCTCTCTGCGGACTCTCTCCATCTCTTGTGTTTCGGCCATAAAGATCGAGCAGAGGAAGTTCAGCAGTACCAATGAGACGTACTGCGTGTTCCTGGTCAACCGTCCGTACGCTCTCATCTGCTCGGCCGTGGCCTTCTACGTGCCGCTGGGCCTGATGGTGCTGGCCTACCAGCGCATCTACGTGACGGCCATGGAGCACGCCCGGCAGATCGGCACCCTCCAACGCGCCGGCTCCGCCCCGGAGTACCTGAGCAGCACCGGGGGTGGAGGGGGCTCCTCGTCGGAGACGCACGGCGGCTCCAGCAGCAGCCGCATCAAGATCGAGACCAAGGCGGCCAAGACGCTGGCGGTCATCATGGGCTGCTTCTGTCTGTGCTGGGCGCCCTTCTTCGTCACCAACGTGGTGGACCCGTTCATCCAGTACACGGTCCCCTGGCAGATGTGGACCGCGTGGCTGTGGCTGGGCTATGTGAACTCGGGACTCAACCCGTTCCTCTACGCCTTCCTGAACCGGGCCTTCCGCCGGGCCTTCCTCATGATCCTGTGCTGCGGGGACGAGCGGTACGTGCGCCAGGGCAGCTACGGGCCCTCACGAGCGCACTCAGGCTCGGCCAATGGCACGACCATCGCTCTCAGGTAAGCTCAGGCGGTGGTGGGTGGTGTGTGTGGTGGTGGTGGGGAATTCAGCGTCCCGTCTGGCCCCCTGTAAAAAAGATATGAATTTGGGGAAGAAAATTGGGACGGGGGGGATTACCTTCCCCCTGCCTTCACAGCTTATCTGTGGGCCTCAGGATCATCTTTGTCTGTCATTGGAAAAATTAGGTTTTTGGGAGGGTTTTTTTTCTGGGCTTTTAAAAATGAGATGCTGGAGGCTAGGTCATCTGGTATAACTTATAGACATGCTCTTACATGTTCTTGTGTATATAGTCAATGTAAAATAAGATGAAAAGGAAAATAACTGTAGTTCGCAGAAATGTTTGATAAATGCAATATCGTCTTTCTCAGGCTATAAACAGGGCCCCTCTGAGTGAGTGTGTAATGCACTCATAAAAGCGCTGCATTCATTTTCAAAGCATATAACATCATTATAACATAAACCCTCTGCTGATTCAATCATTATTATTAGCGGTATGGAACAGCTAATTTAATATAATAAAATCAGGGAACAATCAAGTGCATTAATATTCTTTCATTTATGCTACCAAGGAATGTCATGGTGAATAGAGGTTACTGCATGAGAAATCACAGGGAGGGAATTTCTATTGGATTCATTTTCTTTTTTCACCTTTTGTCTGGTGCTTGGTGTCTGTTTTGAAGTGCCGCTGGACAGAGGGCCCCACATGTCAAATCTTGGGCCTTTTTCTCCCTTCCAGCTCTTCAGAAATGGCCCATGGAGGGCTGACATCACCGTAACCTCACTTTCCCCACATCCCTCCCCAAGCCACACCAAAACAAAACACTCATCCTAATGGATGAGTTAAGAAACAGAAGACCAACTTTGCACACACACACACACACACACACACACACACACACACACACACACAAACAACACAATGAGTGGCATGTCACTGTGTTGCTATTTTTGTTATAACAGTGTGACTTCATGTTGCGGCCTTTCTGACTGACTGACTGCTGTTGTATTATTTATGTGCTAATGAGGTTGTTCTCGGCGGTTTGGTGCCCCCCTTTAAGGTGGTGAACAGTAGTTTTACATGTTATTTTAGTGGGTGTGTCTCGCCTTTGCTCTTTTGTTCCAGTGCTGTTTGTGGGCTTTTTTTCTCTCCTTACGCTCCTCCGCATTTATGTTTATGGTTTTTTAGCTTTACTTAACTTCGCTAAACTAGCCCTGTGCCCGCATGTGTTTTCTTTTAACTCATTTATGGAAAAGAACATTTCATATATGGCAGTCAGCGTTTGACGCGCCACGCCGTGTTTTTTATTGGGCACAGCTGAAAACCCCAGAATGTGTCGAACAGGAAGTGAAAAAACAAATAGTATTAGAGCCACCCTAATGTCTGTGCGTGTAAAAGAGTCCCAGACACAAAGCAGATGTTGCTTTTTTCCGCTCTGAATTTAATTACTGAAACTAGAATAGAAGCCGTCGGCAAATCGTTCCGGATTGTGTGTTAATATGTCTGTTGATGTGTTCAGCGGCATTGGCCATGCTAAAATAGGTCATTATATTTAGATTAATGTTTGAGATCTTGTCCATTGTTTTTCCTTTTTTTGTGGTGGAGCTATACTTGTTGATCCATGTCTCGCTCAGAACAGTCTGTGTTTTAAGGTGACAATCCCTGGTCTGGTTACCTTTATACCAGTAGGGAACTGCACGCTGGAGAGCTGGTCCTCTTTTAAAGTATATTTTCTGGTATAATTAGCATTCACATTTGGATATTTCCCTGGATATTAACTAAATCCCTGGATATTTAAGACAAAATATAATTGGGCCAGGTTGTCTAGGGTTATATGTTTTGGATATGTAGACCACCAGAAACGTCTGATGGTCCTTTTCTGAAGTCCGTCTGAGTTTTTGTGCTTGCAGGGTGATAGCATCAAGGTTGTGTCGTTACAGACTGAATATAAGATGCTCACTTTGTCTAGTTTGGAGCATCTGAATAAAATATCCACATTTATTTGAAAGAAAATAGATACAGACATTTTTTTGGACGAGAAAAGGTTTGACAAGCGGTGCATATCCCCACCCTTGGAGAGTTGTGAGTGCTCTGCTTTTCGCCAGCCCAACTGGAGTGCATGAAGCATTTAATTGTTTCAAAAGTGGCTGCACCTGCACCCCCAAAAGCCTAAATGCGTGTTTTGGCTTTTTTATGGAAGTCCAGATATGCCTATTATTCACACACTCTTAAACACAACAGAGTGCAGAGTGGTACGCTGATCACTGCCATCAGGGTCATGACAATCCCAGTGTGTGATGCTGCAGATTAACTGCAGAATAATCTTTTTTGTTATTAATAAGTGGCTATCGTTAGTGGGATGCTTAATTAAAAAAACACCACAGAACATTTACGTCTCCTGGTTTTTAGTGTATTGTATTTCATATTTTGAAACAAATTGCGTTGTGTGTGAAGGCTGGTTTGAGATGCTGAGCGGCGTGAAGACTGACAGCTGATGGAAGTAATCTGTGTGGTCTGGAACAGCATGTGCAAGAAAAACGCAGTGCGAGGTTAAAGTTGTGTTGACACCATTGGCCTCGTTCCAGGAGATGCATACCAAATCACACGCTCCGAAACTTTCCAGCAATTTTACATATGCGTGCTCACTTTTTAGCCCATCGATTGACTGTCAGATGGCTGTGATTGCATTCTCCTCTTCTGGGTCTCTTAATCTTATTGTCATTCTTTCTCTCTCTTCCTCTCCTTTCCCCATCTCCTCCATGTCTCTTCTTTCAATATCAGCCTGTTTCCAAACGTAAAGGCTTTTGTCAGACTGCTGCCTGCAGTGACAGGTGGATTCTTTTTTTTGTGTGTGTGAGTGCACGCCTATCCTCCCTAAGCCCAAAGTGTGTTGGACAAGCCTTGTAAGAATGTGATGTTCTGGCCAAGCGGAGCCAGAATTGGTCTGTCCCGTGAGTGTGTGCCTCCTCAGCCCAGGCATGAATAGGAACAAAGTCACGTTTCAAAGTGGCATCTGAGGAGAAATGTTTTTCTAAAATTGTGAGAATTTGGACTTTGGACTCTTGATTATCGTGTGAAACCCTGCATTTTGGTCTGTGTTTGAGCGGAGCCTTTTGTTTCTCCATAAGCCCTACAGTGCATTTAAATCCCTTCGAATGACTCACTCTGAAAATGTGTCCAACAAACGTGCTCCCTCGTGTCACGACACAACCACACACACACTTATGAATCGACGCATACCTCCCAGACCATAACATGAGTCTTCCCATGTCTGTTACAAGGACACTCAATGAGTAGGCTGCTGGCCATTCCATGGCAGCTCCATATAAAGTCAGAAATCTCCCCTCCTGACCAATGGGTGCGTTCAGTGCACCTTTGTCCATGCACTCCTTCCTCCCCTCAGGCCTGGGAACCAGACGAAGCTCAAGAGTGTATTTGAATTTGTTCTGGCATCTTTCTCAGTTAGTCCAGTGCACTTTATCTTTGAACCCTTCTGATAATCATACTGATCTAAGTGTGCTGGTTTGAACGCTGGTTAGCAACCTTTGTAGCCAAACACGGTAAGAGTCTGAAGTAACTCTGAAGTAAAGTTTGCCTTTAACTCCGCAACTCAGACAACAAACAGACAAATGATGGGTAGAAAAAAAGATAGGAAAGCAAGATCTCAGGTATAAATCCCAGTGGTCTCTGAATGCTATTAATGACATTCTTTGTTAACTTTTCAGGATATTAAGCGATTACACCAGGAGGTGCGACACTGTGGCTCTGGTATATTTCAGGCAAATTCACCACTGTGGTGACCTAGTTCAATAATGAAACCCTTATTATAATAAACAGCCCAACATTCTTGGAGGGATTTGACATAAATAATCAGTGATTCATTCAGCATTCATTTTGCATTAATGAATGAAGGCAGTAAACATGGGGGCGCGTGGGATGGCAGGATATAAATATATATATTTTTACTTCATGGTTTTTAAGTCTATTCCAAATCCCACACAGTGGAGTCTCATAGATATGCCTCTCTCTGTTTAGCTAGGCAAACGGCAGACCTGCAATTGTGCAGAGATGATGTGCTGTATTGATTTTGCAATGTACTTTTTCATTAATTGTAAGGACATGGCCAGGCATTAGAAGGGGGATTGATTTGATCCATGGTAATGCTTTAGCAATCCTTACACAAACAGTCTTAGCAGAACACAGTTAAATGCGGTTGTTAACTAATCTCAGACATTGGTTGTGGGAAGTATTTTTTGTCTGTTTTTTTTTTCTATAAAAGTACTCTGAAGCAATCTGTTATTTTGTCTGTTACCACACAAAGTGGTAAAGACATATTCTTTCTGTTTGTGTCTGTGGACAAATCTCCTACACAGTTTTCTGGTCTACTGAAGTACACAGAGGCACACCTATATCAGTCAGTTATTTTGCTGTATCAGCAGATATGTTTACTCTGCTTGCCAAAGGTTGGGTGGCTGTTTTCAATGTGTCTTAATATTGCTACTGTATTCATAAAAGCCTTTAAAAGCTGTATTTATTTGCTGACACTACGGCTAAAGATGAGCTTGGCATTTAGACCTGTCTCTCAGTCATTGGTGGGCTCATTGGTGCTCATCACCATGGACACTGTAGCTAAGGAACAAATCGCATGTGGAGTTATCTGCAGTTGGTGAGCAGGAAGCATTTGCAAAATATCCTATTTAATCCATACTGTAACTGAAAAAAGGGATGTTGCCATTTTGGGGCATAAATGGGACAGGGTTAATCTCTCAAAATCCTCCTATCTCAGGTTGTTGCCATTTCAGTGCAGGGGTCATGGGAGTTTGAAACGCTGACACGCACAAGAACACACAAACACAAACACAAACAATTTACTCAGTCATTTGCACAGCACATTTTTCAAACAGACAATTTGAGACTAGCCTTTAAACACTGTTCATTGCTACCCCCCTTAATTTACAGTTCACGGTCAAATTTGACCGGACAGCTTTAACTGCTCTTAAATACCAATACCATGACAAAAAGTATTATTTAATAGAACATTTATTGTAAAAAGAACCATATTAGAACATTAACATCTACAACATGTGTGTGTGGGTGTGGGTGTGTGTGTTTTTGTATGTGCTTGAATGCATATGTGTGCGAACACTGGTGGTTCACATGTATAAGTGGCAACATGACAACATGAACTGTGTGTGTGTGTGTGTGTGTGAGAGAGAGAGAGAGAGAGAGAAAAAGAGAGAGAGAATGGGTGTATACTGTATGTGTGCATGTGGGTGTGTGTGGATGTGTGCGTTTCTGTATGTGCGTGAATGCATACTGTATGTGTGCGAACACTGGTGGTTCACATGTATAAGTGGCAACATGACAACATGAACTGAACATGAACTGTGTGTGTGTGTGTGTGTGTGTGTGTACATGTGTGTGTATGTGTGTGTGTCTGTTTGTGTGTGTGTGTGTGGGGGGGGGGGGTGTATGTGTTTCTGTGTGTGCGTGCATGCATGTGTGTACGAGCATTGGTGGTTCACATGCACAAGTGGCAACATGACAACATGACAACATGAACTGACAACATGAACTGTGTGTTTGTGTGTGTGTGTGTGTGTGTGTGTGTGTGTGAGTGGATGTACGTGTGTGTATGTGTGTGTATGTGTGTGTGTCTGTATGTATGTGTGTGTGTGGGTTTGTTTCTGTATGTGCGTGAATGCATATGTGTGCGAGCATTGGTGGTTCACATGCACAAGTGGCAACATGAACTGAGTGTGTGTGTGTGTGTGTGTGTGTGTGTGTGTGTGTGTGTGTGTGTGTGTGTGTGTGTATGTACATGTGTGTGTATGTGTGTCTGTGTGTGCGTGTGTGTGCTTCTGTGTGTGTTCGTGCATGCATGTGTGTGGGAACATTGGTGGTAAGTTGTAGAAGTGTGCGTGTGAGGAGACGTCTTTTATCTCCTGGATGAAAATTGCACTCTTTCCTATTCATTTCCTATGGTGGTCATTTTTGACCGTAAAACAAAAAAAGTGTTTCCAAGTTAAATAAATCACTCAAAATTCGAAGAAAGTAGTCACAATAAAGTCTATGTGTTCAAAAGCCTTTTGTGAAGGATATCATAAGGTCTTGAGGCAATCTGATGAAAAATGCCACATTTATGGTACAGGGAATGTGTAAATTGGTCATTTTTGACCAGAACAGTGAGTGTTAGAAGGCTAGAATACATTCAGTTTGCAAGTCCTTGCAAGTTAGTTAAATAAAACCTGTGTTTAATGATGCAAAGCAAAGCCTTTGTATAAATCTCAGATTTTTTACTTCTACTTTTACTTCAGAATCTACTTGTTGCTGTTCTTGGTGACATACTCAGTGTCTTGGCATATACCCGTTTCTGGCAGAAAACATAGACAGTATCTTAACTAACTCAGAAATGGTCTCTAAGATTGTGTCAACGAAACAGTATTGATAATCTTGTCTGGACTGGATCATTGCATTGAAGGTGATAAAGGTAACACAACGACACCTCAATCTAATAATAATAATAATAGCTCTTTTTCAGTGACCTCAATCAGCTAAGGTATTCTTTTCTATTTTTTTCTTAATATCTTCAAATAAAGCCAAGCCAGTAAGCCAGGGAGATGGCAAACATGCACATTCAATAACCCTTGGGTCTGATAACATCAGCTTTCATTTGTCCAGCAGGCAACACTGGCACATTTGTCAGAAATTATTATTATTGGAAAATTGTGCTTGTAGTATTTTTTTAATCGGGGATTTGGCTGGATTATTTCACCCTGACCAGTACTTATTAGTGCAAGAGTGTGTATGCACAATGTTTAACGAGTTCTGACAGACATCTCTGTTTGCAATCTCTTAGGGCGCATGCTGTGTCATATTCTTCAAGTATGAGGGAACTGTGCCTCTCCAAAGTGAGCCAAAATAATCTATATCCATTAAGGTTATCCATTGTTTAGCATGTTAGATGTTTGAATCTATATTTTCTTTCTTGTAATTTGATTATATGAAAGTATAAAAATACTATTTTCAGGGTCTATTTGGCAAGGCTTAGCTTCAGACATTATGTTGATTTTAAAATGTAAATAGAAACTTGTAAAATTGTAAACACAATTTAAATCTAACTTCATACCCTCCTGCCCCAGTACCCCCCCACACCCCCCCAACCCACCCCCAGCTCTTAGCACTATCACCCTAGAGTCAGCACCAAGTATGGCAGATGAACTGGATCTGTCTTTTTAGTTTAGATGTTTACTTCATTAAAATGATATGTTATTACATTGTTGGGCAGACATAATCAACACAATCTGCAAACCTTCCGTGTATTTCCGCACTTATGGAGTATGTCCTTGTCTCTGTTCTGGGGCCTGAATGTTGAAATGACACTTGAGGAACTGTTAAAATATTTTGAAGTGGACACAAATGTTTCCACTTCAGCGGTTCAAAGGTCAACCCCATTATTTCGATGTAGGCCAGTTGTTGTGACGTTTTTTGCATGCTTTGTTTAAAGAGGGCAAACGCCATTAGGTCTGTTTTTAGAATGCTCGAAAAATGAGGGAGGGGGTTCGCTCGTGCAAGACTGGATTTGACATCTGGGGAGTATTACCGGACACTGGGCATGAGTGTAACTCATAAATGGAGGCTAGGCCCGTTGAAGCGGATTACTGATGTTATCTCGCATTGTCTTAATATAGAGGAGGACTTTGTGAACTTGCCGAATAGATACAAATAGTCTAGAATTACTCAGGGTACCTTAAGGCAGTTTCATTTCTTTCAGTACAACAGTGATTTTTAAGCTCATTTGAAAGTTTTCACTTATTTCATTATATTTATGAAATTGCACTGATAAACTCTATGTTCTGTATAGCTTGGCTCATGCAGGTATCCTTTAAGATTTCCTTAAGTGCATAACATATGAACAGGTTTTGTAAGTGCTCAATTTTGAGGACATTCAGCTGGGCACAAAACGTGCTTTTACATCCTTTGACCGTCTAAGGTTGAATTAAGCATGCAAAAACACTGCTGAACCATCTATAATTCATAGGCCTTGCAAGGTTCTTCCTGTGAGAAAGATTATGATTGAAAGTCATAAGGTTTGGTCTAGTTGTCTGTCTGCAGTGACAAAGTACATATTCAATGTTTCAACCATTGCAATGCAAATATTGAGTATTGAATGTTGATTATAGGGATATTGACAGGGCTTCTTTAGCTGGTCCAAGTAGGAGTTCATTTTAATAGGCATAACACTGATATATTCAATTGAATATTTAAATCAACCAGTAAAAACATTTTACATTTCTAATTCAGAACTCTTTGTGTTAGAGTCCATTTCTTCTGGCTCAGGCTTATGTTTTTGAGAAGTCTTTTCTGCATGCAGACATTGGACATCTAGGGCCCTATTTTCACAACGCAAAACCTGGCGCAAATCGGATTATTATTCCGAAGCAAAGTTTATTCCTATCTTACTCTCGGATTTTTCGCCATGCGCTGTACCTTTATCAAGCTTTGCACACAGGGGTGTGGCAGAAGGTGTTCTGGCGCACGAAATTGCCATCTTACACCATCTAAAAATCATTACGCCACTGACCAAGAGAAACCTGGTCAGAAATTCTTTGGCGAGTTGTTCATATGTTATTTCAAGAGCGCGTTATCAACAGTATGTGCGCCAGTATGGGCGGGTGCACAACGCACCCTGTTTCTCTCATCCACAGGAACGCGCACCAAGGCATATCCATGCAAAACATTACAAATTACAATGGGAAAGATACTGTAATTATGATAAAGATATTACAAAATACATCTCACAATGAGTAGTTACTCACCATCATTTCCACATTGGTAATGGTGGATAAAAGTGCTGAAGCTGAAGACGAACTATCACGAGATGTAAGCAGCAACTCCTCTGCAGGATAAATGTCCTTAGGTTTTTTATTCAGTCATTCGAACATTATTAGGGTAAGTTTGGCTTTTTTCAGGCTATGTTTTCGATGGTAACCCATTGTGTCAATAGTGAAAGTAATTAACTGTATATAACGGTCATATACAGTATATAATTTGCCAATGAGTTGAAATAATAGACGAGTGCAGATGTGTGTAGGCTATACTCTGCTAGGTTTTAGTAAAGCTTGGTTTAGTGGAATACCATGTTCCATAGTGGAATACCATGGTCTTGCGTGCAAGCAGATTCCTTCAAATGCATCACGACTATCAAAATACCTATGCACTGTTTGAAGTTGCACTGCTTGCTGTTAAAGGGAATGACAGATGTCATTCTCATTGGTTTAAACGATGTTATGCCCAAAACACACCCATGACTGATTAAGAAACATAGGAACGCCTTGTTGCGCCATCCGCCCGACGTTTGATAACGTTTTATAACAAAACTACTCCCAATGTGGACTGGACAACGCACTAAATTTAATTAAGCTATTCGCATGCGTTTTAGATCGCTAAAATAGGCCCCCTAGACTCTCCATAAATGTACTTCCCTCACTCTCTAGTTCTTTTCATTGCATATCGCTGTGTCTGTGTGAGTCTATCAGATACAGAAAGAGAGGTTTAGTTGGAGGCACTGAAGTGACTTTGCAGTTGCTGTGGCACAGAGGCTGAGAATTCCACAGGCCTTCTCTAGCGGTCCCGTGCCAACCTCTGGCAAAAATGGCAATCCTTCAGTCCAGAAGTTGGTGCTTTTGCTTCGCCACACTCTCAGTGTATATTGTTGAGACACACTCTGTATGTACAAATAATTTGCAACAGCATGGAAATATGC
Organism: Alosa alosa; assembly: GCF_017589495.1. NCBI lineage: Eukaryota > Metazoa > Chordata > Actinopteri > Clupeiformes > Clupeidae > Alosa > Alosa alosa. The sequence goes on along the minus strand of NC_063200.1, from coordinate 26,352,870 downwards.
GGCTCGACCTCACTTGTCTCTCTCAGCGGCCACGATTGATTAGGGCATGACAAGATGACGAAAGCATTCCTCGGCAATGCCGGCCAAACGTCGCTTTGAGTGCTTACCACTGTAGTGTCAGTTTGGCCAGCAATGGGGATCCACTCTGGACAACTCCCAGTCTATTTCCCTCTGATGCTCTGCTGAAATGAAGTCTGTTCTGCACTGGGCACTGCAGAGCAGATGGTGAAATTAAATCATGGCCATGTTTGCCGAATCAGATTCGGCCAGATAATTCTGGCATTTGGCAGAATCTAATCAGAAGATGCCGATTTTGATTTTATTTATGTAACCTTCCAAACTCTGACTACCCCGGTATGAATTTTTATCCACAAGGGATCCCTGGTTTTATTATGTAAGATAGGCAAAAAAAGCTCTGCTACAATAAACCATTTTTGGACCTCATCTTACAAAAACACTCACCAGTACAATCCTCTTGTGAGATCAATGTGAGTCAGTGGAGGGGAATTTGCTCCCGATTCCATGCCTTTGGTGCTGGACTTTAAATTACCCCAAGCCATCACACAGCCAAACCAACCAAAGTTTCTGTGTTTATACACAAACATGCTCCCCCATACTTTCCACCCATGTCAAACTAACCAAAGGACCAAACTACACCAATGTTTTTTCCAATTCCCATCCTCTGAAAGTGTCCTCTTATATTTTTCTTATGCCAACTGGTAGTAGTTTCATAAATTAAAGGAGAAAGATTCATTCTGTCATTCTGTTTGTTTGTTGTTGTTTGTGGAATTTTTCAAGAGGCCGTTTCAAAGCAAATACACTGACCTCTCTCGGAGACTCCAGGCTTACCAAATTGGATTGGCCCACCACAGGGCAGTTAACATTAAGAATGGCATGACCAATGTCTTTAGCATGTTTTGCTAGTAAGTCCATCAGGAGTCCATGCCTGCTGTTCAGCATGTGGCTCTCACTCAAGCAGGGAAGACCTTTTCTTTAGAGGTCTCTGCACAGGTTACTACATGCTGGACCATGTTGAAATTGCAGCGACAGCTAACACAGCGAATAGAGCAAACAATCTAAAGTCTATACAGCTGCATACACTCACTGGTCACTCTATTTGGTACACTTTGCTAGTACCGGTTTGGACCCCCCCTTTGTCTTTAGAACTGCCTTAGTTATTGATGGCATTGATTAAACAAAGTGCTGGACACATTCCTCTGAGATTTTGGTCCATATTGACATGATGCCATCATGAAGTTGGTGCACATCCATGATGCGAATTTCCCGTTCCACCACAACCCAACGGTGCTCTATTGGATTCAGATCTGGTGACTGGAGGCCATTTGAGTACAGTGAACTCACGGTCATGTTCAAGAAACCAGTTCTACCACAAAGACTCGGGGAAGTACAATGAAAGGTAACACATGTTTTAATTCATTAAAGGATTTACAAAAGACATAAGCAACAATGAGAGTCTTTGGCATAGGCCCCATCCTCGGTCCAGGTCACTGAGTGTGCAGACCCTTGCAGATCCTGCTGGAATGAGATGGCAGGGGCGGAGCCTACCCTCTGGACAGCTGGACAAGGCCAAACTGGTGGTGGTTAGGTGGAGGAAGAGTGGGAACATCGAAAAATTGGCACCTAAAAGCTGCAGGCAGGTGCAAAGCAATGTCATTATAAAGACTGATGCAGACTGGTGATTGGTCGAAAGTAATGAATGAATGACATATTGAGTCTTCCTGGCAGAACTTAACATTTCTTCCAGCTTCCATTTTGAGATTATTCCAGCTTTGCGATATGGTTTATTATCCTGCTGGACGTAGCCATATGAAGATCGGTACACTGTTGTCATAAAGAGATGGACATCGTCAGCAACAAAACTCAGGTAGTCTGTAGTACTAAGAGCCCCAAAGTGTGCCAAGAAAATATCCCCTACACCATTACACCTTCCTGAACTGTTGTTGCTAGGCAGGATGGATCCATGCTCACGTTGTTCATACCAAATTCTGACCCTACTATTCAAATGTCACAACAGAAATCAAGACTCAGCAGACCAAGCCACATCCTGTATCGCCGTAGAAATGAAATACGCCTGAGCAAGAGAAAACATTTCGATATGGAGACATCGCCACCAAACTCTGACCTCTGGCGTCCATAAACATGGCGTTTTCAGCCGCAGAACTGCCGCCTACTGGATGTTTTCTCTTTTTTTCGAACCATTCTCTGGACATTCTAAAGATAGCTGTGCATGAGAAACCCATTAGATCAGCAGTTTCTGAAATACAAACTTAAATCACCTTTCCTCCCCCTGAGGCTCTGTTTGAACTTCAGCAGATCGTCTTGACCATGTCTACATGCCTAAATGCACTGAGTTGCTGCCATGTGATTGGTGAATTAGAAATGTGTGTGTGTGTTAATGAGCAGTTGAAGAGGTAGTCTGGCTTTCACCAGACTAAGCTCAATCTTTTAAGATTGAACATTGGTCTGGGGAGTGCGCTATGTATTTTCTACTGCACAAGAGGCGTGATCAACAGGCATAGTTCAAATGACTGTACACAATTGGATAGTCATTCACCAATCTGACCAGTAGGCCAATAGCGCAGCAGGTGGATAGGCCAGCTTGTGATTGGTCCCGGCAAAATTGCAGAAAAAGATGCACATGTTTCCAGCCTGAGCTGCAGGGCGAAAAAGAAATCGCCGGCAGATCAGGCTGGGTTCACCCAGCCTAGTTGAAGAGGTGCATGTATGGTCATACACAACACACACGTTATACAGATATTTCTGGTGTAATTATTCACACAGCAGTCTCCTCATTTAAATCTAGTGCTTTTATGTTAGGAGGCACAGTGGTGGACATTGGCAGAATTCCTCATTGCTTCATGTAATGAGTGCTGCTCAGATGTCACCAACATACTTTTTTATGTCGCATTCCAAAATTAATTTGATCTAGGTCACTCATTCACTCTGCACTGCGCAAATACACTCAGACACAGAACATCCGCGATAATGTGACCGTGCCTTGGATGCATTAATGCATTTTAACAGACTATAGATCGTATCTATGCCTGTATCCTTTCTGGGTGACCTGCCAACCAAAAAAAAAAAAAAAAAAAAGAAAGAAATAAAGAGGATCAGGAAAATCGCCCTGATTATGGAAGGCGGTCCAGAAGTTTTTGAAACCTGTCAGTTTGCTGCCAGTAGAGAAGCAATGGATGGACACAAAGGGGATTGCAGCAATGACTTCAAAGTTTGTTTGCCTTCTTTCTTCAGTTAGTAACCAGAGTGTCTTTTGGACAGGAATCACAGTCTAAATTTGAGATGAGGGATTTTCTATGGGAATGTGGTCAACCTTTCTGGTGTTAGTGGTTTAAGATAAGAGTTGATTATTGTTATTTTGCTCCAGTGAAAATATTTCCTTAAAATGAACTGTATACGTGGACAAAAATAGATCCAGGCAATTTTTCATTGTCTAGGGATGCTTAGAATTAAGTTTCTGGGATAAAAGAGTTTCCCAGGACATGGCCTCAAGCACCACATTCTCATTTTCCCTGAAGACGTGTTGAGTTTGGGAAGATTTTATCGGACTTAATGAAGCCTATTTGATTCATAGGTTCATTTGCAAAACTAATTTGATGTTTTGACAGTATACGGTTTTCATTCGGCTCACTGAACATAAGAGCATCATTTATTGGTTAATTAAAAACCGACCACAGTGTTGCCTTGTGGTGATGGAGAGGCATTGCACATACCTTCCTTGATCGCAATTATCGGACAGATTCATTGCAACTGTAACAGCTGCTAGCAGATACGAGGTGGCTAATTATTAAACATGTTATTGCCATTGTTACTGCTTTAGACTGACGTCAAAACAAAACGTTTGGGATACAAGTTAGTATCCAGATTTGATTTATTTGTTTGTCTAACCCAGTCATAATAGAGTGCACACAAAACACACACACACACACACACACACACTAACCTACTGTACATGTATATCCATTTTACAGCATATGGAAATGGTTTGGTACTCCTTTTAAATTTTCTCCTCTCATAATCAAAGACAGTTTGCTTGAAGCCAAAGTCATCATTCAAATTCCCCACACGTCTTCCAACCCTAGTCAGTCCAGAGCCAGTGAAGTCTAGGCCTGTACTCTAGGACTGCACCTCTCCTGAATTATGCAGGGATGATCTACTAAAGCTTATGGACTTAACTTTGCATACAGAAATGCATAGTGACCTTAAATAAATCTCAACTATAAGATAAAGAAATTCCTGACCAGAGACTTCAGACAGAGGCCACTGTCTGTGTCAAAGTAAACGATTTTGTACATTTGTGTATGTTTTATGTTTTGCCAATCAGGAACACATGTTATGAGGTGCCATTGCCAACCCTGCAGCAGCTTCTGAAAAACGGTTACAGTGGAAACACCCATTGCAACAGGATGTCTAGGTAGTCAATGATGACAAATTTGTGTTGCGATCATCCTCATGTCATTGTCACTGTGTCCATGGTGTTTACATTTTTTTCGTGGTGTTTAAAGCAATCCCTGACCAATTTGGGTACCGTGTGTATTTTCATGATTTGTGGTGTTTTTGTGCCTGTGTTTTGGGCATAGTGGTATTTGATCACAGTTCTTTTTCTCTCTTTTTTTGGCCAAGTTTTCATCTAAGGGGGTTCATTGAATTAATCTGGCAAGTGTCATTAGGCAAATAAAATTCTCTCTTACTGTATGAAATAAGGAGGCGGCCACCTCTGTAGTTGATATAATATCTGTCAATTCATCTCTTTGAAGCTCATGTCTTAAGGGATAGTGAGGATTAGTTGGACAGTAAATCATGCAAATCCTCTGCAAATAAGAGTACTTTTCTTAACCTGATACCACAGACCGTGACTAGAAAAGGGAATGCATTTGAAGAATTCAGCCTCTCTTGAGGTATACTCCTAAAGTTCATATAGTTTATGCCATACTATATGCTTCCAAGTGTTTTAGTTCCCAAACATCTTTAAATATCAAGGTTTAGGGTGAATTATAAAAACTACAAATTATAAAACAAAATGGGAACTCATTACTATTTTTTTGAGGTATGGTTTCTCAAATGGATATATGGAAGCCACATTCTATAGCATTTCTGCAATTCTTAAAACTAAATCTTGCATAAATGTGTTTTTTTTTTTTTTTTAAAGAATATTACTTAAACAACATTATACACAAATCATTGGTCCAAAAAGTGATACATTTCAAATGAGAGGTAGGCTATTACTAATTAGGATTACACTAGGGGCGGTGGTAGTGTAGTGGTTAAGGAGCTGGGCTAGCGTGCAGTAGCCTGAAAGTTGTCGGTTCAATTCCCTGGCCCACCGTTGTGCCAGGCACTTGCTCACAGGCAAGTGAGCAACTTAACCCCAAGTTGCTCCAGGGACAATGTGATCCCTTGTAATATAGCTGACATATGTAAGTCACTTTGGTCAAGAAGTGTCTGCTAAATGTAATGTACACTAAAATACCATGCTTAAACTGAATTGGGCTGGATAAAATTACAAAACTACAGAGCAGTAAAGTAGGGGGAAAGATGATGTAGTAGATTTCTGTGGTAACAGTATTTAGTATCCTTAAATGAAAGGTGAGCTAAGTTAGACACCTCTCATAATAAAACTTTTGAGGGTGAACTGCACTGTAACAAATTTAATGAAATCAATGAGCACTATCAGCAGTCATTGTTTTGTCTGTGAATATCAAATAATCATTTGACATTAATGTTAGCTGTGTCTCGTCTTCTCCCACCAGATTATCTCTTCTGCCCAACCGGAGCTACAGTGACAATGGGCGACGCATTCTATCGAGTGAGCTTGAGTCTCAGGACTCTGTTGGTGCTCTATGACACTCATACGATAAACTGCACACAGAATGGACATCAAGTGTGGACTCCTCATTCTCAGCCCTGGGCCAGCAGAGAGAATCTAGAAGCTTCTCTTCTACTAGGAAAGGGACATAAAGCTATTTAAAGACATTAAAGGACATATTGAAAAGACATTATTCCATGTTTCCGGATGGTATTTATGCTACTTGCGAGACCATTTTTATGGCTTTGTTGAGGGTTCTTGTGCGATTGTGCACTGTACAACACTGCCTTGTGAATGTACGTCAGCTTTTAAAGCCTCAACAGCAGCTAAATGAAGGCACTTATGTTTTAAGAGCTCAACATGGGCTCGCCTTTTGGATCAGTGTTTTCTCTATTCACTTTTTTCGTATTTTCTGCTAAAAGAAATGTTGAACACCCTTTGTGCTTTCATCAGTCATCAGAAGTCACCTTGAGAATCATGCTGAATGAATGTCTTGTCAACGTGTCTTTCCATAGCATGTCAAAATTTACACAGGTTTGCACTGAGAGATGGGGGGTCTATAAATATAATTTATTTCAATATACACATTGGCGCTTCAGGACTCAGGAGCAATAACTTGTTGCTATGTGACAACATATATACCGGTATATATAGTTTTTTCCTGCTTTTCTCCTTTGGATCAAATGCTCATCAAATTATATGTGACAGAACAGCAAGCCGTTTCAAAAGACGCTGGCTACTCCAACTAATTAGGTCAGTGTTTAGTGTCGACAGCTTTTCCCCCTCTCAATTTCAGCCTGGTTTAGATAAATACACCACTGTATCTATTGGCAATCTAAACAATTTGATGCCATTTAACAGGGCTAGTTGTGTGACTCAGTAATCTAATGTTCATTGTTGTCCTGAAAGCATTATACCATAAATGCAATGTTATACTATTGTTTGTACGAGGCAATTAGACATGAAAGCCTTTCACTCAATTAAAACAAAATGGCGAACCCAGTCACAACAGACCAGTTCTCTGTACTCCATCGCTCTTTTGAATCAATACTGACTCGTGCAATTTTGAGTAGTAGTTTAATGTAATAAGGTATTCATCTTGGATTATGGCTACGTTCGGTAAGGAGGCACCCAGAGCGCACAATGGCCCACGTGACTAAATCAGATGCTCTGAAGAGACAGACTTCAGTCTGCCCGATTTGGCCATGATCTCTAGAGTCTTGCGTATCAACACGCAAGACTTTGCCTCAGTATGCTTTTAAGTGGACCAGGAATGACCATGAAGTTGTAAACAGCACAAAAATACATTCAACATTTATTTTTCAATTGAAAATATATAATATTTATTCAGTTATTCTATTATATATGAAGAAGCAATGCAAATGTTTCATATTCTATGTGCAAAACAGAATACATGAACTTCCCTGGCCCCATCCCTTTGTTTTAAAAAAAAAATGGACCCTTGTAACAGTTCTTTGAAAGATAAATATATACAAATAAAGGACAAAAAACAAATACAAAGACACACGAACACAAACAAAATGACCGTGGGTATAGTCTCATTCAAATTGGGAAATGTGGGAGACAAAAAATAAGTAAATATGTGGATTTCAATAGCAAACAGTACATTGTATTTGGAAGGCACAGCATACCACTTCTAAAAGGTCCTCATTGGAAGCACCCCTACATACCACGATTCTCCTTTCCTCCTCCCCTTTGTTCATACATGTTTTTTTAAAATCAAAGGAGTATGGGCTTACAGTTCTCCAAGGTGAGCCCCCCTCTAGTTCCCCTTCTCCACATCCAGCAGTACGGTGCTGTTGAGTACGGCTTCTTGACTGGCCTTCTTAGAGAGTTCACTCTGAGGAGACAAAACAATGTTCAGTAAAGCTGACATCCTGACCGTGTTATTACAGATGCATGGGGCTCATTTCCCCCCCTTTCTGAAGAGAGAGAGAGAGAGAGAGAGCGAGAGAGAGATTGGCTTATTCTCCTCCTGTGCTATGGGATTTGAACAGGTCAGTGCATAAAGTCTTGAAGTTGTTAAGGGCTCAGAAATAGAAACTTGTTGCAATGCTCAGGTATTTCACTGGACCTCTGGCCCAGCCATGGGCAATCTTGGCATGGCATGAGAGCGAAGGGGGAGCATGCCCAAATGACTACAAGGAATGGCACCATGACCCAGTGAAGTTATCAGGAAACTAAAACATGCATGGCGAGAAATGTTCAAATAAGCATAATTGCATAGTTGTTTTTTTGTAAGCCATATGGGGCCAGACTGTGGGGTGAGTTCTGACCAGTGCTAAGCAGGCATGACAGACATGGAGAGTTGGGCAATAGAGCTCATCCTTACCGTGAAGTCTGAGTAGGTGATGCCAGGTATTTGCTCAGCTGTGCAGTTGAACACCTGAAGAGGTGTTCTGAGGCTGGTTTCAATCTTGTTTTTCTATGGAAGAAATAAATATACATACAAACATGAAATAAACAACAACACGACCAGGCACATGGTCCATATGGTCCACTGTTGAACACTCCCTGTCTGCTAGAAGAGCCTGGTTGATATGCAACAGGAGCACTTGGTTTTCAACACAACTGCACCATCTATAGGTGAAAAGAAAATGTGCATTGTTTTGTAGCTGGCCAGATTTTTAAACTCCATACATAATACATATGCAGTCTTAACATTCCAGAGTTTCCCCAGGGTTCTTTAGCAGGTCAGAGATTCTTATACTGAATCGTGTCAATTCTCAGCTGTGAAGAACTCATTAAAAAAACTAACTTTTCCTCTAGAAAAAAAAAACCAAACCGTGCGAATGAGGTTTTGTCTATAACTTTCACTTTTCAGGAAGTGGAATGTGAAGTCTAAGTAATGCTAAACCAATAACAGAGTAATTCCAATGAATACCAATGAATAACGGCAATAACCAATTAAACATTAGTAATTAGTAATTCTACCAATTAAACATATAATTCTAATTCGATATCTAAGACCAAGACCAGGCTGTGGCGATGCACACATACCTTGGCGGAGCCCACTGGAGGCTTCCCTGAGGGCACAGACAGGTAAGTAGATGAAGCACTGCTGAGGGTGCTTACACTGGCACTGCGCAACACCGTCTGATTGGGCGTCTGCTAAGAGATCATGTGAAAGGATTAGCAATCATCATCATCATCATCATAATAATAATAATAATAATAGTAATAATAATAATAATAATAATAATGTGTTCATATAGCATATATCACAAAGTATAAGGCTTATATGATTTTGGTAAATGGTTTGACGTTGTTAAATTATATCTTTTAAAAAATAAAAAAAATTCCATTCCATCTAATGATTATCTGAAGGATGGAGTCAGAAAAGATTGTGAGTAGAATTGAGCAGCTCAATGGATAATTTCAGTTGTGGTACCTTTCTGGTCTTGTTGGGGGTGGCTCCAGATGCGCCTGTTGGGGGCCTTTTGGTGGGAGTCTTAAAGGGAGTGTTCTCCGTCTTCTTGGTCATCTGAAAAACAACCTTTGTTTTATACCACACTGGTTGTAGTCTTGCACAGCACACACATATAGTTCAACTGTGATGGGGAAAAAATCTGTACATGTGTTGGACAGAAAATTGGCCAAAATGGAGTTGGGACTCCGCCGCCATGTAGCAACATTCCTAAGCCCATTCAATATTCTGTGAAAGTAAAGGTCAAAGTACCGGTAGTTTGGTGTTGTTTAAAACAGGAAATAGCAATGAATGAATTTTCAACAAGCTGTGGGTGGCTTTTAGAGCAAGCTACCGGCACATTCCACCTCAATAAAATGCCAACATTTCATTGACCTTGCAAGACAACACTGCTCCTGGTGTTTGCGAACAGAGGCCTTAGTGGTCTAGCTCGCTGGCTGCGATGAGACACATACCCGCTCATTCTTCTCCTTGTCCTTCTGCTGTTTGTACTCCTCTCTCTGAACGGAGATGTAGTCCATGAGCTTGAGTCCTCGCACCAGGAACGCCGAACCCTGACTCTTTTCCCAGGCATCCACTGCTCCCTTCATCTCCTCTTCAAGCTAGTCATGCATTCCACACACACACACGCACAAACACACGCATGCGTGCAAACACACACACACGAAACACACACACAAAAATTGGACAGGCCACACATTATTCTAACCAATCCACGTGTTGCTTCAGGAGCACAAAAATGTCGGGGGGCAAAGATCAACAACCCTTTAGCCAGCATCAAGTACAAGCAAAGGCAATACCTTTGGGAGCATCTTCTGGACCTTGGTTCTCTCCTTGGTCTCCTTCAGCAGCGCTCCTCCTCTGTTGGAGAATCGGCTCGGATCAGATGCCTTCCTCTGAGAGATGGAGGAAGGGAAGGAGAGAGAGAGAGAGAGAGAGAAAGAGAGAGAAAGGAAGAAAGAAAGAAAGACAAAGAGAGAGAGAGAGAGAGAGAGAGAGAGAGAGTGAGTGGCACACCCATCACTTCACAGATCGTTTTGTCATGGACTTCCTCGTTAGTAAACACAATTTCCTTTTTAATCTTCTGAAGCACTGTGATTGTTTACTTTACAGACCACAATACACCCAGGGTAATGAGGGTGCACTAATCTCATCAGGGAAAGTGGAAGGTTTTGGACCAACAGCTAGACTCAACCAATCTACCCAAGCACTCTTGGGAATAAATTGTAAGTGTTGAATTCGCTCACATAATGCTCTCAAATTCCAATAATAAGAGAACACAGAGTGTAGTTAATAGCCATATCAGAATAGCACATATCATAACAGAATCCCATCCCTTGTGTGCAATACTGATGTATATCTATCTACCGGAGTGTACTCCATGTTAATTGAACCATTTGGGTTTTGATGGATGTAGGAGTACCTCAAAGTCCTGAAAGAGGACCCAGTTCTTCTCCCACTTCTCCAGAGCTTCCAGGAGGGGGCGAGTTTTTTCTTGGTACTCCTTCAGTTTCACCAGCTCAGCGTCGTGCAACAGCAGAAGTTCCTCGGTGTAATTAACTGACCCCACGGAAAGACGCAGATCATGAATGAACAAATTCACAAAGCCGTCTCCACACTTGCATGCATCTCGGAAACCAACATTTTGCAAAGAGACATTATTCAACCTAGTTTAACACCTTTTAGCATCCAAAATATACAAATGCCAACATTAAGACAATGACTAGAGGGGTGTAATACTAAGTGCGGTTACTGGCTTATCCCAGTAATTTCTAAGTAACCTCTAATCTTCAAAATAATGTTTAATTACTGCATGCATTGCTTCTAAAGTGACATTGTTTGGAGATCAGTAGTAACTCCAGAAGTCACCTGGGTAAGCCTGTAAACTCACTTCGTGGTATACCCCCTTCGGAGTCAAATAGAAAGCCAACCCTACCGTCACAGAAGTAGCAGTTGAAGGCCTCCCTCTGCTCTGGTCCAAACAGGCACTTGTCCCACATGTCCATCAGCTCCAGCCGGGCCTTCTCGATGACGTCCTCCAGACGGGCTTTCTGCAGCTCCTGCAGACGGTCTACCTCATTCTGCCACTGCACAGGCATATTATACAGATCCCAAGTCAGTTAGCTACGCAGAAAGATTTGTATGAAACATCCACAAACACAGCTAAAGGAAAAAGCCCCCAAAAAAGCCCAATTTATACAGAATTATGAAGTATGGTAGGCTATGGACTATTGTACAGCTGGACATTGTGAGGCAAGCATACCTTCTCAGGGCCCTTACCCGTGAAATGTCATTAGTGAGGGTCCCTTGAGTGTCCAGAGGGAATCCGCCATCTTTCTCAGGGCAATCTAAACGACTCCACAGGCTCATGGCTCGTTCCTTCAGCTTGTCTCGAGTTAAAATCAAAGACCCCTTCTTCACCCCCTAGCTACATCAAGCAGAAGGAGTTCTGGAGTGAACGGTGTGCTGACCTTGTATGTAAACAAAGCTTGCCAGTTGACGTATTTTGACAATGGTCGATTTAGATGGCTAGGCCAAACGTATGGGTCTCCTAGAATACACGACTTCACTAGTAATAGGTTCGCTATACTGTTAAGATTACATGACAACTGATCCATGACAGGGATGCACATATTACAGGATCTTTTACTAGAGAAACGTGTTATCCTTCCATTATTCTGCAGCCTATCTAGGCATAGCCTTGTGAGGGGGAATAACAGGTGAACTAACGTTGGAGCCCATGTAATGCAAACAAACCAATCAAGAATTTACCACCCGCTGGAATAAAGTTCCCATGTGGATCATTCTTGGCTACGGATTGTTCTTCAGGTGAGGCAGTGAGGTAGCCTAGGGTCAGGCTCTGTGGCTCCCTGCTACTCATTCAGAAAGTTGACTCTGACTGCAATCATTAACTTGTTCCATATTCAGATATGATCCATACTAGACAGTCTAGTTACCTCCTGAGATAATTAAAGAAGAATTCCGGTGTGAAATTGACCTTAGCTGCACTGAAAGATGTTGCTGTGTACTTACAGCAACAGCACGTCTTCCATCAACATTACGCGAGATTCCCATCACTGATGTAAAACCTTTTGAGCTTCGTTGATACCGTGTACTCATCATGCTCATGTAGACAGTAACTATATATTTCCTATTTACTTTTGTAATTAGTAATTTTGTAATTACTTTTGCAATCTGTTCCCCTGTCCTTCCTGTTCGTTCGTGCTCGGCAGTCGACTGATCGCGACTTCATTGAGATGTCGGCCATCGGAGAGATTCTTTGAAGGTAGTTCTACTGCTTGTATAAACAGTCTTTTTTAATAAACTTCCTGTGCACTTCCAAAGTTCTCAGAATCTCGTTTTAAATGTCAAGACCCTCAGAAGTCTACCAATGCAGTGTGGAGTTAATTGGAACATTTTTAATGGTGTAAAAATAGCGATTTAGCTGCATAGGCTACGCTATGCCCCCACAGCTAGCTGAAAACCTTATGCAAGTTCGGCGAAAATCAGCACAATTCGGAATACTAGGGGGTGACAGAAGGTGCCTATTGGACACAGGTAAGTACTCGGCAACATCTTTCAGTGCAGCTAAGGTCAATTTCACACCGGAATTCTCCTTTAACATTGTAGGATCAGTGGAGAATGATCGTTTTGCCATTTCTGTAGCCTACATAAGTTCCAGTTTCTATGTCTATATTTAAAGTGACAAAACAGCTTCTTGTGCATCCTGTCACACAACAGCTCATCATGTTCCAATTTTGTTAGACCAAATGATGAATCCTTGAGTGTGAAATTGGCATTAATGTAACTACACACACAACAAGGGGCACATATTAATCAAACTTCAAACGAAGGAAACTGACTCAGATATTTGATGTAATGTATACATCTTGTGTGAATTATGTCTTGACTCTAGCATACCTGCCCAACCAGCAGCTGAAGAGCTTTGATATTGTCGTGAGTCAGCAGGAACACATCTGGGTCATCACTCACGGCCTCCCTCTCCAGACTGGTCTCTGGGTCGTGCCCCATCTCACTGGCCAGAAGTGCGATGTCTTTACGGAGCGCTGTGAACACAGCCAGCCTGCTCCTCTACAGGGCAGACATGACAACAGGGAAAGGGACAAAGAACATGTACATGGGCTAAAAGGGACAAAGAACATGTACATGGGCTAAAAGGTAGGTTTCTAAAGGCCTTGTCCTGCCCTGCTGTGCTGGTCCCTACCCTCTCAGCAGTGAGGTCCTGGATGTGCTCCCGCAGGGCCTTCAGCTGCTCGTAGGAGGGCACGGTATTGGACGGCACGTAGTAGGGTGTAGAACAGAGCTGGACACACAACTCCTCGTCCTCTAGCTGCAGAGCCTTCAGATCCCTCAGGCGGTCATTCTTCTCCTTCTGCAGTGCCTCCAGACGATAACGCAGGTTCTTCTCCGTCTGCAGGATGGTCAGGCCCTCTTCCAGCTGGGGGGTGGGGGTGCAGTAAAAAGACATTTATACACACACTTCCGCTATACATACACATACGGGAGGCACACACACACACACACACACACACACACACACACACACACCTTATACGGGCCTTCCTTCATTTCCTCACATATCGCCTCAAGCTGCTTCTGTGAGATTACAATGCTTGATTTGATTCTGTGCCTCAGGGACTCCTCTTCTGTGATCATATCCCTCAAAAGATCCTTTGAATAGAAATATAAACTTTTATCAGAGTCATTCGTGAATACATTATTATCATTATTCATTATTATTATTAATGAATACATTATTATTTGCATGAAACATGACATACCTCTATGTGCTTCTTAACGGTCAACATCCGTTCAACTCTCTGCTCCTCCATGATGCCAATGCCATCCCATATGTCCACCAGCTGTGCCATGGCCATATTTATGCCAGAGATGAGGGATGAGGCCAGTGTTTCACTGAGGACATATCAAAGAGTGGCATCTAAGCATGGAACAGTTAATTAAAAATACACTCTAGCCATTGATTAACCACTAAAAAGATACCCATGAAGGAATTTTTCCATTAAATAACCCATTCATGGCAGGGCCAGGGGTGGGTTATAATGGGCCATGCCTACCTCAATACAAATGTAACCAATAATAAAAAAAACAATACCGATAAATGGACAATTTTTGATGTGTGCTTCTTTCTCTCTTGGTCCAAACCATGATCAACATATTGTATGCTATGCAAGCATGGAAATGAATTTGATTAACACTACAATTTCAAATGATGGACACATAGGACAAAGGAGAAACACATCACACTGAAGAATCCTACAACTACACACACCACATATGCGTGCATTTGGTCGCCCTGCCAGTTGACACATGAAAATCAAATCAAACAGGCAAAAAAATGGATGGAAATATCGTTACTGAAGCCTAATCTTTTGTAACGTTACAGTGTTTCCCACAGAATTTAATTCTATTTATGGTGGTAGGTTTGCAGAATTAACTTGGATGCAAAAGTTAACAAATTAGTGCAGCGGGGTTATGATGCTAACCAGATTTAAGCACAATTTAGCTAGTCGTCTTCTATGCTTTGCAGGATTGTTAATGTTTTCTTTAAACATGCATGTAGGTTCGACAGAGAGACACAAGGAGAGTCTGTGCAAAGGTGCACATAGCTCTACAATGAAAGAATTCCATCCAATTTAAATAGTACAACATGGAAAATGATTGTGTGGTGGTCAATGTTGATATTGTGGTGGCCGCCACAAATAAGTTAATGTATGGGAAACACTGCGTTATCTCCATAGATCTATAAGAAAAAGAAGTCACTCATAAAATGGATCGCATATGTGTTCTTGGCATTAGGCAAGATTATTTTCTAAATAATGCAGCCATCGCATGCACGATGTATTGCATCTGTTGTTATAAAGTTGGTGCTAAAAATACTGCAAAATGCAGCTTGTGTGACGCGCAGCCAACCAACCGTTAGCCAACGTAAAGCCTAATCTTTTGTAATGTTGTCTCCATATACCTATAAGAAAAATAAGTCACTCATGAAATGGATTGATTTGTACAAGTGCGTTGTTCATGGCATTTGGCAAGATGACTTAAATGCTAGCAGAGTGTCTAAATAATGCAGCCATAACGCGAAGCCAGATGCCAGAAGACTAGCATAACATTACCATTACGGTAGCAGCTAGATCATTTCCTGTAATTGATCGCGCTTGTTCAGTTAAGATGCCATTAACGACGGTTATAATGAAGAAAGGTAACTTTTCGACCACTTTAGTTAACGACCTGACATTTCACACTCGGTGACTTTTGTTCGATTTACGGGCTGTAATGTTGACAAAGCTTAACATAAACCAGAGCCCGTCTACAGAGACATTCTCTGCATAAACGAAAGCAGTCCGTTTGTTACCTTCAACATTAACGCCATGTTTAATCGCCGTACTACTTATTTGCACCAACTCCTTTACCTTTTCCTTGATGTCATCTTGAAAAGACTGTTGCGAGAAAATTGCTTTTTTAATTCCTGAGACGCAAATGTCACAACTCCGAATAGCTAGCCTAGCTAGCAAATGACACGAACGCGGTGAAATTTGAATTGTCCAGCTTATCTTCTTCCTGGATTTGTCAAGTTCAGACGTAAAGGTACCATGTGTAGTGATCGCCTCCTGCTGTTCGGGAGTGCTGCTGGAAATTTTGCACTAATGAACCTGGGCAAACAGAGCATATTGAAAAACTTGTTGATTCTGAAGTCGAGTTAAGAAGTGTGATAAAAGTGTGTCAGTGTAAAATACATAAAAACACAGAATGCATCTGATTAAGAAATGCATTTGATCAGTTAACGTTCAAATACACATCAGCAACACTGTAATGCTTAAAGGACAATTTCTCTGGTTCCCCTAAATAAAAGCGATTGTTTGATGCCTGGCCCTGCAGCATTCAATTATTTTACAGTATTTTCTTTTGACCCATTACGTTTACTCCCTCTCTCTTCTCTCCATAATATCAGTCTGTTGTAAATTATGAATTGATAGCAATAATTTTAGGGTTAAAATTAATAATAATTTAATTTCAAGACTAGTTTCAGTTAGCCATATGGCCCCTCTTGACATTAAACAGAGACACCCTCCCCTCCCCTAATGAAATGCTAATGTACTGGTTCCAAGGGCTATCAGATCCACAAGACAAAGGGTGTTACCTTGCTATAATGTATCCATGTGTCATGAAATGTAAATATATTCATGTTGGATGTTTTGTTCAATGTTTGGAATTTTCTATAAGTGATATTTCTGATATATAAGATATCTCTCCTCATGCTCTTCAGATAAGAATGGGTAGGTGTGAAGTAGGTGTGAGTAGGTGTGTCTGATGCCAAGTGGAGAACCAACCACGTGGGATTGTTTTGCCGCCAATTTCTTTCTTTGTTTAACCCATACAAAAGTGACTAACTTGCATTGTAAGAAGAAGAAGGATGGAGAACTGAGGAAGAGAGGGAGAGGTTGATCCAACAGAGGCCATGGCCTCTGTGCCATTGGCTACACAGACCATAGACCATTTTTACCCTCTCTGCTTGTAACAGAATAAACCTGATTCCTGAGTGTTCCTGAAGTTTGGCAGTCTAAGTTAATATTATAATTATTCACCACAATTACTTTCATGGAGGTTCCAACCGCAGAGATAATATACTTTTGTCGCTGATTCTAAGACGTAGTCAGGGGGCCTTTGTGGTTTCTGTGGGATTGAAATGTTAATTTTTGGAGAGTGGTTGGACTGTCTTTAGAGGTCATTGAACATGGAGAAAAATGATGTCTCCATTTTTTATTTACCTGTTTTAACCCTATTTTTGTGAAATCAGGGCTCGAATTACGTTGGAGCCAGAGGGAGCCGAGCTCCCATAGAGTGAGGACTGGCTCCCATGAAATCAACAAAGTCAAAAACCTGAGGGGGTCTCTCATATCTGAAGGTGTCTGGCATTGTAATTTAATTTTAAACAACCGCTCATTTTCCATCTCTGTCGTCTCTTACCATTAAAGACGTTAAATTAAAATATAGGCTAGGCTACTACGGGACGTAGACCTACACTACGCTCTTGAACGCAGCATGACACTTCACCACCACACCACTAGACCAGAGCCATATAAATGGCTCTGCACTAGACTATATGAGCAAACCGTATCGATTTGACAGCACTCGCAAATCTGAAGAAGTCACCCTGCTTTGATGTGAGTGTTTGTCCCATACAGAAAAATAATATATTCACATATATGCAGCTTGAACATATTTCAGTATAAGCACATCTGTTAAATAAATATATTTACATCTATGTTAAATACATATATTTCCATGTATGTATCAATATATTTCAAAATATAAGTAAATATTCAATATCATCATATTTTATGCATATAATTAAATATATTTAAATATATGACACTAAGAAGCATGATCACATGACCCTTGATGAAGATTCTGATCACATGATCTATATATTTCAGACATATATTTCTCTAATATAGTTCATATTTTACTATGGTTTGATATTTTCCACATTGATCAATAAATATTTCACTATTGTGTTTACTTAAAATCAACCATAGTATCAGTATAAAGAGGAAGAATCACACAACACTTCTGGTATCTTTTATTCTATTTTATTGAAAATCTTTGTTTTTGTTATGGAACCTCAGTTCTTTCACTTTGGCATTTCTTGCCTGGCCCAGCAATCTGGAGTGAGTGTCTGGCCTGGGAACTGCTTCAGGGTGGTCTCTGAATAAGACAGAACATATACCAATAGAACATGCAAAATATTAGTGACACAAATACAGATGCTAAAGTGCAGAAACAATGTTGTGTTATCACGATAATTGGAGATAAATACAAAGTGAGTTGGAGAGAAAGACATACAAATAAAACAAACTCACCAATATTCGTCTTAGTCCTCTCAGGGTTCAGGCATTCCCTCTAAGTGCCTCCTAAAAAATAGCACAATCAATTAGGACCTCAAATAGTTACAGTTTACTAACACAGAAAAGATATATGATGGTGAGGCGAAAATGTGAAGCAGTCCACACAGACAGCCTAACACTTTTACATGAGACAACACAACTAATATATCATATACACAGAGGAGAGAAGCACACAGATACACACTGAAAGGAAAAGTTAGTTTCATCCTCAATTTAGGTTATGTTCTGCATTCAAAAATAGACCTTTAACAATAAAGTTATATTCATAAGTAAACATTAATTTTTGATTACCTTTGGTCTATGTGATGATGAAGCATCAACATCAACATTTGTCAGTGAAGCATACTATGGGTTGGACTTGGGTCGTCTTGGTCTCAGGTCTTCTGGTCCATCCTCCGGTGTCCTTGATGTCACACTTCACCAAGATGGAGGCCATTTCAGTAGATTTACTCACTAACATTGTTGTGGAAACACACATTAAGCATGGAAACTAAATGCACATTTCCTGCAACTGCATTAGCCTACTTGAAATAATTTACTCCTCTAGTAAGTATTCACATGAAACAAAACAATAAAACATTGAGACCATTCAACAAAGCACACTGGGTAATAACAAATTCAACACATGAACTTGTTGCTATGGACTCGTCTCTACCCAGATAGCAATTTCCTTTGGGCCGGATCCGCATAAAAGCCTTTAGATTCGCCTGTAGCGGACATACGGTATCTGACTGTGGGCCAGGTCTACCCCTGATACAGGTTTCAGCTCTGCTAGCAATGCTGTTTTATCACCGGTTTACAGATTTGTCCCAGGTCCAATTTCCGCAACTCAACTGGAAGTCAGGAGATGCGTTTAAAATACAAAACACTGATTTGGCCCAAACCTGTGATACGGATATGAGCCGAAAGACCATTTTTTCACAGCAGACCCAGGTGGTAATGATATTAATTAAGGTGCTGATTCTGCTAAATTGACTGTCCTTTCCCTACTTCATTGTCAACTGGCTGCTAAAGAAAAAAAAAGGTATTTTGGAATGACACAAATTTAAACCATGGGGGTGCACTATGTTCCCATGGCCACTTCATTTCTACAGTAAGGCTGGAAAAGAAGATATAGTTGGCTCAATATTGATCATATGTTCGTTTCATTATTTTTATTATTACCTAGCAGTGATAAAAGTAGTCAATTGTTGTTTGTGTCAGATCTAACAGTGCTATGAAACAACCCCATATTCTTGCCACGCATGCAGAAGTCCAAGCAGTAATGTTAATCAAGGATCTTTGGTTTGCTCACTATCAATCTTTTGACATGATTTGCCAGCCTGGGGTTGGACTAGGACAGCCCAACTTTTCAAGGTAGTAGGCTATCTGCTTTTTATCTCTGTTGGTTTATTCAGAGACAACAACAAGCAACCGAGCGATTGATAACTTTACTATTATTTTCCAGCAACAACAACTAGCTTAACGTAAGCAAAACAGCCATCACAATAACTATTTTGGAAAAAACAGTGATAACGCTAACAGGATCACTGATGATAAAAAACGAGTGTAATTGTGACTTAGCCTATTTGCAAAAAGGAATAAATGGCTAATGTTTATTTTGTGTTGTTTCAGATTGACCATGGAGATGACTGAGGAGGACAGCCTGAATATCGATGGGAACAGTGGAATTAACACGACTTAAACTTTGTCTGGGATTGCACTTCTACAGCCAGGTTGTTGAATAAAAAAAATAATAAGAAACTTATTTGTAAAGTTTTTCTACCCCCCTTGTGTTTGTAGCCTAGCTTATGTTTATCAGTTGAGCTGTTGGGAAAACGTTACGAACTTTAGCCTGGGTGAACCTAACGAACCTGTTAGCAGATGTGTAGCAAACAGTGATGGGCAGTAACGCGTTACTGTAATCCAATTACTTTTTTCAAGTAACAAGTAAAGTAAGGGATTACAATGGCAAAAACAGTAATTAGATGAAAATAGAGGACGTCGCGGGTTCCCTGTAGCCTACTGGCCCGTTATAACAGGAGCCAGGTCATTATAATATTCTGGCTGCATTCACTGTGATTTGGAAAATGGGCAAAAATATAATGTGGTCTTTGCCTTTTTGTAATGGGGCTGGTGAGTGTTGAAGTCTTCAATAATTCGTTTCCCTTAAACCAGCGTTTCTCTACTGGGTCGCGGAGACATGCCAGGTAGGGCGCGAAAAACAGGAGGTTTTTTTTATTTTATTTTTTTATCTGTAGCCTATTCCCAGGTAGCATCCGATGCGCAATGGACGCACTGTGTTATTCATAGGGAAGCGCTCGTGTCATGGCAGCGTGAGCGCATGTTTGAATCTGCAAGCACGTTCACTAATGAACATTTCTTGAAGCTGGCCTATCTTTGCGATATATTTGGAAAGCTCAATGAGTTAAATATCCAGTTACAAGGCAAAGACAAGCACCTACCTCACCTAGCAGATAAGATTACTGCATTCACCAAAAAACTTGAGGTATGGGACAGGCGTCTCGATCGCAACAGTATGCCTTTGAGAATCTGAGTGAAATCGCTGAAACGTCTGCTTCGGGAGCCACTCTTGTGATCCCATGTATTAAACAGTAGGCCTACATCACATCCCTGCAAAGTTTATTTCAAAAATATTTCCCAACCAGCAGTGCTCAGTATGACTGGATTATGGATCCATTTAATGCAGCATGTTGGTATTTCATTGAATATATTGTACAATGCTGTAAAATATTGGCCTATGCTTCCTAATATGTTGCTGGAAAACAGAAATATGTGTGTTTAATTTACAATGGCACATTATGTATGTATTTATTTATTATTATATCTGCAGCACCAGCTGATTTTAACTCTGCTGAAGAGGATATATTTAGAACTTGTCATTATTTCAATACATTTGACAATTTTAAGCTTGACCTACCACTTAGAGCGATGAGGGGCAGGTGGGGCTCGAAAAGGCCCCCTTGATCAAAGTGGGGAATGAAAGAAAAAGTTTGAGAACCACTGCCTTAAACTAAGCATTTACATGAAGCACAGTAGCCTATGCCGATTGAAACACATTCCACTCAGGTAGGTGCTACCAGGCTCATATAGGCTATCACTTTTAATTGCAAACAGAAAATGTCTAGCTAGCTGTTTATACCAACTTAATATCATGACTATTGCTAATATAGTGCCAAATGTGGAGTTTGTGGACTAGCCATAGGCTTATATTTGAATGGAGCTGATCATTATGAGAGTTGTGTAGATGTTCTTAAAGTGACAGCGCACCATTTATAAATGAGTTAAACTGCATCAAATTAGTAGTCTTTCTTAAGAAATATTTTAAACTAACAGTTCTGCTTTGGGCACCAAAATAGCCAGCAGCGGCACTGCACACACACAGTTCAAACACATACTCTTCTTGACATTAGAACAGCCTAAATGTGGCATGCAACAGCATTTTCTGTTTTGGTAAATGCATTACTCCTCTCTGCACTGCAACTGTTAAAAGATGTAAATGTTAATAGAGACTTTGGTTTTAATAATTTTTTTTGCTGTATTTTATTTACATCTATATATAAGTTTTAAAAAAGCGTATTCAGGTTGTGTATAGCTAGTGTGTTTTTGTAAAGTAACTAAGTAAAGTAATTAGTAAAGTAACTAATTACTTTTGAAAATAAGTAATCAGTAAAGTAACTAGATTACTTTCTTGGATAAGTAATCAGTAATCAGTCACTAATTACTTTTTCCAAGTAACTTGACCAACACTGGTAGCAAACAGATTTTTTTCCATAATTAGCCCTAATTACCAATCACATTTCAATGTCAAATAAAGCCGGGCTGATGTCTGATAAACGGGTCCATTACCACACACAATAAGCGGACCCGTATTGCATATGATAAACAGATCTGGAACACATCAGTAACACAGACTACCATATGGAACTGGGCCAGTAGCCCTTATTTGTACCAGATCCGTCAAACGGATCCAGACCAATTTTGGACCGATGTGCGTTTGGACGCCAGATCAGGTCCATTATGCAGATCCGTGCCGGACGTTGTGGTAGGTGTGGCCCAGTTCCGTGCCAGTGTATGTTTGCTATCTGGGTAGGCTTCCTCAGTCATTGTAAAGCTGCCGAAGCTGCATTATCCAAAACTCAATTTCTCAGACGAGCGTCAATTTGGGAGCTTGCTACACTCCTTCCTTCTCAAATGACTTGAAAAGGCCGTTTGCACAATTTCACAAATAATCACAGATCGAAAAATACCTAACATGGCAACTTTATCCAGGTTTAGGCCTATCATTTTAACTTTTTCCCGCTGTCTTGCCGTTTTAATATTTTCCCGTATATCCCAATTAGCCTACTGTAATACTCTCATAACATTAGTCCTGCATTCTGGCCTGTCTTTGTGTTGTCCTGTTGTCGCCCCTTGCCCTTCCAGAGAAACAGATGTATTCAAATCATCGTTTTGCTTGCTTGAATGCAAACTCAGAGTGATGTTAACCTACAGTAGGCCTATTTAAGTTAACGACGTGGTTGTCGTGAGAGCACGATTCATTGGCGCTGCAGTGTTCGGCCGTAGGCTATGTCTCGCATTTGCACCTGCCAGGCTAAGAGCTAAAGAAATCCCCCTGAAGGCCTATATTCACTCCAAGTTGGCCTACCATAACTTACCAACTCTAGCCTACACTGTAGACCATAAACTGGCTATTTATATGACCAATGTATTTGTATTCTGTATTCTGCTTTATGAAGCAGAATTAGGCTATCAATGCTTCTTGGAACGTAACACATTTTTGTTGGCAGGAGAGAGAATGACAGCGATTAACAAATTGCACTTGTTGCTGGTTACCAATAAATAGGGCCTAGGCCTCCTATATATTTTTTTGCAAACAACAAAAACAGAAAGGAGGGAGACAGCAAAGCTAGAGATGGGCAGGAACAAGGTCAACTGGTAGAAATGCTTGTCAAAACGTTAGGAGCTGGATGTGTGGATGAATGGAGCACATATGCTTTATGCACACTGTTTACAGTTAGGCTAGGCTACACGGTAAACTACAAGTAAACCAAAGTTAGCTTTTTTAGGGCTGGATAAAGTTGACCAAATGGATATAGGCTGTTAGGCGTGAATAAAGTAGTCTACTTTGTTGCTCCAATCCTTTCAACGTTAATGGGGACGGATGTTGACATTTTCCGTATTTTGCGTGAGAAACCCGGGAAATCTCCCTTATTTTCATTGTTCAATGTTGACAGAGCTCGAATGAGGAACGAAAGAGAACGTTATATGGCGACAGAAATCAACAATCAAACAAGCTACTTTGATTTTTTGCTGTTTTCATTAATACAAAAGATGGGTGACCCCCCTCCTAGACAAAAAAAAGTTAGGTGACCCTCCCCTTAACAAAGAATAAAAAGACATTACCTCCCCTATTTTCCTCCGGTGACCCCGTTTATAACGGTCCCTAGGCGTTCATTGGGCTAGCCTACATGGTTTGATACGTGCTGAAAAGTCCTGTTTGGTGTTGAACTTCTATGTTGATTGACAAAGCCATAAATTATGGCCCATAATGCAGCCTACAATGATTGTGTTGTCTGATGATAGCTATCCTCTGACATTCAGAGCTCCGGAAAGTTCCCAGCTATTTTGAAACACCTGTTAGCAATCTCTGATGTCGGAATTTTCAATGGCTACCTGACAATATCTCAGTGCAAACTCCAAAATTGTTCGTCTATTAATTTTCCACGGTTCCACATTAGCCTAAATACTAGAACATAGTTTGGCTGGCTTTATTCATTTCTGCCAGTTAGTGATTTTCCCCCTGTGTATAAGTTACATGCATTATTATGACCGCTGCTACAACCGAAGCGGTCATATAGGGATTGTCAAAGTTTTTTTTTTTTTTCGTCATCTACTTGCTGAATTTTTGGTCACCAACATGACATTTGGTGGGTATGTAGCCCCACTAGACTTTTTACGGAAAAATTTCGTTTTAGATCCCGGGGGCCACTCCCTGCTGGGCCCCCCGAACCGCAAAAAAAGCAGTTTTTCCTAAATAACTACCTGAACCGTGGCACTGAGGATGAAGAATCTTTTATGGTATGTTGGTCTCAAGGGCCCATAATCACTCATAATCACTCATTTGAAATTGAAATGAGATATGGACTATTACAATCAATAATATGTTGAAATTAATTAAAAGTAATCAATTTGTATGAAAAATCTATGTCTGTTGTGTGCGTGTGTCAAGGTAAAGCCTAGGCCTACCGTATGATATACTGTACTAGCAAAGCTTCACTAGCCTAGGCTATTTCATTGTATTGCCTTGTTAGGCTATGCGCGGGGTGTGCCAACTTTTTATGACATAGAGAGACCCCCTTAAAGACAAAAAGATAATTCGAGCCCTGGAAATTGTATATTACACTACAGTATAATTAACACCATAAATTTCGCCTAAATTACTGGCCATGTTGAATAAAGTTCACAAAACAGTTATTTTCGTATTTGAAACAGTATGATTGTCAGTATTATGATTGTATGTCAAACAATTAGGAAAAAGATCAATAACCAATCAGTTTCACCAAATACAAATACTCCATTCCTGAAAGATAGCAAAATCACAGAATCACAGATGAGACCTCAAACAACATTTAATTAATTTACAGATACACAACATATTAGATCTCACCTCCACAATTTCCTCATCAAAATCTACATCTACTAAACCCTATTCCTTCTCACCTTCTTAAGACTGATCTCCCCTTCCTGGATAATGTTTTGCTCTAGATTATAAATAATTCTATCAGGGCATGTACTGCAGTCGTTTAAGACATCTGTTATTAAGCCCTCCCTCAAAAATTCTTGAATTTCCCCTAGGGATCAATAAAGTATCTATCTATCTATCTATCTAAAAAACCTAGCCTTATCGATACTGGTCCTCCTGGACCTCAGCGCTGCCTTTGACACCATAGACCATGACATACTACTTAGGCTTGAAAATTTGATAAGCATCAAAGACTCAGCACTCGCTTGGTTTAGATCATACCTTCCTAACCGTCAACAATTTGTACAGGTCCATAATAAACCGTCTACCCAGATTATGGTAAAATATGGAGTGCCTTAAGGCTCAGTACTGGGGCCCCTGTTGTTTAGCAGATGATACATAACTATACCTCTCCATAAAACCTGATGAATTAACCCTGTTAGCCAAACTTGACACATGTATAAGAGATATAAAGACATGGATGATGAATAATTCCTGCTTTTGAACTCAGATAAAACAGAAGGCATGGTTTTAGGTTCTAAAAAGATGAGGGATATCCTATCCACATCACAGGCTACATATAGTGATCTTCCACTGACCTCATCCAGTGTTTAAAACCTAGGAGTTATAATTGACCAGGACCTAGCACTAAGTAATCACATAAAACAGATCACCAAAACTTAATTTTACCATTTAAGGAACATTTCAGAGATAAGGAAGTCCTTATGTCATCTCAAGGATAGACTATTGTAATGCTATTGTAATGCTATTATGCTGGCTGTAATAATACCTGTCTAAAGAGCTTACAGCTTATTCAAAATGCAGCTGCTAACACACACAAAAATATGAACATATTTCCCCAATACTAGCATTTTTACACTGTCTACCTGTTAAAAGTCATTTACTTCAAAATATTACAGTTCTTTGTTGGTTGCCTGCATTGAAAGAGGACACCTCATGAAGACACTCTTTTGTCTGCTTCTGACAGAAGAAGCACTTATCTATGCTGGCAGCAGCTGCTGCTGAACAAGTGTACAAAGTCCCTCTAGAAGGACTTGATGCAGTTGTTACTGCAGGTTCAGAAGATGGTCTACCATGTCTTTTCTGAAGACACTGAGTCCTGCCTGCTTCACATGATTTCTAGTAGCGAATCTAGCATGCTGCAGATGCTCACTGTTACAGGTGGATTTGTAGCAGTTCCTGTGCCAAACTGCTTTGTTCTGTTGTAAAAGAACTGCACTGTAACAATGTAATCGTTGGCTGATCTGTGACCCCCATCTCCAAACTCTCTCATGGACAAAAACAAGGAATTTGGCATATGTCTCTAGTGATCATTCACCAGTCCACATATATCTGCCACTGGATACATAGCCCATACCTGACTAACAGAAAGACACACCTCAGAATATAACCTAACTAGACTGTGCCACCATGAACTATGAAAATGTGCTTGCTCAAATGTAGAAGGCTAGAAGGTCACTAATATCACCAACCATGAAGAACAGAGCACTATGTGCTTCAGGTTATTCGATATTCTAAATTCTATCACTGCCAGCTATCAACAGCCAACTGTCACTGGAAGTCAGGGATGGATTACTGCACGGGCCTACCGAGCCCAAGCCAGGGGCCCAAGGAGTCAGGGGGCCCAAGCCATTGCATGGAATCATTGCCTCAATATCAACACAATATATCAACACATAGGCTATGAATCTGATTGAATTAAAGTATAGGCCATCCCCAAAATGCACCAGAATACAGGAAATCACATCAAATAAATTAAAAACAATGTCCCCCTCAACAATTAGTGGGGGGCCCTTAATACATCTGGGCCCAGGGGCCTGAAAGTTCATAATCCGTCCATGCTGGTAGTGTCTCTCTTTCTCTTTCTCTCTCTTACACACACACACACACACACACACACACACACACCTGTCTGTTTGTCTATCTGATCCTTTTCATCGCTCTGGTGACAGCTCCCAGGTAAGGGCGCTTTTTAATCTGCGTTTCTTTTGGTACTGAACGAAGGTATATATCTGGGCGGTTCCTGCTAACCACACTAGCTACGTAGTTTAAGCCCATTTTGTTTGCAGAACATTCATTCCTTCAATACCAAACAGAATATTAGCCAAAACTTGGCGCTGCTGTTTTTGTTTTTTATCACCAAGAGATGAGCTGCTAGAACTAAAGTGTTAAACCCTTGTTTTGTTTTTGAGTAGATGTTTTGTTTTACATCCTCCTGACTGATAGATGATGAAACCAGGATTCATGGAGCATAGCATGCTGTGGTTAGGCCTCTTTTAAGTGTCCTGAGCTGTGTCTACTAACTTTGTCTATGAGCTATGAATGAAAAATGCCTTAAACTTCTTTTTTGTTTTTAAGCCCCTGCAGCCCGTGTTGTCCTCCTGATGGAGCTTTTTTAACAGTATTAATGAATCTTTGTGTGTGTGAATTTTTTTTTATTAATCTTTTATTTCTTTATATAATATGTGTTTGTTTCCATTTTTTGTTTCCTGTGGTCCTGTCAGGACATGGCAGGACAAACGAAAACAGAAGTCCTTCTGTTTTTAAATGTTTGAGTGAGGAATTGTTGCAAAGTTTATAATCTTATCAGGATCAAGGACTTCAAGAACTTTATTTTATGTTCCACAGTATCAAGTAGTTTTTCTTTTCCTGTAACTTTTATTTCCCAGCTGAAATGGATTGCTGTTTAATATGTTTTAGGCCTACTTGATGAGATACAATTTATTTTAAGTCTGATCTAATGATTCCTATTTTTTCTTCAGAAACAACATTTATTTTGTATGAAACAGGATTATCTGAAACGTTGAATGTTGAAATGATGCTCTCTTTGTTTTCTTGGGTCAAAAGTTTTCAAACAGTTGTTATCTGTTATCTCACCACCTTTGTTTTTCATCACCACTGTATCCTGTACCCAACCCCCCAGCCTCTCCCCCATGGACACAAAGGAGCTTCACTGGGGGAGATAAGAGGAGTGTTAATAGGAGGCCATTGTTTTGATTTCAACCATTTCTCTTTCCTTTATTTATTTTGTCTTTTGAGGGATACCTTTTGGGGTTTAACATTTTAAGACAGATTTTTATTTTTTGCTTGTATGCCAATGGGAAATGTTTGCTACATGTTTACGCCGTGTTTGATGTGGGCAAATGTTCAATTGAGTGGATTCATACCCACAACTTGAGTTCTTTATGTTTGAAATTACCTTTTATTTGTTTTTAGTTGTGTATTTTCTTTTTCTTCATTCATATTGGGATCAGAATTTGTTATAGTTAAGAAACTATAAAAAGGGGGAGATAGATGGTATTGACTTGAAACACTTTATTCTCTAAGTTTACTGGTTTTATTGCTAAAACTGTCATTTTTAGATGCTTAATGTTTTGTTTTACTGGCCCTCACTTCTAATGCAAAATCTCTTTAAAAGACAGGGACACCCCACCCACATGAGTCTGTGCATTTTTCTTTTAAACATTTAAACCAATTTTTTAAATTATTTTCTTTATATTGGCCTTTTGATAGATGCAAACCTATTCATTAATTGTTTTATTTGCTGTTGATCCCATGCAAATGTTTAGTCTCTGTTTGGAGGGAAATAGCCCTGAAGGGTGGAAAAAGACTGACCAGGTGCTGCTGTGTTAGACGACCGATAGGTATGACTGTCTCCAATTGAGAAACTGAAAACATTAAGCATACTTTTGTTGACTTGTGAAACTGCATTCACAAGACACTGCTCGACTCTGTTTACACTCATGCTAATGTCTCTCCAAGTTGTTGTGAAACCACTCTCCAGTCTCTCCAGGTCTCTTTCATGCCAGAAGGGACAAAGGGAGGGACTGGACGACGCTCAGGAACCACAGGTCCAACGGAACCTGTGGCAGAACCAACTGCCATGACTCTGGAAGCAACAAAACTGGACTGACTGGAAGCAACGAAAGGGGGTGCCGAAGCAGCCTCGCCATCATCAAAGACTCATGGCACATTGTTCACTGCCCGCACAACATATTTGGACAGACACAAGGGTGCACACTTACACTTTGAATACAATGCTGAGACAATGCAGACACATTCAAGTTTCATAAGAGGACCCTTCTTCAACGGAAGAGAAACGCAAGAAGGGATGTATGCTGAACGCTGCTTTCCTTGCTCACACACACACTTACATTGATTATGGACTGATTATGGACTTTATAAAAAAAAAAAAAAATAAAAAAATAATGTAAAATTGTTCAAGAATGCTCATTCAAGACCTTTATGGAATCTTATGTTAAAATTCAAGTCATTCAGACTTGAAAAGGGGGAATTGATAGCAATAATGTTAGGGTTAAAATTAATAATAATTTAATTTCAAGACTAGTTTCAGTTAGCCATGTGGCCCCTCTTGGCATTAAACAGAGACACCCTCCCCTCCCCCAATGAAATGCTAATGTACTGGTTCCAAGGGCTATCAGATCCACAAGACAAAGGATGTTACCTTGCTATAATGTATCCATGTGTCATGAAATGTAAATATATTCATGTTTGGTATCATTGTAATAGTCTCAGTACAAGGATTGTAATGATTTGATTGTGAGAATGTTTGGAATATTCTATAAGTGATATTTCTGATATATAAGATATCTCTCCTCATGCTCTTCAGATAAGAATGGGTAGGTGTGAAGTAAGTGTGAGTAGGTGTGTCTGATGCCAAGTGGAGAACCAACCACGTGGGATTGTTTTGCCGCCAATTTCTTTCTTTGTTTAACCCATACAAAAGTGACTAACTTGCATTGTAAGAAGAAGGATGGAGAACTGAGGAAGAGAGGGAGAGGTTGATCCAACAGAGGCCATGGCCTACACAGACCAAAGACCATTTTTTACCCTCTCTGCTTGTAACAGAATAAACCTGATTCCTGAGTGTTTCTGAAGTTTGCCAGTCTAAGTTAATATTAAGTAATTATTCACCACAATTACTTTTAGAACTAGATGTACCGCCGAGCGGTACAAAATATGACCGCCGCCCAGTCCAGCACATTTTTTCCACAAAAATACACTGAAAGGCCTATATGATTCTGTCTCACTAAATTGCATTATCCACACTCAATTCTCACTGGTATCTGCTAGACAACAAGTACCAAAACATGATTAGTTCATAGATTTCACATGTAAAATTCATTTTATACAACCCCACCCCCATCTTGCCTGTTCATAATTCTGAGAAATTCTTGAATTGTGTGCATGTGTGCGTGTACATGTTTATGTTTATGTGTGTGGGTGTGTGTGTGTGTGTGTGTGTGCTTGTGTGTTTGCCTGCGTATGTGTGTTTGTGTGTATGCGTACATATGTCTACTGTGTGAGTATGTGTCATACGTATGATTACTTTGAATGTATGTGTGTGCGTGTGTATCTGTTTATGCACATGTGTGCACATGGAATGGGTTAAAATGACCCCTGGGGGCAAACATACGGAAAAAAATGGTCATCCTAGGCCCTATGGTTCTCAAGATATTCACAGAAAACTGTGTCTGCCCTACCCTCCTTTCGGGGGGTCCAGTACAGCGGGGGGCTACAGATCAAAACAAAAATGATGGTTCCATGCTATCCATGTGGGGTTACATGCCCACCAAGTTTCGCGGTACCCCGGGTCTTTCAGTGTCCCGAATCCTTGTTGGTGTAAGGTCACTAAATGTACACATAAATTATTTTATTGTAAGGCCCCCCATGAACGAAAGTTCACAAAACTTGGCATGCATTCGGAGGGTGTCATAATGATCCTACACTTTCAATTTCGTGCAGTTTTGACCATGTCAGCCAGAGATATTGTGATGAAAAACACCTCATTTTTTTTGCTTTTTAATTTTTAACTAGGTGACGCTATACATGAAATAAGTGGTAATGGGATGGGTTGACATGCCCCCTTAAGACCAACATACAAAAAAAAGGTGGACCTCCTAGGCCCTACGGTTCTCGAGATATTCACAGAAAACTGTCTCCGGCCACCTACAGGCCAGTTGGTGTATAGTAACATAAATTAATTTATTGTGTGGCCCCCCATGAACGGAATTCCACGAAACTTGGCGTGCATTCAAAGGGTGTCATAATGATCCTACACTTCCAATTTCGTGCAGTTTTGACTATGTTAGGTCACAGATACCTGCGATTACAACACCTCATTTTTACTTTTTGTGTTTAACTAGGTGGCTTATACATGAAATGAGTGGTTATGGAATGGGTTGACATGGCCCCTTGAGATCAACATAAGAAAAAAATGGTCCTCCTTAACCTTACGGTTCTCGAGATATTCACAGAAAACTGTGTCTGCCCTACCCTCCTTTCGGGTGCAGTCCAGCCGGGGGCTACAGATCAAAAACGAAAAACGATGGTTCCATGCTATCCATGTGGGGTTACATGCCCACCAAGTTTCGCTCTTCACCCCGGTCTTTCAGTGTTCCGGGAATCCTTGACGGAAATTTGGACATGCGAAAAAGAAAAAAGAAATCTGACTAAACCTATATGACCGCCGCTTCGCTGCGCGGCGGTCATAATAATATTGTCAAGCCTATTCTTTGCCTCCAACAACAAGCTTTTACCTGCTGACATTTTGGTTTATTGTTTGATCTACTGTTCAGATCAAATAGGCCTGTAGGTTTAGAATAAGCTGTATTTGAATACTTTATTGTAATTTTCTGCATTTATGTGTTTGTGTAATGTATTTGAGACAACAGCCTTCCAGCTCTGAGGGTGGATTTTTTATATGCATCATTTTTGTCACATATCCAACAAAACACATGGTCACAGAAATAACAAAAAGGCCTTTCTTCAGGGGCCATGAGATGACATTTAGTTTCTAGGCTAGGTATCAAAATATGGCATGTCTATAAATAAGATTTGTATCAAGTACATCAAGTATACCCCCCTTATTAGACATTCTCTGGTATACCTATATGTATACAACAAGTGTAACAATGTAGTTTTTGATTAAGATACCCAAGCGTAGACAAATATGCTTAAACAAATATTACTGACATAAAAGGTGTGTCGGTTTTAACTTTTAAAAAAATGAATCCTTTAGATTTGGTCAAATTTCATTCTCATTTTTCTATTCTCTTCTGATCTATATAGTTTTTTCTCTCATTCAGTGCAATGAAATTCACAGAAACAGACATTCAGTAAACCAAGGGAATATCACTTTAAAGTGAAACATGGTCTTTAAAGCTATTGTGTTCTTAAAATCATTCATTTAAAGTGATATTTAAATATCCCATTCACAGATAGCTTGTGGATGACCATTGGCATCAGTATATCTCTTAACTTCTCCAATGAAACATACACCACATGCCGATTCTCGCGACCCATGTTATTTATACAGGTGTATTGCCCGCTGCTTCTGCTGTTGGAACATCACTGGCAAAAAACACAGCACTGTGAACCGTATGAAACAATAAGCTGGGCATGTCCTTGTCAGCCGGCCCAAAAAAGGCTACTCGCTTCAGTGAGTCTATGACTGAAGTATTGCAGCATGCTAAGAGAACTGTGACACCAATTTCTTTATACTCTTTCACTACATTTTTAAATGTGGTCATCCCAGTGGAGTCAATAAAGGGCATGTATGAACAATCTATGATGATAGTATGGAATTCTAGGTCATTGTGAATGAGTTCTATAGTAACTTCACCATTCACTTGGTCCGCTTTCTTACTCTGTTTTGCCGCCAAATCTTTTTTTGCTGCTTTCCTCCTCCTGGTCACTTCAAGGAATGGTTCGAGTCCAACAGTTTTGTACAAGGACTTCAAAAAGATTTGCTTGTTGGCATAGTACAAAGGTGACTGAAAGCGGAAAATTTTGACCTTGGGGATGGTCTGTAGATTTTGGTACTCCTCTGTGTCTTCATAATGGCAGGAGTTATTGACCTGACCAAGTAAAGACACTTGGGGATGTTGAGTTTGTGCCACGACACACATCATGGAGAACACCACCCCAACAAGCAATCCCAGCTCCACACTTATGAGCGCCGTTGATGCCATGGTCACGATCCAGACAATGGCGTCCATTTTGCTGACACGCCACATGTTGGGCAGATCCCTGAATTTGCGAAGAGCACCCCTCAGGCTCACAATGATGATGCAGGCCAGGACACACTTCTGCAAAGCATAGAAAAAAGGGGCAAAGAAGAGCAGGACTAAGAGGACAACAAAGGCACTCACAACACTGGACACTTGTGTTTGGCATCCTGTAGAGTCCTTCACCATGGTCTTAGCCAGGGCAGCACTGGTAGTGAAGCTATGGAAGAAGGAAGGGATGATGTTGCAACAGCCAATGGCTATCATCTCTTGGTTGGGCCTAACTGTATATCCATGCTTTTTGGCAAACATCTCCGATAGGGAGACTGTAAAAGCAAAGCTAATGACTGCTAGCGGGATTGCGTCGAACACAACCCGGGACATCATGTCTACACTAGGGACCTTTGGCTGGATGAAGCCTGTGGGAATTGCCCCGGAAATACTGGAGCTGTACGTTCCATGGAAGTCAGCGAAATGGGATGCTACGGTTGCACCTGCAACCACCACAAGCTCAGTGGGAAGTGGTATTTTCAGGCGGTCCTTAAACCGCTCTTGGATCTCTTTGCCAGCCACCAGGATGCTGATGCAAATGGCACTTGTTATCATGTCACAGAAGTTGGTCTTGTGAATGTTCTTGAAGATGTTGATCCAGGTGACTACCACAGTGCCGTAGCCTTGGTGACGAGGGATCTTCAGTCCCAGAAGGTACTTGGCCTGGACAGTGAGGATTGTACACGAGGCACCAGTGGCGAAGCCATCAAGCATTGGCCCAGAGAGGTAGACTGAGACAAATCCCAGCCTTAACACAGCCATCAACACCTGCATACATACAAGTGAGAATAACAACAGGGTGGTCATTTATTAAGCTTGCAGAAATGGATAGTGCTGATGGCTGGTTAGTTATGTGTACAGAATGGAGAGTAAAGTACTGATAGTATTTAGAAGATGCCCATACCTGATAAATCCCAGCAAGTAAAGTTAGTGCAGTAGCAATTCCGATAGCGTAGCATTCTTTCCCACACTCCATGTCCAACACTCTTAATGTTGAGACATTCATAACACCACTGTAGGAATCCTCTGTGAAGTTCAGTGCATTACCACCAGCGGGCCCCTGTTTAGCGTCCTCATTCAGATCAAAGCCCGCCAGGTAGACCTCTCGGTCTACCACCTGGCCAACCATGAGGCTCATCAGGCTGAAGATGCCAACTGACACATGCCTGGAGGTGCCCATCAGGAAATAGATGATGTTGGCAAAAAATGATGTGTACAGGCCATAGATGGGCTCCAGCCCTGCCAGTAGGCAGTAGGCGATTGCTTGGGGGACAAGAATTATGCCCACTATGAGGCCAGACATGAGATCGCCCCAAACATACTCTTTTAGCTTGTATTTTGGCAGCCATAGCACTACAGGGAAGAGTCCAGTCAATGCGCCCTTTAACCTGGGCA
Organism: Alosa alosa; assembly: GCF_017589495.1. Classification (NCBI taxonomy): domain Eukaryota; kingdom Metazoa; phylum Chordata; class Actinopteri; order Clupeiformes; family Clupeidae; genus Alosa; species Alosa alosa. Next base: position 26,318,390 of record NC_063200.1, on the reverse strand, counting down.
CGGAGCAGGTTAAGCTTCTGCCTATTTTGGACTTTATCACTTCGAGAGGGGCTTTGCGTTGTCGGACTCTTCTCTCCAGAGGTCCTATCACGGATGATTTGGTGTCCTCCATATTGTCTGGTGAGAGCGAACCCATGGGGTAATGGGGTTTTCAGCCAAGCTCCTGAAATGAAAAAAAAGCATTCAGAGAAGGCTTTAATCTTTTATGAGTGATTGAAACCATTTAATGATAATCATGGCTTCATTCACAGGCATTTAGAGCCATTACCAAAAGGTGTTATCCTGTTTGATCATTGTTGCCTGAGACAAAAAATACAATGATCACAGACAAATTCAGTGAATAATTCTGTAATCTATTTACAGTTGAATAAAAGGTAAACCATTAAACAATGACACATTTGATTTTTGCAAGTTACAGGTCATGACAGGCTAGTTAAACTTTCATAAAATGGAACACCATTGTAAATTTTATTGTCATGTCTCTTTTTCCGCAATCCTTTATTACATGGTATCCTAGCACTTGAGGTCTTTATTGATGCTGAGAAAAAATATGGTTGACACAAGTATGTAATGCAGATTTTACTGCCAGGGGGATTTTGCAGAGTAAAGTTTAGATAGCGAGCAAAGGGTTGCGCAATCACTGTGTGCTCAGGGGAATAAATTAAATAGGGATGAGACACAACAATGCGAGATGGTATCATTCTAAATGACGATAATGACTATAGGGGGGAAAACTTTTGACATGAGTTTCCAAGTTTCCTCTTATAGTTGCAAGGAATGCATTTGACTTCAGAGAGGAAAATGAGCTAGTTCCACATAGTAATACAAACATCTATATGCAGTAAGCAAAAAGTGACCAATTTTAAACACTTAAGACGTGGCTGTTGTGACCTGACCTTAACAGTTTCAGACAGATACTTTCAAAACAAACTAACAAAACACAGAATGCAGAAACCAGAACTTTGTGAAATGTTGAACTTTGATATATAAGGACAAACATCCCAAAGCAATAGGGCCTAACCCATAAACAAATGTGGTAGTTTATGAACAAAAACAATGACTCACCCTAAAGTCAAGGTAGTTGATAGTGTTTTGGTGGCAGACGAAAAATGTCCATTAAGTCCTACCACAGTAGACAGATGTAGTGCGACTATACAGTCATGGAGTAGACTTTATGTTTCCCTCTCTCTCAAAACCAAAAAAAGGGAAGTCTTTAATCATGCAAAGATGTTTCTGATAGGCTGAATGAACAAGGGGTGGATCAGAGGTGTATGCTTTGTGTGAAGTATAATGGCTATTTATTTGTGGAGCTCTGGCTTGAGCAATATAGTGAGGAACAGGGCAGCATTTGTAGAGAGAAAAGTCAATCTTTGACTGGCTGGGTGGAAGTGGGAGGGTAAGGAGTGGGTGTGTGACTTAGCTCTCATGCACACACACTCTTTCTCTCTCCCTCACAGAGAAAATGTCCTGCAGATGCACACAGTTTGTTCTTCACCTTACCACATTCTTTTCAATACTGATTGACGTTTTGCAGAGTAATTTTTAAGAGGATGTTTTTCTCAAAGCGTAATTCATTGTGTCCCCTCTGTCAATGTATCTGCTAATTGGATAGCTAACAGGCCAACACAATATCATGAATGTTGTGTTAGAAGAGCTCCTGTTGTTGCTCATAGATATACAGAACCCTGGAGGTGTCATTGCAAGATATTTTTTATATTGAGAAAATTGGTGCTCATTTTACTAAATTGTGTGCTCATTTTACTAAATTGTGCTCTATTGACTAGATGTGCGCACAGTTTACTAAATAGTGTGCATGTTCTACTAAGCAGTGTGCTCAATTGACTAAATTGTGCTTTCATTTGAAATTTTGCAACAATCTAGTAAAATTAGATCACAATTAAGTAAAAAGAGCGCACACTTTAGTAAAATGAGTGCACATTCTCTCGATATATAAACATATCTTGCAACGACACCTCTTGGGCTCTGTACTGATAGGTTACACGTCTGCCCAATACTATTTCTGAAGAGTTCCTCAGAATTTGAGAGAAAAGATATGGAAAAAAATGTGCAGTGTAAAGATATAGATACGTATGGATACTGTTATTTGTTTCAGGGCAATTCCATGGAAAATTACATTTTTGATAACATCCATAACGGCGATAAAATGTGATAGTATATGGTATGATGTGAATGATTACATGAAATCTGAGCATTTGCTATTTTTGGATGAAGAATGTACATGAGAAAAAATGCACAAAAAATGAATGTTATCATTTACATCATACAAATGGCAAGACATTTCACTGACGTTATGGATGTGACAAAAAGTCAATTTTCCGTGGAATTGCCCTTCATTGTCTTAAAGCTCAGTGCACTTGCAGATCAAAATCAGCATTTCTGGGATTAGTTAAGCCATTCTGATTTTTTGATCTTAAGTTGATTTGTAACCCCATTTTCTGCGTGGGCATGGGGGCTTATTGCATTATGCATGCACTGACAATGCTGTGATGTTGGACAAGAGGAATGGGTTTTGATTCATTGTATGTCACATGGTTCAATCTTATGATGTTAAGGGGAATCGGTTACAATTTCTAAAGCATAAAATCCAGTGTGTGTGCTGTTTCTACCTTCACAATACTTCAATCTAGCCACCACAATATTCATGTTACAATTGTATGGGGAAAATGTTGAGATGTAGTCATGCTTGAGATGTATGGGGTCTATTCTCGTATAGAATAGAGAGAGCCAAGACAATCACAAGACACAAAATAGTGTTTCCCAGTATTCCCTCGTATATGTACACAATGACACAATTGTCACAGATGGGTATTGAAGGATATAGCACCAGTGTATCTAGCTTTATATAGTCATAGTGTGTTCATTGTTTCAAATGTAGGCAAGTGCTATGGTAGAACATTTTGCTTGAAGATGGAGAGTTGGAGGACTTCAGAAAAGCCAAATGAGATGCCTGTGTTTTACTGATAAATGTTATTGGTTACTGTTTTATTAGCTGTTATCATGTATTATTGCCATGTGTGGCTAAGATAAATAAAACAGGTCAAATGTATATGTGTTAGTTAGGAAGCAATGGCTATCCTCACATTTGGTTACACTTATTCATTTAGAAGATATGATATTTAAGTCAGTGTTCATTACAGAAAGCTTACAAATGTTCTCAATTATGCACATCATAGATACCACTCTAATTATGAATGCCAAACCCCCATTTATTGACAGAATAAGCTGTAAAAACACAAATGGGTCATTGTTTGGCTAAGCCTCTATGGATGGCTCCATCATGGCTCTACAGATTTCCATTGGCTTTGGACCATCCTCGTCTCATTTTCTTATGTGCATAAAAGGCACCATGGTTCATAGCATTAGTGTCATTTTGAAACAACTTACTGATAGGAGAGTGAACTCACCCGCATGACTGGAGCATGTATAAAGGGTAGAGAATGCATCTTCCATGCCTTCCCTCCCTGAGTCTTCCGGTGAGCGGTGGCTGGAGGAATTGAGCAAGGGATTGTGGGAAAACACATCTCACATAAGCCTCAGCCACAGCCAATCACTGACAGGCTGACAGAAAAGGGAGGGGTGTGTGTGATTTTGTGTTTGTGTGTGTCGGGTGGGGAGGCAGGGGGTGGTGGTGATGGCTGCTTTGTCTCTATGGCAACAGAGCCCCCCTGCTATGTCAGAGAGAGAGAGAGAGGGAGCTAAAATGGATCTTTATGGGTCAGCACAGATTCAGATTCAGCACAGATTCTGTGTATAAGGAAGATAAGAGGGGTTAATGAGAAATATGTGTCCTGACCTATTTTGGCAAAAGAGAGGCGCTAATTCTTGTGCTGATTAACACACAAATTCCTCTGCTTGTAATGCTAATGTCTATGCATTTCTCTGTGCTAGATTTATAAATTGATGATGTTGTTTTCACATATACTATATTCAATATACTCACAATATGATGTCATGTTTAACTCTAAGGGAATCAGTTATTCCCCAGTAACTCCAAGGTGTGCAACACCACAGTCAAATACCCCTTTTTGAAAGTAATCCAAAGTTATCACAATTCCCTGCTATTAGAGTATATATTTTCATAATTAGCTGTCAGAATTGTTATTGAACTGAAATGCTTTAATGTAAAAGCGGGGTGGGTGGTGTTTCATTTGATGCACGTACACCAAGTGATGATTGCCAGTGGGATTGGTGTGCTGCAGGTGCTTGACCTTTTGAACTACTGTGAACTTGTAGTACAAACTTTCCAGTCGAGGGATTATGAGGGATTCTCACAGGGGCCAGCTGGCCTGTTTGGTGTGGTACAGTCATGTCTCCAGCCCCACCTGTGTTCCGGTCCTCCTGGGTCACGCTAACCCATCATTATCCATTAACTCCTCCAAGAAAAATACAACCTGTCGACAATCTCGGACCATAAATGTTTGTGTGCCGATCCATTAAAGGGGGTAAAATATTGCAAGGTCTCGTGCTTTGTTTAGAGGCACTCTTATCTTGTGTGAGGTGTTCTATTCACGAGGTGTTCTGTCAGCATTCGTGGTGGTGTGAAAATGAACAAGCTGTTTAGGATCTGACCAGACGTGCCACCTACAGTATATTGAGATGCCATCTCTGACATACTGTACAGTAGATGCCACGCATCAGCTTGATTCACCCGTAGCAAAGTTTACATTCAGGAGCCTTATCATAGTTAATAATATGGTATTGAGTGGACAGCTGTAAAGTTGAATTGTTATATGAACTCTTTGTAAGGTTATACCAACTAGATAGATCTACCTAGATCTACCATGCCAGAGGAAGTGCTTGCATTATGGTCTTTTAAGGGTTTGTCTGGAAAAAGGTAAGGTTAATAACTTCGGTTCTGACCGGTCATGTCATCTGAGAGTGACTTCCATCAAAGGAACTTGACTGAAAGAGAGAACAATAACGTATTACATTTTTCAAGCCAAGTTTTTTGTATACATGTTCTGCTCAAAGATTTTATCACTGCGATAAGGTTCTTTGAAGTCACTGTATTTTTTCAAAGTAAAAAAAAAAAATGCATGTGACAATAAACTTCCTTGTATCCTTGTATCTTGTATCCAAAGTTACTTTGAAGTTACAGTGGCTTTGACGTTTTTTTGGAAAGACAAATACATGTATCTGTATTTGTAGTGATAAGACAAATATGTTTATTTTATTTTTATTTTTTATCATGAAACCCTGTTGATCTATTTCAGGTTACTTGTGGGTCAATCTAAACATTGGTGGTTGGACAAAGGAGGACAGCTCAAAGAATCCCACCACTAGGGGGAACCAAACAGTTTGATGAAAGCAGTCAAACCGTGACCAGAGGTCTGTCCAGAGAGCTGTGCTGGTGAGGTCTTACATAAGAATCATTAACCACACTTACCATTTGTGTTGTTAAAGCATGTCCATCAAACTCAAGATGTTTTTTTAGCTTCAACTGTAAATGGAGTTCTTGGAATGTTGCAAATATTCAAGACTAAAGTAGAATACAATAGATTAGCTAATTTTATGGGCATGAATAATGTATAACATCTCATACATTAACCTGAATAGAAGATTGGATTAAATTTGATGTGGATCTGAAAAAGGGTAGACCTTTGGTCGTAATCTGGCCCAGTGTCTTCTGATGCATACAAAACTACACTTGTCCAATCATACTGGTAAATGATGGCAACCTTCCCTGATGCACAGAGACAGACCTTGTGGAGTTTTCTCATTTCTTGCATACACCCACTCTGGTCAGAGTTTGCCAGAGCTTTCTATCTAATCTAATTACGTAATCAACTCTGTCCCGTCCTTGAGTACTTGTTGGTCATAAGGTGCTTTCATTGGCTGGGCCAGTGCAAGCTGTCGTCTGGAGGAACAGGAGCCATCTGGTCCTATAGGGACCCAGTGGTCCCCAGTGGAGTTTCTTTAGGGTATGTGTACATTGTTGGGTGGAAAGCAATTCAGATATATAATCGGGTAAAACTGGTTTCCCTGCGCCATCAAACATCAAACGTTTTAAACATGGTCTATGGTCTATGAATCATTTTAGGTCTATCACTTCAGATAAGACAGTGGAAAAGAAGTGTGTATTAGTGCATAATTGAACAACTTAACAAACAAATATTACAATTTAAACACACAGAATGCTTGATTCCAAATGTGAAAACACATCAGTGTCATATTTTCTGTTTGAAGGTCATAAGGCTGTCATACAGCCGCGGCTCACATGTAAAGTATCTTGTGTGATGCAACGCGTGAACATGGTAACAGTGCCTGTCCTTCCGGTGTTCTGAACTCAACATCTTGGCACTCCTAACATGATGACCTTCTTCCTGAAACTCTGCACGGTTGTTGTCAACACTTTGGCTCTTTAGAACACTTTGGCTCTTTAGCCCAAGTTTGTGTTCATCTCCTCACTGTTTCCAACATTTACTTCACAAGAACATTCCGAGACAGCTTGGAATCACACACGTGTAATCCCGTTTACAGACAGCTTTAGCCAAAGGTTCAGTGCAGAAATGGATCCCACTGAAGTGTGGTGTAAGGATAGACCTCAGGTGATCCATGACCTTAGCCTTTGGCTGTGTGGGCAGGGTGCTGGCCAGGTGTATCAACAGGATGGGAGGGGCACAAGATTTAAGAGGACAGATGCTGAAGAGAGTGGATTGAGGCTAAATCTGACCCTTTTTTCCGACCCAAAGATGCCAATCTTCTCTTGGGCCAGAAATTAAAAATAAATGGTTGCTGGGTTGACCAACGATACAGAACATTTTTATGAAATCCTCTACATAACTTTGACTAACACCACTTTGTTAGATTGTTGGTATTTCACATTTGCTGTTCCACTTTAGGGAGACACAAGTGGATCACCTTTATCACAGTTAACATAATGACTTAACATAAGCATAAACATTAAAAGGGTTTATTTTGAAAGCTTCACATAGAGCTACTAACTGGACTGAAATGTGTTGCATAACATTGGACTTGTAAGATCGAGACTGCTGGAGTCAGGAGTTGTATAATGTCATTGGCTATTCACATCCTCTGCTAACCAACCATAAAATCTTAAGAGGAACATTTTTTGTAGACTAGACACCTGTCACAATCACTTGAGTGTGAACCTTGACCTTTTCAAGTGCTTTTTCTTACTGTAATAAAGTCAAAGATCACTGCTCATCTGTCGAGGTGCAGGATTGGTAGGTAACTTATAAAAGATATAAGAAAAATCTGCACACTCCAGTCTGTACTCAAATCTGCGAATGCTTTCAGTCGGCAGACCTTCCTCAGGCAGAATAAATCATACTGAATGAGCCAGGGTTAATACTTGAATTTCCCCTTGGGGATCAATAAAGTATCTATCTATCTATCTATCTATCTATCTATCTATCTACAGTGTTTTTTTACAAATAAGATTAGACCTCTCTCTCTCTCTGTCTCTATCTCTCTAAGAGTAGATATATACTGTAGTAGTCAGTATGTTTGAGGTTAGTAGACAAAGTTATGTTAAATTTGATGGCAACAAAAATAATATTTGCTGGGGAATTTTCTGAAAAGGTCAAATTAAAACCAATATAATATAATAATGTATAGTACAAGGCCAAATTAATACCACTATAAAATAATTGATCATGATCATTGATATGGATACATTTTGGTTGGTATGTTGGGATGTTTATAAAATATTCTGATGCACAGTAGAAAGTCCAGCAGAATACCTCCATGAAATTACCAGGACGGGGCAACACGGTAATGTTTGTTTAAAAATATTTTATTTGTCACACTTGGTACAACACAACAAGTTTCCCTTGACACAGTGAATCACAAATGGCTTCTTCCCAACGTGCAGCTCGCTATAACAACTCTCTAAAGCACCACTATTGACCCGGATGCCCCCTCCCATGCCAGCATGCTGAAGGAATCCCTCTGAAGAAGAGCCCACTGCTTAGCAAGCTCCTGTGGTGGACACAGAAAAAAAGACAAGAGAAGCAGAGATCAGACATGGTTTGGTCCTCATCATGCCATTTCAATGCTGGCTTAGAAATGACTTAAATATGACTTTGAAAGTACTGACTTAAAAATAGAGATAAACCTATGGGACAAGAATTGTTAGCTAATGACTTTCCATTTGGGAAAGTTGAAAACTCAGGTTGCTCGTGGCATGCGAGGAACTTACCGGACTGGAGAACAGGCTGGAACTGGCCAGCCATGCAGATCTCCTCCTGCTTTGCGCGGACCACACGCTGGATGGCTGGGGGCAGACCACGAGGGTTGCGGGAGAAGACCAGGGCATAGCCATCCTCGCAGGTGCCATCGTCCTTCAGGGCGCGGCAGGCATAGGTGATGGCATAGTTGTCATAGTCGGTGTCAATGATCCAGTAGTTGTCACCTAGAGAGCAATGAAAAGAGAAAAAGAGCACAAAACTCAACCACACATCCAAATAGCAGGGGGATGGCAAGATTGCAGCCAATGGAAAGCAGTTCCATTGTGTGTTTTATTTTGTGATGATGGTTCTGCTTACCTCCGCTGGACAGGTAGCTGGCCAGGCCCTGGTAGTTCATGAACATCTTGCCGGGAGCAGTGGGGTCAGGCACGGTGTACTGGGCAGCCATGTCAGCGCACACAACCCAAAATCTATGACACAATTAGAGCCACCATTAGCATTAGCAACAGTTAGTAATGGAGAAAAAAAATAATGCAGATCATAATCAATCAACAAATCATTATAAACACGGTAATCATGGTTCATAGTCTGTATAAAATGTCTACCAACGGGACAAATCCATCAGTTAACCCATTAATTATATTTTTGAGAAAATCAATACATGGGGTCCGTAGCTTACCCGAAGAGGGTGACACGGCCCTTGGAGGAAGCAGTCATGGTGCCGTCATCATCAATGGTGTACTCAGCGGAGATGTTGTCCTGCAGGAACAGGCCCTCTGGGTCTTTCTTCTGCTGGGCATACCACTTGCCAGCATACTGCAGAGAAGAATCACAAAGAGCCAGGGGGGTTTAGGAAAATCCACAGTCTGTACACAACACAGTTTTTTTTAGACGAGCAGAGAGCCAGATGAAAAATAAAGCTCTCTTCAGCTTTTCAGTATCCCCCTCCAGACTAAGGGGAATAATAGTATTAATTCTCCAAGACTGGGACTCACTCTCTTGGGGTCGAAGTCCTGCTTGACCGTGAAAGTGTCCACCACACAGGAGGCAGACCAGCAGCGCTCGATGTAGGACAAGAGCACAACGAGCAGAGCGAACTTGTAGTATTCCATTCTGTGTGGCAAACAAGAAGTGTGATGGTGAGCAAAAGCACTAATGCATGACATCTGAAGTGGAAATGATGACTGTAGCTAACTCAGTGGGTTATAAGAATAATCTAGGAGTGACTCCTCAACACAGCATCCTGTTATAATAGTACATATCGCATACAGGCAGCTAAAGTCACTAACAGCTGGACATTGTAACACAGTGCAGGCTAATTTTTAAGCAGAGAGGATTTTCAAAGAGCTACAAATGCAGGAAATGTCATGAAATGACAATACAAAAACTAAAACCCCCAAGCGATGAGTTCATATTAAATATAAGTTCATATTAAATTTATTTCACAGCCTGCAGTCAACCGTCCACAGCCCAAGTCCTATGTTCGTCCCTCATTCGTTAACCCATAGGGAGTCTTACCTGCTTGTACGGTTAGATCAAAGCCAAAGAATAGGCTAGGTTTCAGCTGTGTGGATACTCTCTCTGTGGTTTTCCACTTGCCTGTGACGACTCTCTGTCAGAGGCGCCCTTTTATATTCCTGCCATAGATGGGCTTATTGATTATTTTCACTTCATGTAACTAAATAAGGTGCTTAAATCTAAGGCTAAGCTGTTTGTAGAAATCCTTACTGTAAGCTGGCTTCTCTCTCACTGAACCCTCCCATGTTTGCCGTAAAAACAATTAAGTCTTTATGTAACGACCCACAGACACAGCGAGGTGGCCCTGAGTAACAACGTGTAGTACTAGGTGCTACAAAAACAAACATCTTTACGCTGTTACTAACTGTCCTATTGACTTAGTATCAAGATAAATATTTCAAGTCTTTGGGATGACTGTGCTGTCCTATCAGTGCCTTGATGCATTATACTGGCAACATAGTGTGCAGGACAGTGAGCATGAATTGTCAAATATAAAGAAAAAAATGTTCAGTGTAACTGTGAAAGCATTATTGCAGAGTAACACAGTGCACAAATGTTTGGGAGATGCTTGGAAAACGTATGTTGCATTTGAAGCTGCCATGTTCATTCTTTTCATCTGAATTTTATGAAAGTAATTGGGATTCATTGATCCAGTCAGTCAGATTCAAACCGTCCTGGGGGGCTACTTCTGATTTAGCCAGCTGCTTTTGGCATAGTGCCACCCTGATGAGATGGGCATGATTACTCAAGCAGCTTTCCACGTGGCAAAAAAGTCTCTTATGTAATCCCTCTGTTGTTGTGTCCAACAATGTGCTCACCTCATGTGGCACCAATACCATCCGCCTAAGTTCAATAGTCTCTTCCAAAACTCCGACTCTAACTCTATAATTACTCTGTGTTTATGTTTGTGGCTGCATCCTCTCTGGTTGTGTAATGTCTGTCACCTCTGGTGATTCTGTTATATTGTATTTTTTTTCTAAGAACTGAAGTAATGCCTTCCATCACATGTTTGGGTTTAGCTGAGGCATATGATTACATATAGATGTGTAATTAGGATCAATTATGTTGCACTGTTTGTGCATGACTGTAAATTAATTATTCTCATTAACAGAAGTAATATATATTATTATAATTGACAAGTATTTTATATTTTGTACTAAACACAACACACAGGCTATAGAGCAGTGATTCTATCAAAGATGCTCACAGTCTTTATCCAGTGCTCTAGTTCACAATATGCAGTATTCATAACTAGGATCAAAGCTGTTCATAATGCAATGACAACAGTTTGATGCATTTTTAAATGTTTCATATAGGTTGCTAAAGCATACAATTGTTAATTAATGACTAAAGACAGTAACCAGCGTGAGAATCCATTTGGGCTGACTTTAAACTAATAGACAACAACATGCTAGTTTAACATTTGACTATTCTTTATTTAACAGCATTAACAGCTGAATTATTTATTTGTAACAAGTATAATAGTGACATTTAGTGAGCTGGAAAAGAAATGAGACAGATATGTGTCACGTGTTGATGCTTTGAAGGTTCAAAACAGGTAACTATCTCACGTGCAAGTGATTTCTTTTTCTGTGCTCTTATCCAATGGGAGCTATTTGTATCTGGGTGTAAACTTCTTTGGGCTATCTCTATTTGATTTCCTCTCTACTGATCTGATGATTATGGTCTGTCGATGTGTGTGTGTGTGTGTGTGTGTGTGTGTGTGTGTGTGCGTGCACATATGTGTGTGTTTGTGTCTGTGTATGTGTGGTGCTGTTATGTCAGAGTTTCAGAGGAGGCCATGATGATTCACATGGATCCACATAACAGAACATGCCAGTCAAGCTTTAGAACATGCCAGTCAAGCATGCCACACTGTGATTTTTTTTTTTTTTTTAAATGGAGCTCATTCAACTGACACAACAAAACAAAATATACTTCCCTTCAGAAATATTAAACTTTCAATTGTCGGCTCAGTCTAAGTCTAGCCTATAAAAAACTGTGAAATTACCCTTACTTAGCTTTATCCTTAACTTCAACTGAAAATATCAATCTGTATGTTTCTGGTCTGAGACTGGTTTCAGAGACTGACAACATCTGGTTGTCTATTGCTATTGATGGCATATTGATAACAAGGAATGTAGAGTAGGCCTACATAGATTAAGATTACAGTGGTATGGCATAGTACAGTAGGCTACTATTTGCCTAGCAGCCTTCACCCCTCTCTTGTCTTGCTCATAGCCTTGCGCTTCTAAAATGCGCTAGATTTGAAGTACGTGCGTACAGAACAGATGGTGAATGTAAATTAGCCTACAGTCAGTAGCCTAAGATGTCTTCATGGAAAAACTTGGCATAAAACGAAAAAGGCAACATAAAACGGAGTGGGAGAACAGCGACATTTAATCAGTTTTCCCCAAAGGTAGGCTATATTTAGGCTATTGACAAACTTTACCCCTCGAATAATCTATCGTAGCCTAGCCTATCATGCGTTTGGTGTGACTTAAACCTTACCCCTTATGCAGTTTTACACATTAGGCTATGCTAGAATATGAAAAAAGTTATTGAAAGGAGCTACGAAAAGGCATGCTGCACAATGTGCACAGCAGTAGGCCTACTGTTTATTTTCTTCCATTCATCAAAGTGGTAGGCTACGTATTCATAAAACATTAATAACACAACTGAGCTTGGGCCTCAATACGGGTCCTAACTGCTTAAATTAAATAAACGTTGCACATACGAACTTTCTTTAGGAGAGCTGTAGCCTTTCTGGATTCTGATACCAAGCATTAAACATAGGCCTATACAGTCTCATAATACCCCCTTTTCAAATGAAAAGTCCCCATAAAGGCAGGCCTCTTCATTCTTCATGAATTAAATGAATATTAAATAATAAAAAAAACAAAGAATATAGCCTAACATGTAAACAGATCATTTACATGTTTGCCCCCGAACCCTCCTAGCATTTGGGAGGCCCAAAAGTATTTTATGTCATGGGGCCCAAATTCTCAAGCAGCGAATAAAGCATTTTTGTAAACTGTGACCACTTATTTTTGAATGGCAAATTATGTGAGACAGCAAGGGTGTAGTGGGTCTATTTGGAAGAATCCCAGTCTGTCCCTGATAATAGGTTTGCTAGATTTATACTCCAATATAAATTAGTCTCATTTTGTAAACGTGTACAGACTTGGCTGGATTAAAGCTCCTCTTCTCGATATAAGGCCACCTGGGCTTTTGGCATCCGTCAGAGACGCTACTTACAGTGATATTGTCTATTTAGAGATGATGCCTGAACGATTAGGGAAGGGCTTTTTAAAGGCCTTCCACGGCTTTCTTTAGGCATGCACCAGCAGCAGGCTCCTATATTTACACATGTAAACAGTGAGTGGCAGCTTGCCATCTTGGTTTTATGACTATGTCAGCAAGTTCTTGTGTTCTCTCCTGAACAGATTTAGCAGGTGCATTTTTTACATGCTGCTTTGCTTTCCATGGATATGTGTTTTACTGCCTATATAATGCATGGAGAATATGATAGAATATGAATATGGTTCTTTCTGTGTGTTCTTTTATCTCTCTCCAGGTATGCAAAAATGTGTGTGTTTCTGGAGGAGGATCAGAGAAATATTGCATAACAATGTATTATAGGCTATAAAGTTGTTATATGCCAACAGTAGACTATGGCTTTGACTATGACGTTAAGGTTTATTATTGGACAGCGCTGAAGTGCCTATCCTCCATGTCAAGTCATATGGTCGATGCTCAACTTCACATGTCCGACATATGTCTCTGCCGTTAACCCTAAACTCAAATTCCTCCTCATGTTGCCACATTTACCTCTTCCTCTCCCGAGTCTAACCTCGTGCTGATCACTCCCCCTCCACCACCACCACCAAAGCTCTGATCCCTCTCAGGCTTTGTGTTTAGTCCAAACGGCACTCATCTGCGGGTAAACCCCTCCAATATGGCTACACAGAGCACGTGGACACCCTTCCCTTCCCTCAAACCCCCCGATCCCGTCCTAATCCCCCACCGAGGCCCCATGTGTTAGAAGGGTTGGCTGGGTCCAGGTCCAGCCCTTGTCCAGACCCATCGCCAGAGAACAAAAGTGTTCTTGTTTCTCTCTCTATACCCATTCGCTTGCCATAGCTGATCAGCCTTGCTGATCCAGCTATATGGCGCCGTTTCAGGGTGCACCCGAGTGTTAGTCTAGAACTCTCTGTACTAACACCACAGAAGTTTGGCTCCCATCATCAGCCTTAACCCTTCGGGAAGTGTTCGGGTCTGTGGTACCCGTTTTCAATGTTTGCTAAAAGAACAATTATTGAAGAACAATGCTATTTCTTCAAACTCAGACTCACTGGCCTTGGCTCATTTTCTCTGAATTTCCCCTACACATAACTATTACACATGTGGTGTTCTGGTCTATTGGACCCAAGTGTAATAATTGTAGGTACTATGTACCTTGACTGTGTCCTTCTTCTAACTGGGCCTGCTGTGTGTGTGTGTGTGTGTGTGTGTGTGTGTGTGTGTGTGTGTGTGTGTGTGTGTGTGTGTCTGTCTGTCTGTGTGTGTGCATGTCTGCATATTGGACAAAAGCGTAACCATAACCATGTCTGAGTATAGGTGACTGTGTGCGGGAATGTTGTCTTTCTGCTCCTGCTATTCCCAGACACAGTTACAAAAAGTTGTTACATTTTAAGCACTTGCACCTGTTCTGATTAAGTTCTAAGAAATAAGCCTCAATAATTATCAAAAAGCTTGTTTCTAATTTTTTACCTTGTTTATAATTGCATTTTCTAATTTTCTCAAAAAAAAAAACGAAAATCATACATATGATCATAAATGTGATCTCACAGGGGGGGAAATATGAACCATAAATGATGTCTATATCATTGGTAATTGAGCTAAAGTAAACATCTGATTTTTTTACATAAATAAGTGTTTTTACATAAATTGTTATCACTGTATTGATTTAAAAGCCTAATAATGTGGTGGGTCCACCAGACCCAGGAACATTGGCTGAGAAGCAAAAACATTAACACCTTATAAGGGTTAAGTGTGTTGGCAATTAAGCTCTGTGTCTCAGCTCTATGTCAGTCAGTGTGGTTACATGTGCAAAACATGTGCAGAGTAAAGCACCAATCAGAGTATTATCAGAATTCTGTGAACTAAACTAAATTAACTAAAAATCCGATTCCCAAAACCCTTCAGCAGGGAGTTTTGAACATTCTAACAAAAGTTTCACAACAATGGAAAAACTCTGTTCCACAACAATAAGGTTCCATAGAACGTTATAAACTCCAACTGTAATCGGAGTTTTGGTTACATCAGAGAGGGTTAAATGACAAATTTAATCAGATTGAAATTAATACTCAGGTTCTCTGATTTTATAAAATTGGAGTTCAATCAGAGAACTCAGTTTAGATTACATTTTTATTTGGAGTAAAGAATTTAATTGGAGTGAAATCTGATTGTTTGCATGTAACCACACACTGAGTGTGTTACATAATAAAAAGCACCTTGATTTGAGTTCAGATGCATGTCTAGCTTTACTAGAGCTGTATTTGAAATGGTAGAAAGTTTCCGACTGACTCACATTTGCCAGTAGGCCTAGATATCATACACAACCATGATCTCTTCACTAAAGTATTTTCAGGAGCAACAGATATGTTATCTTACTGGGGATTTCCTTCTATTTTGAGCTTGTTTTGGGGGGTTGTGGAGCAATACTGGGAACACAGTGACCTTTTTATCTTACAACACCATTACAAAGCGTGATGTGTAAGAAAATTATGGTTTACGACACAATGAATTCCTTGCAACATAAAAATGCTCAATGGAGAGGTGTAAAAGAAATTGCTCTGATAAACCTGTAACGGTTAGAGTCCACAGCAGACATGGCTGGGCTGTAACTAACTTTGTGAGCAATCATTTAGTCTATTGAAAGCATGGCGGAGGTCAGGAGTAGGCAGTACTCTGGCACACTGTACTGTCATCCTGGCACACTTTCATGACACTCTGGCCTATATTGTGTTCTGTGATCTGCTGCCATCTTGTGGTTGTTAGAAACAACATAATCTAGCAACCTCACAACATTGGTGAAAGCATCCCCTAAACATGATATGACATGTCCAGGACTTGCCAGGTGCAAGGCAATGAAGCTTCCAAAACTATGGCAAAAACTCAAATGTCAAAATACAAACTCCTTTTTTCAAACAACAAAATTCATACGACAAAATAGGTTGTTGGTTGTATGTTTTATTTTAAAGGTCAAGGTTGAGCAAGGTTTGAATTAGCCTTCCGTTTTAAAACAGAAAACATTGCAAGGTTCTATTTAGAGTGGTTTAAATTGAACTAAAAAAAAAAAAAAAAAACACACAGAACCAAAATGTTGTTGAAGTGCAAAAGAAAGCTTCAGGCAGTTGATTTCAGAGAATCTTCCAATCCATTTTATAGCAGCTAAAAAAAAATGTCAGCAGTTCTCTGTTTAATGTCCTTTTTAGATATCTCTGTGATAAGAGAAACATGATGGTTCGAAAAGAAATAGGTGTAAGTGGGTCACTCGTGCATCACACACTGTCCACCCTGAGCCCTTTCTGTACAGAGCACTCCCTTCTCAATATCCCATCTCATGATGACCAAATCTATCATTCGCTGTATCCGAGTGCTTCATCTTGCTATTAATGTGCAGATTATCTAGCTGACCTTTTCCTTAAGATGGATAGAGTCCTTTATATAGACCTGCTCCTCTGCGCACAGGGGAGGATTACTGTATGTTATAATGGAATGGGTACTTCCTTGGGAAAGCCACTGATTAATTTGGTATCCATAGATTGAGTTATGATATCATATTGGACATGATATTGAAGTTACAAATGATAATGTAGAAGAGTCATTGTTGTTGTTGTCCTCGAGTTATCACAGTAAGATATGTAATATGAGCTATAACGTCTCATTACAGTAATCAAATAGCAATCCTCACTTATCTACTGCAAAAAGAGAAGGGCATTTGCCATATGAGAGATGGACTAAGTACAGAATGTGTTTTAATAACATTTGACGTTACTTCCTTAAATACTGGGAGGAATCTTGTATATAACATCCAGCCAAGGACAATATTTCAAGGGACTTGAGACATTAGGAAGTTTTATTTTGTGGAGTTTCAATCTATTCTAAATTCTGTTCTTTGTGCTTAAAATCAGTGGCTACATGCTCGTATCCTAGAGTTACAGATATCCAAATCAATTCTCGATTCAAATACAAGCCTGCATTCCTTGTTTATATCTCAATGAATGGTACATTCCCACGAGTATACAGGTTAAATGTTACACAGTATATATTCTTATGCAGGTGGATGGCTTTTTCCCTGTGCCTGGGCATTGTGCAGGTAAAGCAGCGTGTCTGAGACAAGAACTGGGGTGCTGAGATAATCAGCTAGTGACATGCTTAAATAGGGCTTAGGATCGAGGAGTGTGTTTTTAATAAGGACATAAAGAGCTTGTGCGCGAAAACCACACGAGAAGACAGGGAGCGGGCACCTGGTGTCCTAAACACACTCTCCAGCCCTCTCCAACACCGCTGGGTCATTTTTTAAAACACTCTTTTGTGTCTTGCTGCCCTTGCTGAGTGGTCATCACTTGAGAGTTGTCCTTCTAGAGGAGGAGACAGGAGGGAACTGAAGGGAGTGAGGAAGTCAGTCTGGTGGCCTGAGCGACGTCCATTAGCCTGGGGGTAGGTCAGCTGACCAGTTTTTTTGCATTAGCAGATCCTGGTTCACCTTCAATGCTATTAGGAAAAAACCTTGCTGATGACAGTTGGATTGGACTCAGGTCTTCCCTGTGCCTGCAGGTGTGTCTCCCTTCCACAGTGTGTTCTTTTACCTTTCCTCCTCCTTTGGGGAGCCTCAAGGACCTAAAGGTGGGAACTTTTTCAACTTTTTTTGTTGCCAAAGTGACTCCTACAACCGCCGACCTTGTGTGTCATTTTCACGTGAATTTGACACATATTTTCTGGGATTGGGGCAGAGGATCCCAAAACCAAGATGAGTGTCAGCAAGGAGGACGTCGCCAAGTTCCTGGATGGAAACCAAGCCTTTGCCACGAGCTACTTCAACAAGAAGCTCAGTGCTGGGGCCATCGCCTCGGCCATGGGTGTTGAGGAGTCCACGGTGGACTTCACCATGTTCAAGGAGGTGAGCCAGGTGGAGGAAAGTGAGATCCTGTTTGATGTCATCAAGGACATGCAGGAGAACGTGAACATGGAGAAAGTGATCTTCAAGATCCTAAAAAGGATCTGTCACCTCACCCAGGCCGACCGCTGCAGTCTCTACATGTACCGGCAGCGGAACGGCATTGCTGAGCTCGCCACCCGGCTCTTCAATATTGGCGTTGACTCAGAGCTCGAGGACTGCATTGTCCCGCCCGACTCTGAGATCGTCTTCCCCCTTGATATTGGAATAGTGGGCAATGTGGCCCAGACAAAGAAACACACCAATGTCAAGGATGTGGCAGAGGTAAGGGATTTAAGTCATCCCCAGTGACAGGTCAATTTACAAAATTAGGTTTCAGATAGGTCAAATTGACACTTAACATTAAAGACAGAAAGCAACCAAGAACAACCAAGGCTGTGCTATTGTTACACATAATTCTCATACATGATAGGCCTTTGGTATATCTTTGGTATTTTGTAATTATATTGTAGGCGTCACTGCTTATGTTGTCTACTGGGAAAAACTAAGAAAAATGGATGTAAAAAATGTTATATGATCACCTGCTCAGCATTACACAATATCACATCATGATACAATACAACCTAGTGCTGCACTAAATCCTCTTGACATAATCCCATTTATGGACATATCCCATTACCTTTTGGGATCCAGGATTAATTTATCTGCAGTGCCTTTATTAGCAGGGCAGCAAGACAAATGGAAGGATCATATTCATTTATAGGAATAGCCCAATGAGGAATAACAAGGGCATATACACTTCCCTAGAATTGACAAGAAATATAGTAGAAAGATGAGTATGAATCCTGGACAACAGATATGTTTATATTAATTACTACTAAGTTGTTATCTGGAAGAATGACATTTGTCAGAACAATTTTCTTCTGATCAACTGTTATAAAGTGGCATTTTGAACCTTTATTGTCATTTTTGTAGTCAAGCAGACGATTTATAGCTCCAAAATGGAGGTCATGTTACTGAAATGAGCAGTACAAAGCAGTCCATGCCTTAGCTGTGATGTCTCCTGATGACACATATCTCTACACTATCCAGAACAGTAACTTCAGCAATTTTGTGGACGAGCTGACTGGATATACAACACGAAATCTCATGGCCGTGCCCATCATGAACGGCAAAGATGTGGTGGCTGTTGTCATGGTCGTCAACAAAACCACTGGGCCTCATTTCACTGATGCGGATGAGGATGTGAGTCTGCCACCACATCCCCCCCCCAACCCACACACACACCATAGTATTTAGCCTATTCATAATTTGTGGATCTATCACTATGGATTTCACATGCAGCTCATACAATGGTACAATGCTATCTTTTAAGTTAAATGTGACATTAAATCTGTTATTTTGGTCTAGCAGAACCAATGAAATATGCTGACTCTTTTTTTTCTTGACACAGCTTTTTTTAAAGTATATGAAAGTTGCCTCTTTGAACTTGAAAATCTACCACTTGAACTACCTTCACAACTGTGAGACGAGGAAAGGCCAGGTGAGTGTCAAAAACGGACATGACTAGCTCTGGCAGCAGTGGTTCCTTCTCCACTATGTCATATTAACAATGCTTCCCTTTGATTTATCTCTGCTACAGCTCCTGCTGTGGTCGGCCAACAAAGTGTTTGAAGAGCTCACAGACATTGAGCGACAGTTTCACAAGGCTTTGTACACAGTGCGTGCATACCTGAACTGTGACAGATACTCAGTCGGCCTGCTGGACATGACCAAAGAAAAAGTACGACCTTGTGCTTGTCAACGTAACCAGATAGTCCATTATTGCTCTGTGTACAGCAACTTCCCATGTCTAAACTGTTTTGACTGTGAATGGTGGTGAAGAGTTCTGAAATGTCTTCTTCATAGGTAAAACAGAATGTGGAGAAAGTTAGCTAGTTCATCAGTCACAACGATCTACTGTCAAGACAAGACAATCAGGAAATGCTGAATGTTAGAAGAAATTGTCCACAAAATAAAACTCAGTGGTCACTCACCTCATTTGTGTTTTGTCCACAGGAGTTCTTTGATATCTGGCCTGTGTTAATGGGGGAGCAGGCCCCTTACTCTGGTCCAGTGACCCCGGATGGCAGGGTGAGAATCAGAATTCAAAGTTCAATGAACATCTATGTTTTACACCATTCAGTTTTTTTTCTTTTAAAAAATTAAACATGTTTAAAAAACAAAACATTTTCTTTACACCTATTTTAGGAGGTAATCTTCTACAAAGTCATTGATTATATTTTGCATGGAAAGGAAGACATCAAAGTCATTCCGTAAGTATGGCTCCATTCTGCATATTCAACATTTTGAGGTACAATGAATAGAGTTTTTTATTTAACCTTTAACAGCTTTAACAAGGTAACTGGTACACTAATTTGTTTGATCATTGTTGAAGTTATCTTACTGTTTGCAGGTAGTTATTTGTTAATTTGTCTTCCACAGATCTCCTCCTGCTGATCATTGGGCTTTAGCAAGTGGGATGCCTGTTTACGTGGCAGAAACTGGATTGGTATGTGATTTTTTTCACCCACAGAAATGTACTTTACAGTGTGCCGTTGTTAGTTTATCTCCATGTTTACGATTGCATTGTCACATTTTCAGATTTGTAACCTCATGAATGCACCAGCAGAGGAGACGTTCCAGTTTCAGGTAAAAATATCCATTTGTAGCTGGTTATCACGAATCCACAAGACCAAAACCATCTATATGTATAAAAGGTTCCCCATATCTTTGAAGTGCAATTACAAGCAAATGCAGAAGTAACAGAACAAACATTTACAGAAACTAAAAGCCAATTGAGGGCCAAATAGATGCCCAAACTAAATGTTGTTCATAGATCCCTCTTGCTGTGACTGTATACAAAAGATTTATATAAGTCATTAGTTCTGACAGTTGCTCTTTTCTGTGCAGAAAGAGCCATTGGACAGCAGTGGCTGGACAATAAAGAATGTCCTCTCCCTGCCAATCGTCAACAAGAAGGAAGAAATCGTGGGCGTGGCCACTTTCTACAACCGGAAGGATGGCAAGCCCTTCGATGAGCAGGATGAACAACTCATGGAGGTAACCACCCCTCTACTCCCCACACACACACACACACACCTCATCCATCCCGTCTCATCTGAGGGTGGCTCAAGAGAAACAAGGCATCCCCATCGACTGCCAAGAGCTCTGCAGCGATCACAGTTCACAAACCACTTAATCCCAACATCGGCTCTTTCCACAGGCCTTGACACAGTTCCTTGGATGGTCAGTACTAAACCCAGACACCTACGACAAGATGAATAAACTAGAGAACAAGAAAGACATTGCCCAAGACATGGTAATGTATCATGTCAAGTGCCGGAATGATGAAATCCAGAACATTCTGGTGAGCAGAAAGGGCATCTTTACATTTATCCCTAATAACGGTCACAGCTAAATACTTAGTGCTGACTCTATGTCTAATGTTTCTTCCAATTTCCTAGAAAACAAGAGAATATTTTGATAGAGAACCAGCAGACTGTGATGAGGATGAATTTCGGCAGATCCTGGTACTCACCTACAAAGAGATTTTTTTCTTTGCAAAACATCTTTCTAGAAATACAAGAATTGCTCTTTAAATGAATGAGCAACAATCATCAATGTTTCTTTCTAGAAAAAAGAGCTCCCGGGCCCAAAGAAGTTTGAAATCTACGAGTTCCATTTCTCTGACTTTGACTGCACAGAGATGGACCTTGTGAAGTGTGCGATTCAAATGTACTATGAAGTCGGAGTTGTCAAAAAGTTCCAGGTTCCTCAGGAGGCAAGTGTGTTATACAGTAACGCTAATTGAAGGGGCGTGGGGAAGATGACATTGTCTAAAATGAACTTTTGATTTGATTACTGATCTGACAGGTTTTGGTAAGGTTCATGTACTCAGTCAGTAAAGGCTACAGAAGGATCACCTATCACAACTGGCGCCATGGATTCAACGTGGGACAGACAATGTTCACTCTTTTAACGGTAAAAAAAACATTGCATTCATGCAGCATTTCTAAAATATTTACTCAACTAAAGTAATTTTCATAGTGTAAGCCTATGGCTAAGAGAAGTATAGTAACTAAGAGCTTGCTGACTGTGTGTTGACAGACAGGGCTGTTGAAACGCTACTACACTGACCTGGAAGTGATGGCGATGATCACAGCTGGTTTCCTACATGACATAGATCACAGGGGAACCAATAATCTCTACCAGGTTAAGTACGTATATCAGAAATTCTTTTTACTTTATATTTACCTATAGTCATTGTAGAGAGGGGAGACAGCAATCACCTCAACCGGCTTTGAACTAAGGTCTACAAGGCACCAAGTCTCATTGATAGTGCACTCCATCACAGTCATGACATCACAGAACAAGTAAACCTAAGCATGAAGAAATACCTTCAAATTAGGCCAAATATTCCATACTCTCAAGTAAACCCATTCAAAAAACCTTATGTTTATTCGAGATTATATGCAATTTATACATGTGATAATATGTGGTAACACTTTACTTGACAGTATCGACATAAGAGTGACATGACACTGTCATGACATATGAACCCCAACCGTAACCCTAATCCTAACCTCTAACCCTAACCCATAACCTAACCCTAACCCTAATCCTAAACCTAACTTGTTATGACAAAAACCGAATGTCACTTAAAACAGAAGCGTTATGTCATAAACGTTTATGACTTGTTTATGACGCGTTCATGACAGTGTCATGTCACTCTTAGGTCGATACTGTCAAGTAAAGTGTGTTATAGTCGGTGTCAATACCTACCACAGATTGAATAACCATTTAAAAGTATGATAAATGTACAACGTAAGATGCAGCTCTTTTTCAGTTTCTTGTCCAATCATTTGTAGATCTGGCAATCCACTTGCTAAGCTACATGGGTCATCCATTCTAGAGAGGCATCATTTAGAGTTTGGCAAATTCCTGCTTCAGGATGAGGTAAAATACATATGTTGCTTACTAGATATTCACACAATGCTCACAAAATATGTCTGTTGACTTCTTCTGTTTTAAGTGAACAATTGTGTGGTGTTAAAGTGAGAATGATTTTCTCTCCATCTTTCAAGAGTTTGAATATTTTCCAAAACCTCAACAGAAGACAAAATGAACATGTCATCCATCTCATGGACATTGCCATTATTGCCACCGACCTTGCTTTGTATTTCAAGTAAGTGGTGTCCCAAAGCTTATTATTTGTCAAGAATATATGCATAGCATGTCAGCAACAATACCATTTATCTATCACAACTAATTTTTTGTCTGCAAATTAGAAAAAGGACAATGTTCCAGAAGATTGTGGATTTATCAGAAACATATGAGGATGAGAAAAAATGGGTAGATTTCATGTCCCTGGAGACAACGAGAAAAGAAATTGTTATGTGAGTACACACCGATGACAATTTATGGTATAGCGAGTAGATAACCATTAACCTAACTGAGGACAAACAACTCGTTTTCCTGCACTTCCAGGGCCATGATGATGACAGCCTGTGACCTGTCAGCCATCGCCAAACCATGGGAAATTCAAAGCAAGGTGAATAGCAACAACATGACAACAAGTGATTTAGAGGTGTATGCAAGTGGAAAAAATACTGTTGTAAGATACACATGTCGTAAAGCTGCATTAAGTGTCAAGACTAATAGTTAGGCATAATGGCTATTAGTTAGGCATATCCAGCTATAAAGTACCCAAGACGAGCACAGCAGTGTAGTGAGTAAACCACACTTCATAACACTAGCTAGCGACAGACCTATAGCTTTTAGCATGCCTGCTTTCCATGTCTGAGGCGTCCATTTCTACACAATACAGACTACACAAGTAGTTCTCTTTTTGCCAAAATAAACTTCCCAATGTGGCTGTTGCCAGGTGGCTCTTAATGTGGCAGAAGAGTTCTGGGAGCAAGGTGACTTGGAGAGGAGTGTTCTGGACCAGCAACCCATTGTGAGTATTGGTGTATTCAGTGTTTGTTCGGGTTTATCAACTGGTCAATCTGGCATGGACAAGGCCTGTTTGTAACTTGTCTTTGTATTCAAAGCCCATGATGGACAGAACTAAGGTAGCTGACTTACCCAAGATGCAGTGTGGTTTCATCGATTTCGTCTGCACTTTTGTATACAAGGTAGGATTACACTGAAATACTACACTAAAAATATGTATATTTCATGATATTTTGGTTCTAGGCAGTACGCTACTTTTCCATTCCCCCTCTCTAAGTAATTTCAACTTTGACACATATGTTGAAAATATTAAGAGAGAAAGTGGACCATTGCAGGTGAGGCCAGCAGAACTTGCCTCACAACATTGCAATTATTCTTTCCCTTGTTTTTCTCTATAGGAGTTTTCCCGCTTTCATCCTACCATCACGCCAATGTTAAATGGTATTCTGAACAACAGGAAAGAGTGGAAGGCGAGGCAAGAGATACACGAGGCCCAGCTGAAGGAGTTAGAGGATGCTAAGGCGGCCAAAGAGGGCACTTCTGGAGGCAAATGTAAGCCAGGCTTGCATTCATTTCAGAACAGACATGATATACATTAGACCAATTTGCGACCTTCTTCAGTGTAATACACCATACTCTACTGTAACACCGTGTTGGTAGAGTAGAAACTTATGTTTTGTCATTAGACACATTTTGTTCTTATATCAGAGGAAAAGCCAATCTGAATTCTTCCAACACATGTTGAACAGTGCTAGTTCATAAGAATAGAGAGCTTGACTCAAACTCAAAGCATGTTACTCCATGTGGCCTACTTTTTCAGGACTGGTTGGCTAGCTATATGACTGGTTCCACTGTCCATTCACTGCAGACTTGGCTAACAATTACTTTCTTCAAATGCAGCTGGTAACCCAGGTGGTGGAGGATCCAAGACGTGCTCAATATGCTAGAGGTGGAACTAAAGGATAGAACGGGACATTTCGGAACACCTTACCATCATATATAGTCTGACAAGTCAGGGGTGAGAGGTCAATCTTTGCCCCTTTTTGTGATGAGAAAACAGAAGTGAAAGACAGAGATGGGCACCACATGAAGGTGATGCAGCTCAGCAAAGCCAATAAACCTTGGCCCCAGAAACTCCACCCATCCCTATGTGGACCGACTAAGGGTAATACCAATTCATGCAGCTGGAGAAAGATGGTGATGATCCCATATTCTGTTTAATTTACTTTGTACTATAAAACTCAGGGTTCCAGGAATTATCACTGGTTGATTATTAAATCCCATGGCCATTTAGACATCCTTACATGTTAAGATAGAATATTAATCTTTGGAATCTGATATTAGAAAGTGGACTGTGGTCATCTGTACTAATACATGTCATCTGATCATGTGAAATGACACCATATAGTTCTCTTTGCGGATCACTGTTTTGCCAGTAATCAAACGATCATTGCCAGCTCTCATTTCCTCTGTGAATTTACTGCTGCACCAGGACCATTCCCTGAAAACTGAGGAGGGCATTTATATTTTTCAAACTTTATTTTTAAGTAGTGTTAGTGACTTGCTGATGATCTTCCCAGTCAGATATGGTGTAAAGTATGTATAATAACATGATATAGGTTTAACTGTGGATTGTGTTCTGACTGTGTCCTAATTTTCAGAGAATGCTCTGGGTTTAAAGTGAACCCACTGGAAACATAACTGTAAATAGTTCTATGGTGAACATGAATACCTACTCAAAAACTCTCTCCTCTACTCTCGGTGGGTACAAGAGAACTAGTACAATTTCTGAAGCTCAAGGCGTCTGGCAGATTACTGTAAATGACCAAAACATCCCCAGATACCTAGTAAAACATCCTTAATTATTACCAGGGGGACTCCACGGTGAAAGAAGATATTAATGCCAGTGGCCTTGATACACACCTGGTTAATTGTTAGCTTAGTCTGACAAGACTGATCCAAGACAAATATTCTTCGGAATATATGCCTCTTCTTTTAAATGTAAAAATAGTTGGAAGGGTAAAGTTATTTTTCTCCTTACCCAAGACAACACAAAGGTTAGAATCACAATATCTCTGTAAATACACTACTCACAAAAAGTCAGGGATATTCGACTTTCGGGTGAAATTTCAGGATGACCCTAAAATCCACTATAACCTTTACAGGTGAACTTAATGTGACCTTCTCTAAACATTTGAATGCGCGTGTCCAACAGTTCAATGTTTCAGTACTTTCTGTACTGAAACATTAAATTTCACCCAAAAGCCAGATATCCCTAACTTTTTGTGAGTAGTGTATATTTGCCAGTATTTGATTTTATGAGTACCTTGAAACGGATAGAATACACATGTTGTCTTTGTGAATGTACGTTGTGATGTACCAAGTATCACACACAATGAATACTAAGGTGTTGGTAAAAGAGTAAATGTAAGTATGTGCATCTGTCAATATAGTATGTCTATCCATGGCTAATGACTAAAGTAATGCTGCTGCTTGTTAATATGCAATTCGATTTAAAATGAGGGGGTCTCTTACAATAACGTCAATTTAATTTGTTCAACACTTTTCACAAAGAGATCTCCACTTTTATGACTCATATTAAGTTGCAAGAAAACTGCTTTTAAGGTTATCGTCCACAATAACACATATACTATATATTTTGTACTATGACTGTGTAATTGTTAGTTTACTGTAAACTATGGCACCAATAAAGCATGTGAATTTTTAAGAACTTAAAGGTTATGCATCACCATTTTATAGTTATATTGTTGCATTGAAGACACCATCCACAGATACTGCTGTAAGTGAAAAAATGAAGTGTGGCCTAGACAGTTATCCATCTTCACAGAATGGGGCTAGTAGCTTTTATAATTAGCTTCTGTAGTGGTCGCATTTCATAACACATGAATCACTCATGCATAAAGCCTCTTATCTAGCATAACTATAAGCAGTTTCCATAAATCGATACCTAGGTCAGGGTCATTGTGGGGATTGAATTTACTTTACTTATGGAATAACAACAAGCATACAATTATAAAATTAAAGATATAGAAATTTGGAATGTTATGTGTATGATAAGATGTTT
This sequence comes from Alosa alosa, assembly GCF_017589495.1. Lineage (NCBI taxonomy): Eukaryota > Metazoa > Chordata > Actinopteri > Clupeiformes > Clupeidae > Alosa > Alosa alosa. The sequence goes on along the minus strand of NC_063200.1, from coordinate 26,291,431 downwards.
AAAAATGATAACACGGGTGAAATTGTATTAAAGTAATTTATTTTCTCAAGTCCCAACAAAATCAAGCGTTTGTGGCAACGTTTAGCATGAATTGCTGGATCTCCACCAAAAAAAACTATTCCAGACAACCCTGTTTAGGTAGGAGGTGGTAGAGTTTACTCAGCACTTTCTCATATTGGCTTGTGACCTGAATCCTGGGATTTACACTAAACCGGGAATGGATTACACTAAGGTAGCCCTGCCTAGCCTTGTGTAAAACCTGCGCTGTGGTAACACTGAAGGACAAGAATGATCAAAAACACTGGGAATGCCGAGGGGGAAGTTACCCCATAAAAGAGCCAATTCTCTGAAGTATTAGAATTTCAATACAGGCACTTAATTTACTGATGAAAACAAGCCACATGCAATAGCCTTTAGTAATACCCAGTTTTCCAGATTAATTTAATTTAATTTAATTTAATTTAATGTAGTAGTATGCCATAGCAGTGATACAATCAAATTTGTTCCCATCTTTTGGGACTTTAAAATGTAAACAAATACAAAGAACAACATGGTTCAATATCCATATTGTACAACACTGAAATCATCTCATGATTACATTATTGAAGGCAAGTACTACAACAATAAGTACTTGATATACAGCAAAGCAAATAGGTTGGAAATAAGCTTAGGCCTGAAAAAAGTTATGGTCTGTTAGCATGTTTGGAGTACACATGCTGCAAAATTAGACATTTATTGGGCAGCTAAATATTCACCACTGCACAGACTTAGCATCTATGCTTATTATCATTCCAATGTACCTGAGTTTACCCATTTTTAGAAGGAAAGAAGAATATATTAACAAAATACAAAGATTACACTAATTATAATATATTATTATTAAAATATATTGCTTTGTCAAAACGATTTTTGGGATCTAGTAATGTAGACACATTAAATGTATACGTTAGAACAAAGAGACAGCATCCCGGCCACAAAGGTTGGTGGTTCCATCATCCTGTTCTGCTGACATTAATGTGAGTCATTTCGTACATTATTCAAAAAAGTTTAAAGGAGCTTAGCCAATATTTAGATTTTAAATTGCAATGGCAAAATAATAATTTAAAAAAATCAAGTAATAAAGTCCTACTATGTCTTAACATAGCAAGACACGAAGACGTTTTGATTTAATACCCATTAAGGCCTAATTTTTTGATTATTTAAATAATTCCTCTGGGACCATATTCCTCTTTTCAAGGATTTCACTGCATTTGTAACTGTCCCGTGTTTTAATATTTCCAAAGGACCACATGATGGCAGCACCATCACCAAACCAAAGGGAGACAGCTAACACAAAACTGTAGGAAATGCACTAGTCTAGAGTGCAACAAGAAATAAAGCTAAACAAACACTGTCTAACAAGTGCAATATTTGTTTTGGGATGTTTATTAACTTAAAAAAGGTTTAGTGCAAGGATGACTCATTTCAGAATGGTGTCCTCGTTGGCTGTTGGGAAGGCAAACAACACAAAAACAAAAACATCATAGTCATCATCTGTTTCTCACAACAAACTAAAAAAATAACCATCAAAGACTCAAGTCAGAAGCCAGAAGATTGAATAACTGAAAGGCAGTATACCTTCAGCAAGCTGTTTGTAAATGCGCTCTTGTTCCTCTCTATACTTCTTTTCGGCCTCTTCCACCCTCCTCTCCTCTGCAGCAATGGGCTTCAGGTAATCTGTCACCAGAGACACAAAACATTAGGCCTACTTAGACTAAATTGAAGGGGTTTTACTTGAAATACTCTATGGCCTCCAGTCTTTTAGTTCTGTGTTGCATGTGAATATTCACTGGTAATTTAGTGACACATCTGCTTACCATATCGCTGTTTACCGTATACCATTCCGACCAGCAAGGCAGACCACCTTGCAGTCTGTAAAAAAAAGTATACCAAATATAGGTAGGGGTTAGAGGGCTGCTAAAATCAATCAAAGCCTCTTTCTCTTGAATGTGACAATTATTTTGGTAACAAAACAAAGTTTGCCACTTGTCAACATGAGTTTAAATCTGTACATCTTGTCCAAAATTCATATTTTTACAGTCTCAACAATACTGTTTTGATTTCACTTCTTGAAGTTTTAAGTTAACAACGCAGCTCCAGTTCTAGTTGATTAACGTTAGGCCTACCTTCTGACCTTCGGCTTCCTAGCTAACGTGCTAACGCATCAATCCACCAGTTGTGCTTCACGCTAGCTCATTGACGGTCAAGAGAACTGGGCTGGCAGGCTGAAAACTGTGCTATGCAACACTGCAAACACTCTTGAAATAGCTGACAGGTAGTAACAACAGAAAGACTGACTGATAACCTTGAAAATATGACAACTAACTGTGGTTTGGCTTAACTGTGTAGCAGCTGGCTAGCTGCTAACGTTAGGTTTGTGTGTAGTCACAGGAACGAAATTTACTGAATTCAGTTAGCTGTTTTTTCGACAGGCATTCCCCTGCATGCTGACCACGATACTCGACCAGACTGACAGATTGTCCAGGGAATGTACTTTACCTTGATCAGAGCAGATACCTGGACAGGAGGAACCATTTTCACCTCAGGAAACAAGAACGTCAGTGACCGCGACACTCGTGCGTGGATTTAGCTTACCTGACGTCAGAGCGACGTTTGCGTCAAGTGCGTACCTAAAAAGTTTACGTGACGTGAGAACGTGTCTTGCGTGTTGTATGATTCTTGTAAGGCATGTTTTTTCATGAATTAATATTAGATGCAAACGGTAATAGTATTTTTAGTATATGATGCGACGCTATAAGATTACAATCTTTATCATTATCTGAAATCTAACATGTAGTCCAGCCTTTACTGAATTAGCCATGTATATGGCCCTATGCTGAGGCCTGTTTTTTCCTTATCATTAACATTTACCACAGTGTGTGACAAATAATGGTTTTCTATGTTGGTTTTCTATGTGGTCCATTTCAGTAATAGTTACATGTAACTTCATCAACTAACATCCTACAGCTAGATTTTATCATCACAGTTGTCACTTGTCACAGACACTCACAACTTTTTAAAGGAGACATCTATTTAGAGAGATCTATTTAAAGGACTGATTATTTCTCTTTCATATATTCAGGGGGCTGTTTCAGTTAGTCATGACTTTCAAAATATCAGTCAGTAAAATATCACAAACTCACTGTCTCACATTTCAGCCACCACATCAACAAACAATGGTTTATGTGTCATTGTGGTCAAGATAACATTAGACACCATGCTTTAACTTACAACTAAATAATTGCCCTAAAATCACAGTACTGTCACAAATGCTTTAATAGCCTATTGACTGTTTCAAAAGTAAAAGTAGCGTATGGTTTGTGAGTGTGTGTGTTTATTGAGATTAGTTTTTGGTTTGGCTTGCTTTTGGTTAGCTTTTTCCCCCTACAGAAGCACAATAACACAAACGTTGCTTGCTAGGCTGCCTAACAGTTAAGCTGCTCACTTTAAATAGAACAATGATGTACTGCAGAGGCATTTAACAGCCAGACGGCAAAAATACAGCAGGCTTGTTTTGGAGTATGACTGCACCTGCATAGCCATGACATCCTAGCAGAGTCTGTCAGTGTGAGGAACTGTGCTGCCTAAGACGTCACTGGAATGCCACTGGAACTTTCCATGGCGCAGTATAAAAAGAGTTGTGCGCTAGTTGCCTGGGACAGAAGCAAACAGAGACCAAACACGACTAAACAACTGCACACTTTAACTGAGCAGACGACTCAAGATGCTTTGCCCCAGCGCATTCCAGCCTATCAGCCCATTCATGGACTTCCACTGGCCTGTACGCAGCCTGTGGCCCGAGACGAGGCCCCTGTTCTTCCAGATGGAACAGGAGATGATGAGGCACATGCAGGAGATGAAAAACAACATGGAGTTCATGGATCGCCTCCATCAGAAGATCTTCAACGAGATCGACCAGGGCCTGACGCCGACCACGTTCAAGCCCATCACGTTCCACATGGGCAAGGCGGGAGATCAGTTTGCCGTGACACTTGAAACCAAAGACTTTGCCCCGGAGGAGCTCACCGTCAAGCAGGTGGGCAGGAAACTGCGGGTCAGTGGCAAGACAGAGAAGAAGCAGGACGACGGCAAGGGCTCCTACTCCTACAGATGTGAGGAGTTCAGGCAAGAGTTCGACCTGCCCCAGGGAGTGAATCCGGAGGCAGTGACCTGCTCTCTCGCCGAGGGCAAACTACAGATAACGGCGCCCAACAAGGCCCTGCCGGAGAGCAAAGAGAGGGTGGTGCCCATTGAACTTACCCCTGCTTTGAAGAACAAAGAGACTCTGGCAGTGGCTGAAGGAGAGGCAGCCAGCGCTAAGAACTGATTTAGATGTCAGTCACACAGGAGTGGTCATGCTGGTGTCATACCAATCGAAGGAATAGGCTGCTTAGGATCTAATCATTTGTGAATATGTTTGCGTCTAACCAAAGTATTGACAAAAAGCAAATGATTTTCATGTGAATTTGTTACAGTTTTAATAGAGAAGTTAATTTAACAACTGCTATCTTTTGCACTATGTCTTTAATAAAAAAAATATTTCTAATGTTGTTATTATTTTGTGAATCTCATTTTGGAACATATCTTTTTGAATTGTAACATGTATGAGCTCCACAGCAGATGGCTACATTCACTTGTTTATATTCCCCTACACCAGTACAGTCATGTTTATGTACATTTTTTAAAAAGTTTGATTGTTTTATAACGTTGAAGTGTTACATTAGCGCAAAGTGTTCTGTTACCAAGCAGTGAGTTCTCTGTCCTTTCTGTCCTTTCATTTTTTCCCTATCATCTATTTTCAGCCCATAACTGAAATTCAATATCCATGTGTCTATTCTTATGCATCATATGCTCACTCTTTATATCAGTCTGAAAGTGCCTCCTGTTCATTCTTTTCTGTTATACTTCGTTGCAATTGGATTTTGTCTCAATCTTTTTCACAGCAAAAGCATACACTCTGTCCCCATATTTCCTTATTGTCTTAGTGTAATCATGAAGTCTTCCATTACAAACCATTACTCCTTTCCTAGTAATATTTCTGAGTTGATTTTTCAATTGATAATTTCATTTTGAAAATTGGCGTTCTTTGTCCCGTTCTTTTGGTAGAAATTGAAATATTGCACTTGCTACTTGGATCCTGTAGATGGCTGTGTTCACTCTGTGGTGGCAGAGCCGTATATATGTTCTCTCCATGCCCTACTCCTGCAGCTCCTTGTAGATGGCACGTCACAATTTATCCCATTTCATGCCTCCCCTTGGTTACTTAATCAGTCTGAACTGCTTAAACATCAAGTTTAAGTGTGTGTGTATGTGTGAGAGATAGGTGTATGTGTGTGACTGAGTGAATTTTTTGTCTACAAACTTCTGTGGGCTTGCGATTAGACAGAAATGATACTTCAGCGACACTGATGCATGTCAGTATGTTTTTGTACATGCGTGTCTGTATGTTCACCTGTGTGTATGTATGCATGTGTGTGTGGGGGGGGTGTCTGTACAATCTTGTGTGCACAGGTCAATATGCCTATGAGTGTGTGTGTATGCATGGATGGATGGTGGTAGTGAAATCAAGTGCACCTGAGCACAAGGGACATGGATGCACTACAGCACTGTTGCTCATCTGTCCATCCTCGTATAAAACCCAAATGATTTGATTTGCCTGATAATATTGATACCCAAACACATCCTGACCAGGCATATAGACTTCTAATTAAATTTCCCTGGGCGTGCCCACATTTTGGGTATATTCGGACTGACTTCCAGGCTAGACTTATCTATCCAAAGAAACATCATGATACAGAAACATGTTCAACACAGACATTTAATATACATGTTAACAATTGGGAATTATAAAAAGTAAATTAACCAAAGCACAGCAAAAAAATAATAATCTTAAGACATAATTTTAGGAAAATGTTCATTTGTCATAAAATGTCTGTCTGTTTGGAAACTTGATGACCAGTATGCAAGATATTATTCCAGATGTTTGATGTCACAGATGTTGGGGTCCTTCATAAACTGGGGGTCTTTTAACGTCACTGACATGAAACCTTGACAAGGAGAGACTCTTTAGTCATGGGTATGAAAGACACAAACTCCAAAACAGATTATTTATAAATGTCCAATGCTATTGAAGTACAAATAAGGACTGTATTACTAGGTTGGTTTACATGGGCAGTTTTTGGCACTCTGATTAATTAAACTATTCAGATTGAAAAGTTTGTGCCATCTGTTTACATGGGGAGCATTCTATTTCGATCAGGTGCTTATGGGCGCTTTAGAATTTTTGATTGGAATAGCCGTTGTTGCTTTACTTTTCCTTGAGAAGATACAGCAGGCAATTCGATTGACCGTATACATGGCTGTTCAATCGGTAACAGAACGGAATACATCACCCCTTTCATTTGGATTAAAATTCTAATTGGATAGGCAGTTTTATTCCGATCCAGAATAAAAGAGTCCATGTAAACCCACTTACTGTTTCTGAATGAGAATATCAAACATAATTTAAAAGCAATCTTACCCATTGCATGTGCCCTCTTTATAGCTTTAGATATCTCCTTTTGTCTCCTCCCACAAAGTCCTGGAAATAAAAGAGCAATCATTTATTTTGTTACTTTTTCTGAATTTGTTACACAAACATATCCTCTACTTGTACATGACATATGCTTACTTTTGTGTAAATATATTCAATGGAAGGTTCAATCTAAATGTTTTACATAAAAAAGAAAAAAAACAAGACCCGTAAACATGTAGTTACAATGTTAGACATTAATGCAGTGCATGGCACACATCTCATTTTTTTGTTTTCAATGTGGGTCTGTGTATGGATCTGTGCATTTATTTTTGTAGTTGTTTTTTTTACTGAAAATACCAGATTTTTGCCAGAGTAGATTTTTTTTAAATCATCATCCTCCTGCAAAGTTTCGCCTCTGGTCTACAAAAACATTGTGCTCATACTCTGATCTCTGTACACTTTGTTTAACAGCAACATCTGCTTGCTTGTAACAGTGTACCCATAGGCTGTGACACATTGTGCACACTACTTTATATAATATCTCTGGTACAAAGCACAGTTGGCATGTTGGCTAAATGTGTCACATATATGTGTAACTAGCCACTGTGTTAAATAAATCAAGGTTTTATTAAAGCATAGAGAACATAATACTGTATCCATACAGCAGAGATTATCAATGACGGTGTTGTGTGCCTTCTGGTTTTTCTTCTGGTTTTCATACGCCATGAGAGCTCGGCTACATTACAGCCACTCGGACAAAAGACATATGTAAAAATATATACAAATTTATAAAACATATAAATATATGTTTTGAAAACTAGCATTAAATTGGATTTGATCCCGCAAAAGCAACACATGCATGACTCTCTCCAGCCTGATTCCCTACTCCTTGAGCCAACTAATACCTGGCTGTTACGCGATACAATTAACTATTGTAGGTACCATCAATTAATAACGTAGGCAACACCCAGGTAACATGTCCAGGCTCTGAAACAAGTGGTTGCCCTTCATCTAAAACAACTGGTTACCTTGGGCTGCTACGGTCACAGTAGGTAGGCCTCTGCTACTCCTTGTGGTTGATCAACTAAAAATAAAAGATGTATTTGGTGATGACGTTATTGTAGGCCTAGTAGACCTAATTATGAGAAATTAAATGGTACGAGAGAAGAAGCGATCTACATAGCGCACCAGACCGCGATGTCTTCAAGGGTTGAATGAAGGGAGTTTGCAAAAATTAGCGTATTTTTCAAGTCAATAAACATTCTTAATTTTTGAACGTCTTTGTCAGGGAACATTTGACTTTTCAAAACCATAGGCCTGGTAGTCGCTCAGACAAGGAGTTATAAGATAAAGGCAATACCATTTGTGTCACCTAATGCAAGACAAAATGTTGGCACGGTGTTGCTTGCATGGTTAATGTTTGGTTTGGTTTGGTTTGTGAATGTTTGACAACTCTGCAGCTGTGGTGAGCAACATGAGCACGCGCAAGGAAACCAGTAGGTGGGAAAAACCAGAAGGCACACAACAACGGCTTGTCTGACTTACCTGTTATGTGTCTGCCATAAATTCGCCCTGTGTGTGGTGATATAAACTGAGAGAGCAACTGTAAAGAGAAGATTGTGTATAGTAAGTTACTGAATCTAAAGGGTATGCATATGATCAACAAATCCATGACTGACAAACCAGAATCACAAGAAATGGACAAGACAAACCTGAATGTTTTTGTAATCTACTTTTATCTCGTTGCTGCACAGAATGCATCCTTTCTGAGGCTCCTTGAATGGATTTTCAATTTTGATGGGCTGGTGTTATACGAGACAATAACAATTCAATTACAGATCAAACGTATCAACATATCTACTAAAAATCGTATTGTCGACATTGTGCCATTGCATTATTTAGGTATTGATCACAATAAATGTATTGTGCATCACCATGTCTTTGTGGTCTTCATCGCTAGCAACTGATACACTTCGGGAAGCTTGCTCTGTGGAAAATTAGAAAACAAATAATTAGCCTAAAAATTGCAACAGTCCTGATAACAGCCTTTACCGAAATTATGCATCCTGCAAGAGATCCAACAATGTTAACACATTAGCCTAGAACGCTTACAGTTGAGTCGACATATAATTTTCCATCCATAACAACATTAGAATTTTGATGGATTTTAAGGGTAGGCCTATGTTTAAAAACGTTACGACTGAAGACTATTTTTAACGTTACACTGGTATAGGTTGTAAATCGTCCTTTACCATGACTTTCTTATTAGAAACATGGGCGCTAGCTAGCAGACGCCCTTCGCACACCCAAAATACCCGATAATAAAGAACGATTAGGAGCAACTTAACAGGATAATGACCTGCAACTTGACGTTTAAATCCCGCCTGTGAAGGTTAAGAAAAACTGTTCGGCAACTTCGAAGCGCAAGCATTTTGGTAAACATGCAGTCAAAAGCAGTTACCAAACGGACACCTTGCCACTGTCAAAACTTAGCACTTTCCGGTCACAGTGTATCAATGTAAAAGTCTCCTAGCAAATCTAGAATCTACACACCATACCATAGTTCCATCTGAAGGCAATGTTTCTACCGGGCAGCATTAAAGAAAGGACATGAGAGCTCGTATTTGAATGGCTTGTATCATGCGTGTTGATTTCGAATTTTTCTAGACATGTAATGGTAATAACAAATACTTTACGTTTGTAATGCCATTCATTTTAGAGGTTCCATAGTGATGTGTTACATGTAGTGTCGAGAACGTTTACTCTTAGTTGTTCGGTGAACAAAACAAGCTGACCTCTAATCGTATCTAACCTGTCATCGCACAATGTTTGTGAAGATAACTTCGAATGCTAAGTTAGGTAGCTGCTATTTAGCTAACTGAAAATTACCGTTAAATTAGTGCTCCAACCAATGACTCAACATACAGTCATTGGGTCCAACTTAAAGACTCTGAGGGAGGGGAAGATTGCACCATGATTAACAACACAGAAATTGTTGTCAAACGTGGATCCGTAAGAAAAAGGTCGAGGGATGGTTCGAGGACTAGTCTAACTCCTGCAAGGAAAAAAACGACCACTGATGGACAGAGTCAGCTCACTGCTACCAAGATAGAACACTATCTCGAAGTAACACCTGAAGGGAATGCACCAGAGGTAAATTCTTCATTGTAAACGTATTGCAGCATTTGTTGTTCTCCACCAGTGACTGTAGAAAATAGTGTTTTACAGTCATTGTTGCTCAGTTCTGTAATTAGCAGTAAAATAGTGAACCATAAAGCACCTGTGCAACACTGTCAACTGGCTGTAGTCTGTACGTAGAGGGATGTTGTCTAGTATGGTTTCTTGGAAGGAAATATGTTCCACAGTTGCATAATTGGAAAGATCAAACATATTTCTCATCCATCACATCTTTTAGTATTGCAGTGACAATGAGGATCTGTTTGGCGGATACGACAGCATCCTTGGAGACTCTTCTTTCATGGCCAAGCTAGATGATGCAGAACAACACGTGACCCAGCATAAGGAAGTCTGTGCAAGACAAAGTAATGAAAACCCTGATGCTAATTACACACATTTAAAAACTGCAGCCGATACAAATGGCGAGGGCTTCACAGACTCCCTCCTAGCGATCTGTTTAAAGGATGACTCATTTCAAGATATTCCTGGCTCACAGGTAGAATTCCAGGAAAAGGTGCATGAACCGTCAGATGGTGGCCACACCTCCACACCCCTTGGGAAAAACCTAAGGGAAGACCATAACCCTGATGCCATGAACAAAACAGAGGATACACAACGCGGTCCCAAGGCCAGGAGGAGTATGGCAAACGCTATGAAAAGAGCCATGCTTGGAAATGCCGCCACAGTTTCCCCAGTGTTGCAAAAATAGCTCAGCAGCAGAAGAAACTTCTAGTGACTGAAGAGATAAACGTTGCCATGCAGACCATGCAGTCCATTTCTATGGAAACGGACCTCGGACCATTCTTTGGCCTTCCCTCAAAAGTGAAAGACCTCATCAACAGACTGAAGGGCATTGAGGATTTATATGGTAAACAAAACATTCCCAAGTGTGCAGCATAGGGATGTCCTGTTTTGGCCACGTTCCTATTATGTATTTCAACAGTTTCTACCATTATAGCACTAATTGTAGGACATCTGTAATCTTGGTTTTTCTGTTTTAGATTGGCAGAAGACGTGTTTGACATTGGAAAGTGTTCAACAGAGGAGGAACCTGATTTACTCCCTACCCACCAGTGGTGGGAAAACACTAGTGGCTGAAATCCTCATTCTCAAGGAGATCCTGTGTAGGAAAAACAACGCCCTACTCATTCTGCCATACGTATCGTTGGTGCAGGAGAAAGTATGTGAATATTAATTTACTCTCTGCCCTAAAGTTTGATTTAGTTGAACAATACACATCTGAAAGTGATATCTTCAAGGCATAATTCTGTGATTCTTTTTTACTTGTTCATTGAATGTGTTTATTATAGATCACATGGATTCTTGTTGTATCGCTTCAGTCTTACAATGCCTGACAGCTTTTCCACTTGTTCACTTTCTGTTCATAGGTGCGAGGGCTAGCTAGCTTTGGTGTAGAGTTGGACTTCCTGGTAGAGGAATATGCTGGGAGCAAGGGCAAGTTCCCGCCTATCAAGAGAAGACAGAAAAATTCTCTGTACATCACAACTATTGAGAAAGGCCACAGCCTGGTCAACTCCTTGATTGATACCAGTCGGCTGGATAATATTGGTCTGGTGGTGGTGGATGAGGTACGTACTTGCTCAAGACATTGTGTGAATAAATATGCAGCCAATATTTAAATAATTGAGTTGGCTACAATCTCAAATCTTTTGGTTTATTTCAAGCTTCACATGCTTGGGGATGGAAGTAGAGGAGCAGTTCTTGAGATGACTTTGGCCAAAGTTTTACACGTGAGCAGTAAGTAGTTACCACAAGAGGTATCCTTTAAAAAGATTTGATGTTGCAATGATACCAGTATCCCATCATAAGTAATAAAAATGGAATGTTTGTGCAGAATCAACGCAAATCATTGGAATGAGTGCCACACTTGGGAATGTTGGTGACCTACAGAAGTTCTTAAAGGCAGAAAACTACAGTAATGATTTTAGGCCGGTATGTGTTTTAGGATGATGTGCACTCACATGGTATATCATGGCATGTGCTATTGTATATCTTGCTTCTCTGTGCATGTTAAATAGAGTTAAATAGAGCTTTCATAAATGACACTCGTTTTCAGGTCCAGTTAAAAGAATATGTGAAGTTGAAGGACTCTATATATGAGGTTGATCCCAAAGAAGAGCAATGTCTTAAGTTTTCACGCCTCTTGAATTATAAGGTATGTTTTAGCATCTCTGGATTGTGCCAGTTGTGAAACGCCACCATAATCTGCCAGTACCTGTGTACCGTATGGCTATTTGTGAAGTGTAACTGGTGTATACCTGTGTACCGTATGGCTGTTTGTGAAGTAGAACTTGTGTATACCTGAATAGCAATTCATCATTTCCTAAAACGATTCCCTTCTGGTTTGAAAGTATTCCAATAGCTTGAAGAAAATGGACCCGGACCATATTGTTGCCTTGGTTACGGAGGTGATTCCATCGCAGTCCTGTTTGGTTTTCTGTCCAACTAAGAAGAACTGTGAGAACGTGGCTGGAATGATCTGCAAGTACTTGGCACGGTTAGTAGACATGACAGTGGAATTCAAGCAAAGAATTTTAAGTGGAAATGGGAAAACTCAAATTATGTTAAATATGTATCATGTAATATCAGATCATATAATTCGGTTTCAGTCTATACTAATCAGTGTCTAATTAACCATGCATACATTTAAAAAAATATATACACATGCCATATTCCTCCATAGAGATTTCTTGCAGCACAAGGAGGCAGAGAAGGCCACTCTGCTGAAGGAGCTGAAGGACTGTGGGAACGGGGTACTGTGTCCCGTGCTGCAGAAGACGGTGCCATACGGCCTGGCCTACCACCACAGCGGCCTGACCAGTGACGAGCGCAGGCTGGTGGAGGAGGCCTACTCGGCCGGGACGCTCTGCCTACTCACCTGCACCTCCACACTGGCCGCCGGCGTCAACCTCCCAGCCCGCAGGTCAGCTGGAGCCTCAGCACTACAAAGAGAGGCCGTGTCTGTCTGCGCTGCTGTGCATGCTAGTGGATTTAGTGAAACATAATGAACTGTTAAGACACTGATTTATGAAGGTGTTTATTTCATTGTAAGAATTTGTCAAGTGACATCACTTTCATTTATATAGCATATTAAACTATTGAGCTCCCCCAAACCATAGTTCATATTTAATAGACAATATTATTTTTAAGTACCGGTATATGCTATTGAGAAATTAAGACGGGGACTTGATATGTATGTATTATACCAAGATATGCATTGTGTCATGTTGTGGTTGGACTGGGATTTGGCTGTGTGTGTGTGTGTGTGTTATTGTTATATGAATACACCTTTATTGAGAGTCATGAGTTCCCCCATGTGTAACAGGGTGATCCTGCGGTCGCCCTACATAGCCATGGACTTTCTGAGGAGGAGTCAGTACAAACAGATGGTGGGCCGAGCAGGGCGAGCTGGCATCGACTCCATGGGAGAGAGCATCCTGGTCCTGCAGGAGAAGGACAAGATCATGGTACAAGCAGCCAGCAGCCTGGATGCAACAGTTCTGTTTATTGATGACTTTTGGCCATGAAGGAAAATTAGTAGAAATTAGTTTTCTTGTGAGGCTTTATTTTTGCCATGTGATCAGTAATTATGTCACTGGTGTGCTAAATAAAATATTGAGAAGACTTTCTTCGTATTGGGGCAGCCGTGGCCTACTGGTTAGCGCTTCGGACTTGTAAGCGGAGGGTTGTCGGTTCGAACCCCGACCAGTAGGCACGGCTGAAGTGCCCTTGAGCAAGGCACCTAACCCCTCACTGCTCCCCGAGCGCCGCTGTTGTTGCAGGCAGCTCACTGCGCCGGGATTAGTGTGTGCTTCACCTCACTGTGTGTTCACTGTGTGCTGAGTGTGTTTCACTAATTCACGGATTGGGATAAATGTAGAGACCAAATTTCATTCACAGGATCAAAAGAGTATAAATACTTATACTTATATATTTGCATTCCAGCATGTACAGTAGTTGATGCTTTGTTGAGGTGTTTGTTGCTACAGTGGACCCCTCAGTTGTATTTAAAAATCCAACTCACTAGAACCTTGCGTGAGTTGCTGTTGCTGTCCTCATCAGAATGACCTGCTTTGTCTTCTTAGGCTGAAAAACTGCTGTCTGCTCCAATGGAAAAATGCTACAGCAACCTCCTTTATGATGGTGGCAAAGGACTCCTGAGTCTCATTTTGTCCCTCATTGGACTGAATGTAAGTGCGCTGCACACACCGGCACATTGTGACAGGCCAATTCCATTTTCAAACAGGCTTGAATGAAATATCAATCAAACAACTTTATATGACTTGACTTGAAACATGTTTAGTATCTTACATAATTTCCAATGCATCTGTTATATGTGTGTGTATAAATGTAATCTTACCAACCCTATTAATCCTGTTTTGGTTGTGATCGCTCACTTAAGGACTCCATTTGTAAACTCTACAACCCGTTCTCCATGTGCCTTTGGCTCTGCCAGGTAGCACAGACTCTGGATCAGATCAGGAATTTCCTATCTGGGACGCTGCTAGGCGTGCAGCAGGCTCATGTCTGTCCTGAGCGCAGCTTATCAGAGATGGCGGCCCAATCAGTGGAAGCTCTCATGGAGAAGGCCCTCATCACTTTCTCTCCGGACCACCCTGACGGCTCTGTTCTACTCATTACCAAACTGGGACGGGCAAGCTTTAAAGGTGTGTTTAAAGTCCATGCATACCCACCGCAAAGAGTATCTGAGCTTCTGTGTGCTAATGTTGATCAATGCATCTATTATCTATTATCTATTATTGAATGCAATAATTATGTGATGATAGAAGACCTTTTGAACAGGGAAAACCTCACAATATGCTTGACCGTGTTTTGCATCTTGAATGCCGTTTTGATGTTACATTTTATCTGGACTTGGAAAATCTGACCTAATGAAATGGAATTCCTGAAAAAGTAATTAAAAGAGATAAACTGTCATGATTCCATCAGAACATTAGCATTATTGCTGCTACCCACAAAAAATCTAATTAATGAAACATGAAGCACTCACTCACTGCCTAGCAAGTGCACTGCATGGCTTCACCATATGGGGGCAGTACTGCTGTTGTCTACCCAGCGCCGTATATAGAGAGCTCTGTGTCTACCCATCAACTCCACACACTGAATGCCTTGGTTGTGTTTTTGCCTACAGGCTCAGTGGATCTGACCTACAGCGATGTCTTGTACAGAGACCTGTCAAAGGGCCTGGAAGGGCTACTGCTCAACAGCTTCCTGCACTTAGTCTATTTGGTGACCCCGTACGACATGGTCTCCCAGTGCAAGCCTGACTGGATGATCTACTTTCGACAAGTGAGGTGGACTTAAGTCCAGCCCAGACTTTCTATGAACAGAAATTATCTTCTTACAAGGATGCATCAAACATGCTTATGCTCAAGTCATCAACATACAGGTGCATCTCAGAGAATATTGTGGAAAAGTATATTGCCCTGCCCAGATTGGGAGATTAAAGGCTCAGGAAACCATGGCCGGTGTTTTGACTTAATTAGCTGATTAGAGCTGTTATTTTATTTTTTTATTTAAGGTTTATTTGACATGGACATTGCACATTAATAACCATGAAATATAAATATGCTATATAGATACTTTATGTGTAATGAATCTAGATTATATGAAAGTTTCACTTTTTGAAATAAATTGAACTAAAAATGAACTTTTCCAATATTCTTTTTTTTTTTTTTTTGATGCACCTGTGATTTATATATCCAAATGTATCCTGCTCTGGCTTGTTTCTCTGTAACACATCTAGTGTCTTGTTCTCTGTTTACACTCACTGATGTGCCTCACAGAATTAGTTTCCACTGCACTTGCTTTCCGTCTCATAGCCTTCAGTTAATAGAACGGTGCCTGTAACCTTTGCTAATTCGTTCTTGATCGTCCCACTCTCAGTTCACGCTGTTGACTCCGTCGGAGCAAAAGATCTGTGCCGCGGTAGGAGTGCCGGAGAGCTTTGTGGCGAGGAAGGCGGCAGGCCAGAGCGTAAAGAAGGTAAGTGCCTGTGATTCTTTTTTCAATATAAAGTTATTATCAAAAGCTATGAAGTTTCCATCTCTGGGTCTTCTCATCCAAACGAAGGCAGGAAGCAGAGGGCTTCTAATTTGCTGTTCATCACATTAAAATCCTTTTTCCCCACTCAAGGAGAAGTGAGAAAGTAATTTCTCACAAAACTGACTCTTTGATCATTTGGTTGCAATTAACTGAAATGGCGTTCTAAGGAGCATATGTTGGTTACCTTATATTGCAGGAAAAGGACATCGCAAAGTGACAGTGTGATCTGGTGATGGAACCAGGATATTGAGCTGCCTGAGTGATGAGATTAATGGTTCATCATCTGTCACTCTTTCAATCCTTTCTTTTTTGTTTGTTTCTATCTATCTGTCCATCTCTCCTTTATTTCTTTCTTTTTCTCTTTCTCTCTCTATCTCTCCATCTCTCTATGTCTCCCTCAGTCTCAGTCTGTAGACACAGAGGTGGCCAGTCGTCTGTATCTGGCCCTGGTGCTGCATGCTCTGCTGAAGGAGACCGACCTGTGGAGTGTGTCGGAGCGCTTCCAACTAACCCGCGGCTTTGTGCAGACTCTCCTTAGCTCCTCCTCAGCCTTCTGCTCCTGTGTGCTCCACTTCGTTGAGGTCAGCTCACGCCTCTGACACCTGTCCACACTAGCCATACAGCACAAGCTGCTCGCACTTAGGCTGGGGATCACATTGGCCAGCGGAAAGCGGCAGCGGCAAGCGTAACGCAACGTTTAGACCACATTAAGTTATATCTCGTTCCTAAGTAACACAAACGGTTTGCCTAAACTGATAATTGAATACGCTTGCGTTGCGCTTTAAAAGTTGAACCAAGTTTAGCGCTCAGCTTGTTCAACACTAGTGTTACGCTAGCGCTGCCACCATTCCGCTGCCGAACCATAGAGAACAATAGGAAACCTGCCGCTTACCGCTGGTCAGTGTGATCCCCACCTTAAAGGACCAGTATGTAGGAAATAATGGAAAATAAATTGTAACCATTCCAAAAATTATCACTATATGTCGTCAGAGAGTAAGGAAACACAATGAATTGAAGTAATGGCTTATTTGACACCATTACTATAACCCGCAAAACTCGTGAAAAAAATGACTTACGGGTGGAATCTCTTGGAATTTTCGTTTATGTTTTGAACCATTTAATTCTAGAATAGAATATTAATAATGGGCTGACGTGTTCTCCTATTTGGGTTGCCAGCGAAGACCAACTGTCAACAGCTGTTAGTTGTAGTCACGAGCGAGTAGGCCTAGCCTACGAGAGGCAGGCAAATTTCCAAAATTAAAACAAGAAACCAATTAAGTGGACATCGGAGGAGCTTCCTGAGATGGCGACGTCTTCGTCAAATGAAGAATATCAAGTCTGACGCAGAGCTGGCCATATTTCTCCACGACAGGTAGCCTAGGCTAAACTTCATCTGCATCGCTAACTTCAGCTAAATATGTTAAGTTGGTTAGAGAGTTATTTTTTGTTTTGACTGTTTCCATAATGTGTAGCTGGGTCATGGTTGGAGAAACGTTACAGAGGCTGCAGGTCAACTAACGTTAGCTAAGTCTTCATTACATCTGGCAACCCAGAAGAGGCTTGCGTCTAGGTAGTCAAGGATACAAGGAAGTTTACTGTCACATGCATATAGTTACTGGAAGTAAGAAATGCAGTGAAATTGGTGTCAGCCTATTTGTGCATTTATGGGGGGGATTCCCCTTTTCCTCAATTTTCAGCACCTAGTATTGCACTCTGTAACTCTACTGCTCCTGATGCAATGACCCTTGACGCACTGGGTGCCCCCTTAGCACTAAATGGGCTTCCATTTCCATGTACCGTATCTCTGTTCTGTTTATGTGTGGAAGGTTTTAGTGTGTGTGTCCAAGCTGTTTGTGTTGGTGTGTCCCTGGTCTAGGAGCTGGAGGAGTTCTGGCCCTTTAAGGCTCTCCTGGTTGAGCTGACCCGTAGACTCACCTACTGTGTGCAGACTGAACTCATCCCTCTGATGGAAGTGGTGGGAGTCATGGAGGTCAGAGTTTAGAGTTCAGGCCCAACCCCTGCACTTATCTCCCTATTTGCATCTCTATAACAACAGCATTATATCCACAGCTGTCACAAGTCATCATCTTTATTCTTCCGTATTGCAGATTGCTCGAGGACATAAACTAGCATAGCATTACCATGTTGTATTTAACCTATCTATATGAAACTCTCAGTATGAAATTCTCAGTTGTACTGACTAGTTAGCCTCTCAAGAAGGCCAGAGAGAAATTTATATATATAAAATCAACTCTTGTCCATATGAGTTCAGATGTGGCTGGGAAACGCTCACTGTGGGCAGACCTGAGAGCTGCTTAAAGTCGAGACATTCCTGAAGAAACCAAATTGAGTTAACTCATTTGAAACACCTAATGGGAGTGGGACTGCTGCTGATGTGCAGTGTCTGTAGGCAGTGGGGAACTCATGAGGGGGGTGTGTGTGTGTGCATGCCTGCGTGTCTTCACCAGGCTCGGGCCAAGCAGCTGTACAACGCCGGTTACAAGACACTGGCTCACCTCGCCAATGCAGACCCCAATGATCTGGTCAAGTCGGTGGAGAACTTGTCCAAACGGCAGGCCAATCAAATAGTGGCCTCAGCGAAAGTTAGTGAAATTGAACTGTGCTGAACATATGTAAAAGAGATTGATGGATAAATGTTTTCTTGAGTCTGCATGAGTGTGGTACAGTAATGTTGATTGTTTATTGGACTGGCAACATTAGACTACCTTTTACATGAGTGATATATTCCTTTTAATATGTATGCTTTGTTTTGAATATATATTTGTTGTTCATTTGTAGATGCTGATCCAGGAAAAGGCAGAGGCCTTGCAAGAGGAGGTGGATGATTTATTGACAAAACCCATTGATCTTCCCTCAGTAGGGAGTTAGATTTTATATATATATATATATATATATATATATATATATATATATATAGCTGTATTTTGTGTAACTTCATTTATAATTAAGAAAAAAGAAATATACAATTGTATTTTATGTTACTGTACATTTGGTTTATATGGGTACTGTCTCAAACAGCTAAAATAAAACCTAAACAAAACCTCACGCTATGTTCTGGTTTCTGTTACTTCATTATACATTATTTAAATAAACAAACATGTATTAGGCTGTCTGAGTTCAGTGTGCATATTTACCATTGCACGAGCTTTTCACGTCGACCGTGCACTGCTGTTGGTGGGATTGGCCCTAGGGTTAGGGTTGATGTTCACTTCCCTGTCCTATAGCGTCACGCTCCACCCATGCGTTTTTGTTTGCGCTCACAGCAGGGCAGGTAGTTTGTTCTTACTGGAACACACAAAACAGAATATTCTCATGGAGCTCGCACTACATGAACTTCGGGACGACAGTGAATAGCCTACGTTTCAAACCCAAATCTATTTGCGACTGAATAGGGTACATGAGCACATCATCAATGAAGAAGAAAAGCACAAGACGTAAGACGTGAAAAGACAAGATTCTCGACATGGGTATGAATGCATTTGTGAGATTCACGGCCGCCTGGTTCTTTCTCATATTCCACGGGCCTTACGTTCGACCAGATTTGTTTGAAATGTTTGATGTGGAAGCAGTGCATGTTGACGTGGACCTTAATCGTGTGGCGAACAGGGTAAATGAGCGTTTTCTCTCCGTTGCCATCGATGCAAGCCTGGTCGCCGAGGAGAAGTTCATGTATCTTCTAGCGTAAGTCTTGGCGATTTCTGAACAGGACCTGTTCAAACATTCCCTGATATATCTTATCTCATGCCAATAGCGTTGTGTTCCTGATACATAGTGTATGGCTGATGATAAACAACTAGAGGATGTGCCACAGACATGCGTTCATTATTCCATTAAACAAGAGAAGTAGCCTAACTGTTGTGTTTTTATTAGATCTGCGAAGCTGAAAACGTTATCAAGTGCCCTGAGCCCTGGCTTTCTGCGATTTGGAGGGACCAAACAAGATTTTATGAAATTCAACCCCCGCAGTTATCATCTGCAACATCCAAGAAACTCTCATCCTTTTGTTGGTGAGTTTTTGTTTAGGCTACAGACAACATTTAGAGTGGGCTCAATCACTCTTTTATCTATCTATCTATCTATAGTTATAATATATAATTATGTGAGATCTGGTTCATTCATCACCACTGTCATGTTGTATTAGATGAGGTTGTTTGTGGGTCACGTGACCTCCTTTTGGCATGATTCTTTTTTGAGTTGATGAGCAAACAGTCGGTTGATTCATCTGTGGTCCTGAGTAGCCGAACCCTGAAGCTCAATGGCGTGTGTTGTAGTCAAAATTGGGATCTGAAATTAAAACAGGATGGTCTCCTATTGCCAAACTCAAACTTAACCGGAACATATTTGTATGTAGGCATAGATAGCCTACCTCCAAAGACAAAAGAGTGTGCTTGGTTAGTGTGTAGCCTACTCTGTATCTTACAGAAAGACGATGATGTCATTTTTTTACACTGAAAAGCAACATGTTAATGAGCCATGAAAAGGATGAATACATTTGAATAGATCAAAACAATCAATTTTGATGCCCGCATTTGAGATCTGTAATAATGCCTTTCTGCAACAGCTATAGATTGGCTAAGATGTTTCCTTTTTTTATACATTCAGGGGATACATGCAAGAGAATGGAACTTCCTCCATTGTTGGAGGAGAACCTGAAGAAAGAGTGGGCACTGCAGTCACTTTTTTTGCAACAAGAAGAACGGAAGGGAAAGTACAAAAAAGTCGGGTTTACTGGTGGGTATCTTTTTCTGATACCCTTACGTTAGAGTATTTGAATTGACTATAGGCCTACCCCTTATAGCTAAATATCAGAGTATTTAACTAGATGACATATCTGAGTATTTAATACTGTTATATGCTCCATTAACGTGAGATTGACATGATCACAAGTACATCTTCAGTGAAGATCAGATAAGACACACAGTCTAAGATGTGGTAGGAGTGTTAAAGTGTCAAGGAGAATATGGAACTGCCAAAACTCAGATGACTGGTTAGACTGGTTGTCAATCATAGTAAAAGAAAATTCTGGGTGTTTGCATCTACATTTTCTGAAAGTATTCCACACCTCCAAGAATGCATGTCTTATCCTTAGTTTTGGTGAGAGGGTATGTGGTTGGCTTTACTGGCATGTTTTTCTAACGGTTCAGAAGTAGCCTTATCTAGAAACTCCATTCAGAGTTATGCAGTACTGATATCAATCTCATACCATATCCCCTTGCAGGTTATTCCAAAGTGTTATTAGTTGGAGTAAATTATCCACAATAGCTTTGATTATCAACATCTTAAATGTCATTATTTTGCACAGAGTATGCTGTGGATTTGCTCTACTCCTTTGCAAACTGCACCGGCTTGGACCTCATCTTTGGCCTCAATGCTTTGCTAAGGACCAAAGGAAACTCCTGGAACAGTCACAATGCCCAGATGCTGCTGGACTACTGTGAATCAAGACAGTATAAAATGTCCTGGGAATTGGGCAACGGTATGACTGATCCCTCATCCTTACCTCATTCTCAGAGTATGATGGTCTTAGGCAAGGCTATAAGTTTATGTATAGAACATATATATATTTTCATGTACATTGGCAATTCAAAGTACATTATTACAGATGAGAAGATTTTTTTTTTTTTTTTAAAAACAGAAAAAAAAGTTTACATGGGTATATGAGAACATTTTCACCCGATTTTCCCAAAGTAAACAAACATTTTTTACAGGTATGTGTACTTACTGAAGCAGAATGTGTATGAGTGTGAGCTTAACCCAAGAGTCTTTTCCCTCCCTAGAGCCCAACAGCTATCAGAAGAAGGCTGGCTTCAGGGTAGATGGCTACCAGCTGGGGGAGGACTTTGTCCATCTCCGGAGGATTCTGAGCGAGTCCAAACTGTACAAGTCCTCAGGGCTCTATGGACCTGATGTCAGCCAGCCCAGAGACCACCGCCGGGATCTGCTGGAGGGGTGCGTGTTCCTCAGTCAATGTTTTCACCCCCATGCTTAGCTTCTACTTCTTTAAAAAGCCACTTACAATTACAGTGAAGGCAAAAAAATAATCTGGAGGTTGCGCCCTAGGGGTTGAACCCATTTCAATGTACTTTTTTGAGGTTGTGCTTTTTTCAAGTCTGTTCAGAAAAGTTTTTGTTGCTGTTGTTTTTTTGTGCTTTGCAGCAAGCTGGTTTAAAGTTTATATGTGGTGGTGCACTTAAACAGAACTGTTAAGTGCAAAGCTACCATGGAATGTCAGTAACTTAAACACTGTTTGCAAAGCAGGAGTGAATGATGACATACAATTTTAGTCAGTCAATGTAAGAGAATATGGGGTTCAGTTAAGGGATTACCTCAATAATAAGCATCAAAGTCAGTGTTTTACCCGTTCAGGTTTCTGGAAAGTGGAGCAGAGGCAATCAACGCATGTACCTGGCATCAGTAAGTTTGCATCTCACTCTTTCTCTCTATGTCTCTTTTGCCTCAGTTCTTCTTTTTCTTTGTTTCTTTCTCTCTTTCTCACACTTTCTCCTGCTCTCTCTCTAGTTTTTGTTTCTCTTTCTCATTCTTTGTCTCTGTCACTTGTTCTTCTCACTCTTCTTCTCCCCTCTTTCACTTTACTCTGTAGCTCCTCCTCCCACTTTTGCCCTCTCTCTTTCTCTCTCTCTCTCAGCACACAGTGTTCTGTAGTTGTTCTGTAGTCATACCATGCATTCCCATACCCAGACCAAACCCAGACACTGTGTCAGAACTGTATGTCTGAAAAGGGTAGCACATGGACTGTCCAAGAAAGGAAAGTCAACTTCAGCAAACATACTTTAAAAAACATGGCCGTGTTCATGTTGCTACCACAGCATATACTTTCCCCTGCAATCCCCAAAAAATAAAGCAAAATAAATGTTGGTTACACATCAGAGTAACATAGTGTTTTGTGATTTTTACTATTCTCTCTCTTCAGTTACTACGTCAATGGTAGAGATACTTCACTGGAAGATTTTCTGGATCCTGATGTGCTTGATACACTAGCCACAAAAACGCATGAAGTGCTTGAGGTAAAATGGAACACCTACCAAGTGTAGGTCTTTGCTTTGGACACGCCCTGCTGTCTATATTCAGCCTTATCGCACAGGTGCATTTGGCAATAAAGAAATTGTAGTAGTGTGTACATCCCCACTGGTGAGGTGCAGGGCAAATGGAATGTATATAAATGTATGGGAGTTTTTAGCAGAGTGTGGGCATTTCATCCTTTTATTGCTTTTGGCAATAAAACTAGCCATTGTACGCACACACACACACACACACACACACACACACGCCTACGCTTATCAAGAAACACCCATACACATTCTCAAGACAACCACTCTAAATACCCATTCACTCAAAACATTCTGCCTTTTGTGCTGTGCATTCTGCCTTTTGTGCTGTGCATGTCCATGCTGTTTGGTTGAGGCTCAATTGAGACCAATTTTAGTGTTCTTCTTCTTCTTCTTCTAATTCAGCTTCAACTTCGTTCAAACTTTGTAACGTAGGTCTTGAAAAGGACACTTGAAGAATGTATTTTTCACTTTTGTAAACTTTATACTTTTTGAGATATTAACAAAAAACAAGCTTATTTTCCCCCATAGACTTTGCATTGGCACTATGACATCACAATGGGCTAATTAACTTGATTTGCACCTGTATCAACTTCCAGCTGCTCAACTAGGACCCATCAAAGGGCCAGTTAAACTGATTGCACCTGTATCAACTGCTTTCTGCTCAACTAGGCCAACTCTCTCTGTGTCTTTCCATTCTACAAGAATATAAAGCACATTCCATCCAACTTTCTATCCATTCATCCTCTTCAAACCATTCACCGTTCAACTTTTAAACTATATACTCTGTCTCAGGCTTTAAACCTACAATCTGGCTCTCTTAAGACTACAGATTCTATTCAACTATTTCCTCTGCCCACAACTGTTTCAAAATAAATGTCCTCGCTACAATAATTCACTATTAAATAATTGAACTATTTAAACTACTCAACTATTTAACTGTTCAGCCATTTCAACTGTCAGTTGTTATCAACTATGACTCCTTCCAAGTTTCCTCTGCCCACAACTATTTCCAAATAAAAGTTTGTTTTGTATTTTATGTTAATATACAGTATGTTTTGCATTTTCATGCACTGGTAATTTCCTCGAAATTACATTTTCTAGTTTATATTATTTATTTAATCATCATTTCTTTATTTGATTATTGAAATTGTGTTTGCAGACTGTAGATATGGTTTCCCCTGGGAAAAAAGTTTGGCTTGGAGAGACCAGTTCGGCATATGGCGGTGGTGCATTGGGATTATCAGACACATTTGCTGCAGGCTTCATGTGGGTGCACCATAAGATTTTATTTTAAATTTGCCTCTTCATTCACAGTAATTGCCTGCATCACATTTCACATTTTACCTGCTACTACCAGATTGACCAAGTATTTTATGCTAAACCTGCAGAATATTCTCACTGATTATTCTATTACCATTCTATACAATTAGATTGTTTAGTGCTGAACACTGATATCAGTTCTGTTTACTTGCAGGTGGCTAGATAAACTTGGCCTTGGTGCAAAACTGGGATTGGATGTTCTCGTCAGACAAGTTCTCATTGGCTCAGGAACCTATCACCTGGTGGATGACAACCTGGATCCTCTCCCAGTATGTCTTTTGACTTTGATTAAAAACTATATTGGAAACATGGCCCTTGCCTCACCACACACTTCCTATGCTGTTCTCCCCATGACTGTCACAGGATTATTGGCTGTCGGTCCTCTATAAAAGGCTAGTTGGCCCTGAAGTGCTGCATGCTACGGTTCTCTCAACTCTAGAGCCCGGAAGGCGACTGCGAGTGTACTGCCACTGCACAAGTAAAAGAAGGTGTGTGTGCTCAGACACTCAAGAACACTCTTTCGATGGCCCAGTCCTATTTAAGTTCCTGTTTTTCCATTCATTGTTTTTGTGTTTTTATAACTTTTGATTTTAGCACAAGCTACAAGAGAGGCGCTGTCACCTTGTTTGCCCTGAACCTCAGTAAGAACACAGCTAAGATCTATCTGCCATCACACCTCGCAAACAGCACAGCAGAGGCCTTTGTGTTGGAGGCCCCCAGGCCTGGAGAGCAAGGACTTCTTTCCAGGTACTGTCATTTACTCCAGGGAAGCACAGTGTTACTTTTTAAGACATTAGCATATTTTAAACACATTCAGGAAAATTAGAAATGAAAGTTTAATATTATTGACATGTAGAGTTGCTATTCAACGTTCTAACTATCTTATTTTCTGACAATTTTTCTCATTATATTGCAAACCAGTACATCCCATTTTAAATGTAGTAAATTCAATATTTGCAAAATGCAAAGCAAAAAATGCATTCCAAATCTTTTGTATCTTAAATGTAATTTTGACCTCACTAACTTTGTGCCGTTAAGCAATGTGTAGCTTTTGTTCCTTTAAATTTCAAGGGATAAATAATCAACCTTACCTGTTTACCTTACCTGCTTTGAAGGCACACCATGCAAGATTTTCACCTTTATGAAGCCAATTTGATTGTAAACGAACCTGTAATAGGTTTGTGTTGCCAAAACTTGCGAGAATCTGAAACATTACCTTGTCAGTAGATATAGTTCTTTGGAGTTCTTTCACCTCCACAACAAAAGCATTTGCATTGTGTACAGGGGGGATAAGTCACGAGAACTTTGCTATTTCCAATAGCAGAGTAACATATACATACATTGCGACTCTAGAGGGAGCTCTAAACTCCCCAAAAACCTATACCTGCATAGTGTACCATTAATAAGCCTAATTCTTGTGTGTATGCTCAATGCCTATCAGGATTATTGAAACTCCTTTTGCATTCTTGTCTCCTGTGCAACTGCTATATGATGATGTTCAGGTCAGTGAAGCTAAATGGCTTGGTACTAAAGATGGTGGATGACCAAACGCTGCCCGAACTCAAGGGCGTCCCACTTCACGCAGGGGAACCCCTGAGTCTGCCGGGATTCTCGTTTGCCTTCTACGTCCTGACTGAAGCACACGCGTCAGCCTGCCAGTGAGCTTTTCCCACTCATACATGATGTGACCAGTACTGTTTACTTTATTTTACACACTGTGCTCTTAAACAGGGAAAGATATGATGTTTGTCATTGCACTGTGAAATTGCCAAAGATCTCAGATTTGTTTGTAATATTATAAATTATGCATTTTTGTACACATTGCTGATTTCAGTGTGGTATATATTCACAGTTCTGTCCAGCAGGACTGTTGTAATAATTATTTTCACTTGCCTCAACTCCTTTGATTACTTTTGCAGGGATGAACATTTTTATATGGACAGTACAAGATATTCAAAATCCAAGCTGTTTTTGTCAGAAATCATGCATAAATTATGCTGTGAAGATGTTTACACTTCCTGCTGTATATATCTATTAAAGTTGACCACTGGACAATTTCAAAGGGACTTCAAGTATCTTTTCACTTTCACTTCACCTCTAAAACTAAATATTCTGATCCAACTAGTTCCTAGAGCCCATAGCTCCTACTTCATACAAACTTCATTGTACCATTTACACACTCAAACAAATATATATATATTATTGAGACAAAGATTTTATTCACAATTCACAGACAGAACGTATGGTTTGACCCGATTCACAAGGGATGTCGTGCGT
Source organism: Alosa alosa (assembly GCF_017589495.1). Taxonomy (NCBI): domain Eukaryota; kingdom Metazoa; phylum Chordata; class Actinopteri; order Clupeiformes; family Clupeidae; genus Alosa; species Alosa alosa. The sequence continues at coordinate 26,264,926 of NC_063200.1, read as the reverse complement.
CTTACTCCTCCTGTTCTTCCCCATGGGTGATGATGTAGCACAAGGATTTATAGTCCAGGTTCCCGGCTGCATCAATGTTGGATGACTGGAACATTTGCTTCACCTTTCAAGCAGGATTAAATTATCAGACCTCTGAGATTTATTCACACTATGCCAAACAGAAGAGAAGAAAATTAAGCTACTTTACCTCCTCTGCAGAGAATTTGTCTGCTTGTGTCATCAGTATATGTTGTAACCTGAAAGACAAAGTTAACAGATCATCAGAAAAAGTAATGTTACTAAGCTTTGTTATTTCTTGTCGGTTTGCCTTTGAAAAATAAAATAAAAATCAGGACTTACTCATCTTTGTGTACGAAACCTTGTGCATTAGGATCAAACATCTTAAAGGCATTCACAATGGTGTCCTCCGGGTCAGTACCTTTAAGCAGAAACATTTCAGAGGTGCTTCACACTAATTTTTCATACCAGAATTCATTGTTATTATGTGTTGGCACACTAATTCACCCTAAAGCACAGTTTACCGTATAATTTCTCCCCAAACAGGTTGAGAAACATTGTGAAGTTGATGGGACCAGTGGCCTCCTTCAGCATGTCCTCCAGCTCCTTATCTTTTACATTCAGTTTGCCTATTGAGAAGACATAGTATTATAGTTTTCATCTTCAGACTGTGGATATTTATACATGTTTGCCAGTCACATTATCTCAAACAGAAATAACCATTTAAATGTCAACATAAATATGACCAGCTTGACTAGTGGATGAAGTAGTATGAAGTATCCTAGTTGCTAGAAATTAGAATTCAGTACTCATTAGGGCATAGTTCCTCAGGATGTTCACAAAAAAACAATTGTGATCTTTAGGAAACACCCACCAAGAGATGCATATGTGTCTTTTAGGTCCTCTTTATCGATGAAGCCATCTCTGTTCTGATCAATAAGTGTGAAGGCCTAAATACAAGAGCGAGAAGAGTAGTGATTAGTTTTCCACTGAGGCATCACAAGATGTTACTTCCCAATACTGAGGGAGGTAAGTGAAGAGAAGTAAATAACATGGTTGTTGTTCATATCAGAGTCTACATGAGGCTATGACCTTTCATTCAGACTTACACATACATTTTCAGTTCCGTTTTATTCATATCTGGATTAACAATGAACTCAAAGAAACATTTTAGAGCTATCACCAGTTGATGTGAAGGAACTCAGTTCAGTGAGGGATGCATCTGCTTGTGGCAGCTCAGTAGAAAGAAATGAGGGGAAAGAGGGTGAAGCAAGAGAATCACAAGGCAAACGTTGAGGTTGAACTAACAGCACCCAGAGGAGGAGACACTGTCATTAGTGCCTCAGCTGTGTTCAGCCGTACATCACTGCACCCTTTCTCCCCCGAGAAAGCAGCCTAATTCACAACATTATCTTCTCTCAGAGTTTCAGGCGCCTATTACCTCCTTGAATTCCTGGATCTGTGTCTGCTCAAACATGGAGAAGACATTGGAGGAGGCTCTCTGAGCACGCTTGGCGCCGCCCTCCTTCTTCTTGGTCTTCCTGCTGGCCTGAGAGACGAAGGGCAATTTGATAACAAAATCATTTCCTCATCTTGTCTAGCAGTGCTAGAATTTCAGATTCCAGAAAGGCTTGATGTACCCATTCAGGCTACACTATGTTCATGCATGACAATACTCTCTAATAATACAATAACAATTCAAGTTTTAGCCATTACAGAGCTTTTTTTTCAGGAGATGGGTGGACTTTCATTAACTTTGTTGACCTGCTTCCAATTAGCATTGGAATTATTTCAAAATATTTGCACTATCAAGAAATGTAATTAAACTGAGTCTATAACATCTGTGCTATTTAAGACTAAAGAAAGACTAAGATTTTTACTGAACCGCATCAACTCAATAACTTTCAATCCTCCTTCACTGACAACTGAACTCAATAAATTGAACAGCTATCTTTATGTTGTGGTGAAAAGATAGTTGGGAAAACTCACCATCTCTGTCGTGCTGTGATGCTGTGCGTGATCAGAATGTGGCTGGTCATCCTGGAGGCAGATGGCTTAAATATGGCAGCTGGCAGTCTCCCGGTGGGGACGAGATACTGGCTGGCATGATGGTGGCTCCATAGGGGATAATGCTGATCCGGTTGGAGACCCCCAGGTCTGGTACAAGTATGCCATACATGGGCAGGTTGGTAAGTAAGGGCCAGGGGCCCCTGAGGCCTAGCTTGTGCTGGTGATAAGTGGATACTTTTAAAGCATTACTTTGGTGTGGACATTAGGATTAACAGTGATGAATTCTTATAGTTTAGGTAATCTCTGCTTGCTTGAATTTGAGAGGACTGGAAATATTAGTCCTTTACACTCAGGAACGGCATTGGTCATCTATTTTTGTGGTTTCAGAATTATACTTGATAAGTATACTTATACTGTTCTCTCTTGAAGTATGTAAGTTATGAGGTAGAGGTTTGTCTTGTGTTGTTGTTCTTACACCAATGTGCAGTGACACATTTTGACCAATTTTGTTACCAAAGTAACAGCTTCTAACTATTAAATATAATAGTAGACAAATAGCAGACAATTATGTGCTTCTAACATCTGCTCTCAGAGTGCTTTCATTACCTAAAATTAAGCTGCCACACCCCACTTTGGTTTTAAAGACACCCAGGAGAGGGGGAGAGAGTTTCTATTCTGGCCAAGTCATGACCAAGATTCTCTATTCACCAACTGGGACATTCCAAACCACCAACTTTTCTGATTCAACTTCCTTAACATCAAAACTCCTAAACATTAACTTCCTTAACATCAAAACATATCAATATGATTTCTCTCCCACTTTGTAGTCATGGGATGATTTGTTCAAAGATTCAAAAGTGAATAAAGTTTGAAAGCGTAACACAGTGACCACCAGAGGGTAATGCAGTTTAGAAAGTTGCTTTTCTCTTAGGTGGAGTGTCAACCGTACTAATATTCCATCAGACATTTGAAAACGCCTAAATTATAGTAATGACACGAAGTTTGGTATAATACTCGGAGGAAGAGGAATTTCTGAAAGAGCACTGAGTTTTGATGATACAGAGAATGATTGATTTGATTTAGAAATTGAACAGCCATACTGTAAGCCAATTATTAATCTGTTTTGCCCTGTAAGACAATTATTAATCTGTTTTGCCCTGTATTGTATGATCATCATCAAAGGCTATCATTAAAATGTTCATTGTTTACAGCAACAGATGCAAGATGCTTTTACTTTCTGGGGTTTGACCCCAGGCTCAACTCTTCTCACTGCATTGCCAATAGGTTATACCCCTTTTTCAGACTGCCCAAATATTGGAGCAATTGAAGCCGTGCTTTTTTCAAATTGATGTGCATGTTTTAAATTAGGCCTATTCATGTCATGGATCACCTGATATACTATCTGTTGTTTTTTGTTATCCCACAAATAGTATAAACTATTCAGGCAGAAGCTGTGAAAGTGCTGTTTTCATTATACAATAACATATTTGTTGTAGGCCACACACAAATACAAGATATATACATAAACAAACACATGCACTGTAGCATACAGGAGCTACAGGTAGAAGTTTTAGAAGTTTTTTTAGAAGTTTTACCATCATATACCAAAAACAAACATAAAAGAAAACATTCTTAAAACAAAATGCAAAATCTGATATTACATTTGTGTGAATAAACTGTAGGATTGCTGATCAAACTTTGTTATTAGTAACAAAATATCGGAAAAGACTGTAGAATAGGAAGGAACAATACACATTTTGACTTGTTTCCGGACGGACTGTAACATCGAGACTCAGGAGGACAGTCAGTGGAAAACATGGCGTTCAATTTTGGCGGCGTTGCCGCAACAAATCCTGCTAGTAAGTGGTTCTGTACTTCAAAGGTCAGGGTGAAGTTGGTAAATAAATAATTAAAGAAATTATATATTATGTGAAAATTGTAAGGGAGATATATCTATCAAATTTGTCATCTGAGAGACTACCGAACGGCTATAAGATAAGAGCTAACGGTATCTAGCTAACGATAGCTGGTAGAAACTGATGCTAATTCATATGTTTTTATTGAGCCTTTGGATGTATAGGTAACTTAATGTAGGTAGCCTAATTCATATGTTTGTTGAGATTCTGCCATCATTTAGATACCTTTACACATGTGCCTGACATTTCGAAACCTTTAGCACTACACATGTGCCTGACATTTCGAACTGAAATAGCGTGACATTTTGGTTGCGTGAAATAACTAAACGTTAACGTTACTGGAAGTCACGTTGACAAGAAATGAAATAACGTTGTCACGAATGTCAAGAAATGAAATAACGTGGCCTGTATTTTATATAAGAAGACGTTTACATTCCTGGTGTGCATGATTCCGTCTAGCTGGTGAACTTATTTGATTGTCATAGTTAGGTTTGAACTATTACAGACAATTTGATTTGCAGAGCTAACATAACGCTTACATATCCATTGGTAGCTTCCTTCATCCATGTAGCTGCTACCCATTTGCATTGCATGATTTTTTTTGGCATGTTTTCATGTTATATTTTGTTATCACTCAAGGCACTTCAGGATTTTCATTTGGTTCATTCGCTGCCAAAACATCAGCGCCCACCGCATTTGGTTTTGGTGCTCCCACAACAGCTACAGCTTCTTCCGGATTCGGTAGTAAGTTCATGTCTCCTATCTTCATTTCAAAATTCGAGTAAACACCATCAGCCCCTCCGCCATCTGTATTCAGACGGCTTTTCGACATAAAAATCATTGCATATGAACGGAGTCAACTAGAATACAGTATAAGTAAACTTTGGAACCGTGAACCAATCAAGAAGTTACAGTAGCCCCAGTATTTCATTGGGACACTTTTGAATCAGCTCACAAGTACTCCGGGGGCTTCTCGGATTCAGGCTTGTATGTAGGGTGAAGAGGGGCACGCGTAGTGAATTTACTACACGCACCTTCATGTACAAATCCTTAGTTAAGACGCTAAGTCTCAAAAACGTTTTGCTAAGCCTAAGGTTGGATACCAGGTAGGATTGGTTTCCTCATGTTGTAGGTGAGTGGGATATTTAAAGGGGTGGTTCAGGATTTTGGACATAGGACCTCATTTCCAAGTAAGCAAGTGTGATATTTATCAGTGGAGACCGTTTTCAACACGTTTCATCCAGTCCTTCTAATTGCAGAGTTCGCAGGTGCTAGGCTAGCGCAAGTCAACGGTATGTGCTAGCCTGCCACTAAAAACAGTCTTACCCACTCCAAAGTACACCCAAGGCAAATAAATTATAACGCCAGACTATCGATGTAAATGTCTGTATTGATAGTTTTATTTATTGTACCTTTATATGGCTCTGGGGATACCTAGTAGTAGCCTTGGTAATATCAGTCCGCCGCTGAGATGCAAAATGACTACTACCAACTTCAGGGAACAAAGTATAACTATTGCAACGCGATGCGAGGGTAGTTGTATTTCTTACACTATTCTATCAACACAGACATTTACATCGATTGTCTGGAATTTGCCTCGAGTGTCCTTTGGAGTAGGTAAGACTGTTTTTAGTGGCAGGCTAGCACATACCGTTGACTTAGCGCTAGCCTAGCACCTCACGAACTCTGCAATTAGAACGACTGGATGAAACGTGTTGAAAACGGTCTCCACTGATAAATATCACACTTGCTTACTTGGAAATGAGGTCCTATGTCCAAAATCCTGAACCACCCCTTTAACCTGCCAGAGGGTCTGCTCTAACACCCACTTTCTCAGGCACAATGATCTTAGACCCTGGTGTTGAAAGACACCTCACTATTGAATCTTTTAGACAACATCCCCTTTACATATCATTGGAGTAATCCATTGGTTAAGTGTATTAAAATAATTTAACATTAGATTATGATTATTTTGTATATGTATAATTTGATACACTTGTGTCTTATGTTCTTTGGATAGTCTGAGACACCGTTTAGTAAACAGTCTAGACATTATTTAGGCTATTGCTGTCAAACCCCTGTAGTCTTGTTCATTCATAAACACACTCTTCTCGGCCAAAGCACTGTATTTGTCATGTCATTGTACTCATCGTACTTAGCATCCATATTTGTCTGACGGGAGCGAAGGGTCAGCATTTCCATTCCTCTTAATGGTTGGCATTTAGCTTGCACATTCATCCTGGAAAGTATCCACATTAGAGCTTTCTGTCTTCATTTCAGTGAAGGGGGTGCCATGGTGAAACTAAAAGCCTAGCAACTTTCTTTGTATATTACACTGAGTAGGGATCATGATTTTATAACTTTCAAAATTGCAGGTTTTGGTACAGGGTTCGGTGCTCCTACCACAACTACTACCCAATCCACTGGGTTTAATTTTGGCAACACGACCACAGGTGAGCATGGGTACCTCTCCAATGTGTCTGTGCCCTACAGGGAGTAATTCTCCTTTACAGTTAATGTTAACATAATTACAAGGTAGCTATTGCCTATGCAACATATGCAGCATATATGAATTGAGATGTCGCCGCATATGAAGTTATTCTGACAACGTTTCATTTTGGTTATATTTCACATTTTACAATGTTACATTTTGGTTTTGTTGTTAATTTATGTGGCTTGGTTATGTATTTGCAGAGTACATGGTATTAAATCTGGTAGATGCTGTTAAAACGTTTTCCTTTGTAAAAATATCAGACAGCCATCTAATGTTGAGAAATACTCGGCATTCTAACATTATGTCTGTATTCAATCCTGTGTTACTTTTGCTGTCCATTTTCAGCTCTTTCATAATAATGAGTTGAAACACAGCCTAACGTTAAAACACAGCCTAACGCTATGTAATGTAACACCTCCAGCTTACTAGTTGCCTTAATGCAGCATGAAAAAACAACATAACATTACATCAAGGAGTTGACCTGCATTTGTCTTTTGGGGGTGAGCATTGACGTACTGCTTGAGGTTTATATTCTTACCAGCTATTTTATGTCCATTGCTTCCCTTTTGATATAACAATACACTTTTGTCCTCAGCCTTGTTATTGTCTATATATTGTTTTTATTGCTAGAGTGAAACTTTAAGGGCTTAATGTTCTCAGGCACTGTCCCAGAATGTAGGTGTGGGCCAGGCCTTTTAACATTTAAAAGTGGATAATTATATACTGTATAATGGCAGTTTTGATCAATTCAGGCACCGAAATGTTCCTTGCCTTAAGCAGGGTTCACATTGCACACGCAAATGGCAGCGCTGTGCTATAAACCCATTATTTTCAATGGCTTGCTGGTGTCAAGAACTGTTCTGCCGCTGCTCCGAGCAAAGTGCAGCTCTGGTGCGTGCCATGGTCGAAGTTGAACCATGTTGAACTTTGACGCGGCATGCTGTAAATAATAACTATTTTGCATCTGGCAACAAGCACAACAAAAATCTTTGAGACTTTACCTCAACCAAGAGCAACCTAGCAGCGAGCCCAGCGCATGCTGTGTGCATTGTGAAGTCTACTTTAAACCCTGTGTAATATTTGGAATCTCTGATGGGTGAATGTACTAAGTAAATTTGATTTTGATTCAAATGCCAAAAACTGGCCTAAATATTAGCTTCTTATAAATAATCAGCTTTTTGGATATGAACGTCAGCCATGATTTTGGAAATGAATGTCAGTCAATGTGAGTCTATTATAATATTAATAACAGGTTAGTTGAAAGGTTAGTGTTAAGTTGCTCATCACTCTGCTTTGTCCTGGTACGATGCGTGCAGCAAGGAAACAAAACATTTGTGTATGCCATCCAATAAGTGGTATGTTTGGGTTTAAATAAATAAAAAAACAGAAGGGCTATAATATTCTGTCTCCTCTTTTTTGGCCAACAAATATATATGTTGATAGCCATAGTTCTCTTTTAATGACGTCAGTGCCGTCTCCTCATCATCTTGTCTCTAATCATCAAAAAATGGTCGTCTATGAATATATTTTGTCATCATTTTCCTAACACTGCTCTGTACTAACCTTGCTTTCTCTCTTTCTCTGTCTTCCCATCTTGCTCTTGCTGGCCCGTTGGCAGGATTTGGGGGGCTGGGTGCGGTCAGCACCACGGCTGGGGGTTTTAGTTTAGGAGGGTTTGGCATTAATGCCAACCCAGCTGCTGTCAACTTTAACGTGGGGGGTTTTGGGGCTCCCACCACCACAACCACCGTTTTCAATTTCGGCAATAGCATTGCTAGTGCAGGTAGATTTTTCTTATAGTCCACCTGTCAATCATTCCGTGACAGTCAATCATCCGTGTCTTCTGCACGCAACCGGTCATTCATATATTCTGGTAGATTTTTTTTTTTTGTCACTCATTCTCATCTTTTGAAAGTAGTATTACAGCATTTCGAAGTCTTTCAGTATTACAAAGTCTTGTATTTCAGAATGTATTGATAAATGTCTTGGTTGCCTCTGTTCAGTTCTTTGCATCGTTGTTTGAAGCATCTCATTACCATGTAAAACCAGTAGAGGTCACTAAAGATTGTTAAATCTTTATTTTCATGGCATTATTTCAATGCACGGCCCTCTACATACCTGTCTGACTTGTGCATTGGGAATGCACTGTGAACACACCTTTTCATAGCACAAACAGGTTTTTTGTGTGTATGTGTGGTTGTTTATGATTGTCATTTTCACAAACCTCAAACATCTTTCGCACATATGTCCAATACCTCCCCCCTCCCACACCGGTTTCTTTGCCCTGCATCACTTCTGAATGTCTGTTGCACAGGCACATTTGGAGGGTTCGGGACCACCACCACTTCTGCTGCCCCCGGGTCGACATTTAGTTTTGCCACACCCTCAAACACTGGAGGTGGGGTGTGTGTGTGCGTGTGCGTGTGTGTGTGCGCGTGTGTGTTGGGCCTCTCCTAATAAAATGCTCTGAACTAAACTGTAGTAACAACTTCCCACAACCTCCCTTCTGCCTCAGCTCTCTCTCTGTTGTAGTGGTCTTCACCTCTGTATTGACCCTTTACCTTCTATTGTGGCGCCTTAATGGTGCTCCCAGTGTAACCGCTGTGTCTGCTGTCATAGGTGGCTTGTTTGGGAATCCTCAGAATAAGGGCTTTGGCTTCTCCTCTGGTCTGGGCGCCGGGGCCGCTGCGCCGGCCGGCTTTGGCACAGGCTTGACCGGGGCCGGGTTGGGCTTTGGATGCTTCAACCTGCCAACGCAACAGCAGCAGCAAGGTGAGCTCTCAAACATTAGCACAGTGCTGTGCACTGTTTATTAATGTTTTGTTGTTGACAGGGAAAGCAAGTTTTTTGCTAGCATGTTGTCCCAGCATACATAATGTGATTTAGCATCTAATATAATCTAGATCACAGATGATGTGATTGATGAAAACCATTGCAGATGAAATTGATCTTGGCACTCAAGAGTGGAAAGAAAATATTTCTGTTGGCAATCTGATGTGCATAAACATCAAGCTGGACCTTCATTTGTGTGTGTGTGACAGGAGGTCTTTTTGGGCAGCAAGCCCAGGCTCCAGCACAGTCCAACCAGCTCATAAACACAGCTAGTGCCCTGTCAGCGCCTACCCTGCTGGGTGATGAACGCGATGCCATCCTGGCCAAGTGGAACCAGCTGCAGGCGTTCTGGGGCACAGGCAAGGGCTTCTTCAACAACAACATCCCCCCGGTGGACTTCACCCAGGAGAACCCCTTCTGCAGGTTCAAGGTAGGCTCACCGGAGTGGAATTTGGATTCGTTTTATCTGGCAGACATGAAGGACTCGGCGACCCTGAGAAGTGGTATGCCGTGTCTGGAAAATTTCAGGCTTGCATTGGTGTTACAGCCTGGAAATATGTATATTTATTCTGGCATTATTGTTACATTTCTGTGTCTCTAAAGAAAGAGTTTTTTTTTCTTAACAAACCACTGCATACAGAATAATGATGCTTATAAGTTATTTTTGTCACCGGTGTGTTTGAGCTTGCTGCACAAAGTATTCCATGTATATTTTCTTTCCCTTCCACACACTCAGCATTGGGAATATATTTAAAATAGCATGTGTGTGTGTGTCCATCCTCAGGCAGTGGGCTACAGTTGTACTCCAGGGAGTAAGGATGAGGATGGGCTGTTGGTCCTGGTGTTGAACAGGAAGGAGGCCGACGTTAGGGCCCAGCAGCAGCAGCTGGTTGAGTCCCTTCACAAGGTGCTGGGAGGACACCAGAACCTCTCTGTCAATGTGGAGGCTGTCAAAACCCTGCCTGATGACCAGTGAGCCCTACTTTTTGTCAGCTTTTAAACCATTTTAGCTGCTAGTTGCTGTGGTAAACGGTTCACGAGAAAAGTAACTTTAATTTAATCATACTATTCTACATACAGTTCTGCGCCCATCTCCCCACCCATTCATCTCGGTGGAATATTCCACGAATTCTTCACTGAACACATGACAACCATATATCAGAATAAACAACAGACCTTACCAAACACAAAGGTGTAAAGCATTCCCCTGTACAATTAGTCATTCCAGAGTAATTCGGTTTTGAATTTACAGAAAATTTCTACATGCAAGTCTCCAACTTTGGGTTTTAAGTTTCACAATGTGTTTAAATTGTTCAATACATGATTTCATAACGGACCAAATACAAAATAAATGTTACAAATATCGCCTAGATATCTGTAAATATTAAAATCAGAGGGTATACAGCTCATGACTAAGGGTTTGTCTGTTCCCAGGTATTGCTGTGTATTAGAATGAGTACAATATCAGATGACTTTCAGGTCTGAGACGTAAGGTAAAATATTCCTCTCTGCTCTTGTGTGTCCCTTGCAGGACGGAGGTAATCATCTACTTAGTGGAGCGCTCGCCTAACGGCACGTCCAAGCGGGTTCCGGCCAGCACACTCTTCAGCTTCGCAGAGCAGGTCAACGTCAAGGTCCAGTTTCAGCAGCTGGGCGTGCTAATGTCCCTCACGCGCACTGCCCTCTCCCCAGCCCAGCTCAAGCAGCTGCTCCAGAACCCACCTGCAGGTGAGTCACGCCACTGCAGCCATGCTCTGTTTGATGTGCTTGTACTGTCCACATATACTTATAAAATTAAATATGTAAAACATGCCATTTGTGTTGTAGGTGTGGATCCTATCATATGGGAACAAGCCAAAGTGGATAATCCTGACCCTGACAAGTAGGTTGAGATGAAATGCCCTTTTTGCCCTGGTTGTCTTTCTTACTTTGGTATGCATATGGATTGTAGGATAAGCCCTACAGTCACAGTTTTGTGAGTCTGTATGTTTTAGAAATTAACAGCAATGCTCTGTGTTAATTCTGTCAGAAGTACTGAATAACAAGAATGCCCTGTGTTAATTCTGTCTGTAGAACTGAATAACAAGAATGCCCTGTGTTAATTCTGTCTGTAGAACTGAATAACAAGAATGCCCTGTGTTAATTCTGTCTGTAGAACTGAATAACAAGGATGTCCTGTTTTAATTTTGTTGGCAAAACTGAATAACAAGGATACTCTGGGTCTTTTGCAGGCTGATCCCTGTGCCGATGGTGGGTTTCAAGGAGCTGCTCCGTCGGCTGAAAATCCAAGACCAGATGACCAAACAGCACCAGACCAGAGTTGATGTGAGTGCAGTCCACACCTGTACTTGCTCAGCTTGCTCTTGTTTTGGACTAATCCACCTTGACTAAGCTGCTTAGAAACTGCATCAGTTGTGAACTTCTGAGTGGTATTTAATGAACTTTAATTGGGTTATTTACCAGATAATTGCTAATGACATCAGCGAGCTGCAGAAGAACCAAGCAACCACAGTGGCCAAAATCGCTCAGTATAAGAGGAAGCTGATGGATTTGTCCCACAGGGTGTTGCAGGTAAGATTTGCCAATGCTCCACCAGCTACTTATCCTGATACGCAAAACTCAAGGTTCCCACGGGTCATGGAATAACATGGAATTTTAAAAAGTGGCTAGTTATTGTCTACTCAGAACAAAGGTAGACTGTTTTTACCGTTTGTTACAGTTCATGGAAAGCCAGGAGATTTGACTTGTAACTTAGTGAGAACCCTGAAAACCCCATCTGTGTCTGAGTCAAATTTGATATGTGAACCCTGATATTTTGTGTCTTAAATGGTAAAATTGCTTAAACTTTTGACCTTTTGGTTTCTTTCCTTTTGGTTTTTCTGGGCATTATGTGCAAATGTGGGTTTTTCCATTTCATAGAGCTAAAGCAACCCCCGGCTGGCATGCTTGGCTCTGCAATTTCTGGATTTTTTAAAACGAATTCTAGTGAATAAAGGCTTAATGGTTTGATAGTAACTCACTTGAACCTCGGGGATTGTTGGATGCAATTTAACAAATCCCTTGAGGGTGTTCTCAGAGATTTAGGTTTATTTGTGTGTGTGTGTGTGTGTGTGCGTGTGTGCGCACGTTCTGGACAGGTGCTGATAAAACAAGAAATCCAGAGAAAGAGCGGCTACGCCATCCAAGTGGACGAGGAGCACCTCAGAGTGCAGCTGGACACCATCCAGTCTGAACTCAATGCCCCTACTCAGTTTAAGGTGAGCCATTCAGAACTGCTCACTTTCCCCTGACCCCCCCAACCAAACTCATTCCATGACCCAAAGCACTATGTGGGGGCAGCCTCACTGTGTTCACTGAGTGCTCTGTGTCTTTCACTAATTTACGGATGGGATAAGTGCAGAGACCAAATTCCTTGTATATGCAAGTATACTTGGCCTATAAACCTGATTTACATTTTTATATTTTACCCAATACACAACTGAACTCTCTTCCAGTGCTGTGTTTTCTAAGGGTATTTGACATGAAAAAGATATTACATCAACTGATCAGCCGATATGAGGTAGACTGTTCATTTTGTGCATTTGTGTTTGCCTCTCCAGGGCAGGCTGAATGAACTGATGTCCCAGATCCGCATGCAGAACCACTTTGGTGCGGTCCGCTCAGAGGAGAGGTACAGCGTGGATGCCGATCTGCTTAGGGAGATCAAACAGGTACATCTGATGGGGAAAGGGAGGAAAAGGCGTACAGTGGGCATTGGCACTTCGGCATGACCGTCTCCTCAACTGATCTAAAAGTCCCTTTACTGGCCAGTCTCCCAGTGCCATGTAAGCACTAGACTTTCATTTTGCGGTGACATGTAACGTTAAAGGTGCAGGCAGCAATTGCGCAGAAAGTCGCATTTCTTTAATGTCCAAGTTCAGTACAACGTGGTGCTGGCGCTGGACTATGAAAGCCTACAGCTCCGCCAAATCTGGCGGCAACAAATTGATTTTGTAGAGCAACACTTGCTGCCTGAAGTATAAATTGGCCGTAGCAGTGTGTTGGTCAGGGGGGAATAATGAACAAATCTGTGTATTTGGACTAAGCCCTAAAACCGGTTGTGTTTTCAACAGCATCTGAAACAGCAACAGGAGGGTCTAAGCCACCTGATTGGCGTCATTAAAGATGATATGGAAGACATCAAACTCATCGAGCATGGTCTCCACGACAGCGTTCACATACGAGGGGGCAAACTGAGCTGACAGTCTCGTACGCACACATACATATGCCCTGGAAACTCAACCTTCAGACTTCTCCATCCTTAACAATAAACTTTTGATAATGTGAAAAATATCCATGCAGGTTAAGTGCCTTGTTAAGAATGTCTTGGTGGGAATGGTATCGGGGTTGGTTGATTCAGACATATTTGGTCAGGATCGATGTGAGAACTTGCTTTTATTTATTAAATGGGTTTACCGTTTACTGCATTCCAACCATCTCTGACTGAGAATACAACTCCTAGTCTATTTTGATATACGCAGGGGCCTAAACTTTAGCTGTGAGAAGTAGAGGGTTTTTTTAAAGGTCACATGCAAAGGCAATGATGGGCAATACGAAACAAGAAGAAACCGCATAGTTTTGCCATGATTATTCTGTAAATACATGTTTTATTGCATTTAAATCTGTTTTTATGTACGATAATTGGCAGGAAAATGAGCTTGTATTGGTTAAATAAAGATGTAGAGGTTGTAATATTCAAGACTCTTTTTGATTTATTTTCATGTGAAATTGTGTTGTCTCTAAACATCAGATGATGCATGTTAATGGTTGATGGTGATCATTTATTTCAGCCAGTCCGTATTGGCACGCCTAATTTCTTAAACAAGCTCAGATGTGTTGTAGAAAAAATATAGCAAAAAAAGTCAAGCTGAATATGATTTACCATTTCTCTGACCTAGCTTAGTCATTTTTAATGATTTGTCACAGATTGCAGTGTTCCATATTCCTTACTTGCTCTTGCTGACAACAACAGATATGTCAACTGCCGTCCTAGAGGTTGCATGTCTTTTTTAGTATTGTCAGTGTTCAAGGACTCCTGACTGGTCAACTTCCCGGACGACTTCCTCTGATTGGCCACTAACTATAGATGAGGTCAGGATGGGGCTTTGATCATGCTGTTGCCCATGTCGTGATGGGTGCTGTCCACAAGCCGGAAGGCCTCCATGAACTCGTTAATGTCGATGCTGCCGTCGTGGTTGAAGTCGATGCTGTGGGCGAGGTCAACGATGGCCTCGTCACTGATCTCCATCTTCAGGTGAGAGCTCAGCAGCTTCCATGTTTGACGGAACTCCTCGAAGGAGATCAGACCTGCAGAGAACGCGGGCGATTCTGATTAAATTTCATTCATTGATTTAGATTACTGGCTGTTTAATCTTCCTGACGCAACTGAGAGCATATAGTAAAGCTGCTTTGGTTGAATTGGAGCAGTTTACCTGTCTAATAATGACTCACCTGAGTTGTCTGTGTCAATGATACGGAAGATGGTCTCCAAATTGGAGTGGTGTTTGTAGAGAGTTTCCAGCACGTTTGTGTGTGCCAACTGTTGAAGGAAGATAACCGGATGTCCATTAGTACTAACTTAGGCAAATTTGCTGCAAGGCATCTGGTCAGTTACGATTTAAAGGAAAGATCAAGAATGAGCTTAATAAAGTTACTTTTCCCATTATTTGTGACATTTACCCACTTTAGACAAGGTGTAGCAACAGTGTTGCCTGTCTATGTGGATATTGGAACTGGAAATTGTATTGGAGTGTTTAGGTCAGCCCATGTGAGGAAGTGTGTGTGCTCACCTCTTTGTTGGGCTCGGTGATGTCAAGTTCTCTGAACCAGCTGTGGTAGTCCAGCATGCCGTCCTGAGTGCTGTTCACCAACTGAGAGCGCAGCACGCGCCATGGCAGTGCCAGATGCAACACCGTCTCCATGGCAACAGCCCAGTCTTTCAGCGAGATCAGACCTGGGCAAAGAAGTTCAGCCACAGACAAAAATTACATTCTACCACCAGGTGGAGTCGTGTGCCCTGAACCAATCTGACAACACTAGGTCAAAACACCACACAGTCAGGGTGAAAACGTCTCTGTTATCTGTCCACCTTGTTATTTTACTTCTAAAATATTTTCTAAAATTCCGTTTTTGTGGAGGGTGGTGAGCGGCTGCTGTAGTACCTGTGTTGTCTGGGTCGTATTGCTGGAAGACGCTCATGAGATCAGACTTGTGAGCAAAGAATTGCTCCCTCAGCGCACGCAGCGCAGAACGCTCTGTCCTTCCCACGCTGCACACAGAGCACAATACCAACAAGTTCTTTTATTCCACCAGCCAGTTCCCAAGTATTTTGGTCTTGTGACTTTTCAAAGAAAATGGTGTTAGAGGTATATAATGTATTATGCTTAACCAGTCTAGTTAAGGACATTTACAATGCAAAGTATCACTCAGTAGTGCGCCTTGTACTTTTTTTTTCTCCAGTGCTCACACATTCACACCATATGCTTTATGCCAAGAGCATAAATAGCAGTCAATTTTGTTATTCCCATGTACTGGTACTGAACTGTTCTTGAGTCTACCTTTGCCTAAGTGTTAGGTCCCTTGTGGTACGAGTGGCCTGGTACTGGATTACATGGGGAATCAGGTCCGGGCCCAGTCTAATGTAGGCTCCTCGATTACTCCCTTCTTCATAGTAGTTGGAGGCAGAGAATATGGTCAGGACCTTGGAAGACACCGGACATAACATATGCTTTATTGTAGTAAATTGTTGTCTCACTGTAATATGACAATGTTTTAAAGAAACGGTATATTTCTGAGACACAAAATACAGTTGTATTGGTTGAAGTATGGACATGTAATTGTTGAGTTGTGTGTTGTCTGCGTTGATAAGCCACTGAAAAAGTAGCTCTCTGCTTTACAGTTTGGAAAGGTGTGTGCAGCAAGGTAACATGGGGATCAGTCTGATATTAGTAGAGCCACAGCATCAGGACTGCAGCAGGACCCTGCGTCATGGCCACTATGAGTGCTGTAGTGCTGACCCAGATGTATCCTCAATGGAAGGACTGATTGAGTCCCTACAGTACTCACTCGGCGGCTGTGGCAGAACTCGTAGCCCTCCTGTTTGCACTCATGGGAGCGGATGAGCAGGTGTAGGTGGTGTCTGTTCAGCACGTCCTCAGTCACGTCCGGGCCCCAGTAGCAGCCACCGCCCCGCACCTCGTTGGGAACGCAGCCGTCCAGCGTCATGGGGTCACTCCACAGCAAGTCTACTAGCTGAACACACAGGTAGAGTATGAGATGTGGATGACTGTGTCTTGAGGACTATAGCATAATATATAGTATACTTCTATACTCAGGGACAGATTGGGACTAAAAAAAGGCCCTGGACTTTCTTTCAAATAGGCTCACTACCATACGCAGTACATGCGCACACACACCCTTGCTGTCTCACATACTTTGCCCTTCAAAAATAGGTGGTCACAGTTTACAAAAATGCTAATTATTCGCTGCTGGAGAATTTGGGCCCCATGACATAAAATACTTTTGATAGATAGATAGATAGATAGATACTTTATTGATCCCTAGGGATTTGGGCTTCCCAAATGCCAGGGGGGTTCAGGGGCATGCTCCCCCATGATGAACATTTTGAAAAATAACCCCTAAATGATGACTTCTGGTAAATTTTGCGGAAACTTGATAAATTCACTTAAAATATATGACACATTGAAAGCATAATACAGCCTATAAAAACCTACACAGGTTGTTATACTCAACTCATTTTAAGCAAGTCTATTGGGACTTTGATCTCATCACATATTAAATCAATGGAGTAAGCCTAGCTCCTGAGCAATCGTTGAATAATGTAAAGGTCACACCTGTGACACAACATGACATTTACTGAGGGTAGAAAAACAATAAATCTTATAAACCTTATCTTATAGCCTAAACAAAGCAACACTGTCAGGCCTATGTTTTACCTCTAGTCTCTAGGAAAGACAGGGGTAGCTCACTGCAAATAACCCCTTATAACATGATCTGTTTACATGTTCGGCTATATTCTTGTTTGTTATTTAATATTAATTTAATTAATTATTTTTTAAGAATAAAGAGGCCTTCTGCCTTTATGGGGACTTTATGGGGACTAATTTGAAAAGGAGCTATTGTGAGACTGTATGTAGGCCTAGTGTTTGTCTAATGCTTGATAGCAGAATCCAGAAAGGTTACAGCTCCCGTAAAGAAAGTTTGTATTTGTAACGTTTATTTACTTTAAGCAGTTAAGGACCCGTATTGAGGCCCGAGGTCTTACAGTTGTGTTTTGCCAATGTTTTATGAATACCTACCACTTTGTTGAATGGAAGGAAATAAACGCCTAGATGTGCCCTGCAGCATGCCTATAGCTCCTTTTAAAACATTTAAAACATTTAATTCATATTCTAGCATCATCTTGGTTACCTGTCTGATGAAGGGCCTTGATCAGACAGGTAACCAAGGACCCAATGGTCACTATGAATGAGATCTAGAGTTCCTTTGAAAAGATGAGAGAAGAGTAAAGAAGGACATCAGTGCAGCTCAGTGCCTGGTTTCTTCCATTGGGAATTGTGGCCAAATAGTTCAGACTTTGTTTTAT
This sequence comes from Alosa alosa, assembly GCF_017589495.1. Taxonomy (NCBI): domain Eukaryota; kingdom Metazoa; phylum Chordata; class Actinopteri; order Clupeiformes; family Clupeidae; genus Alosa; species Alosa alosa. The sequence goes on along the minus strand of NC_063200.1, from coordinate 26,247,033 downwards.
CCTTCTTTACACTTCTCTCATCTTCTCAAAGGAACTCTATATCTCATTCATAGTGACCACTGGGTCCTTGGTTAGCTGTCTAACCAAGGCCCTTTGTCCCGGATTACTCAGTTAGGCTGAGCGGCCAGATCTAAACAGGTTGTTCCAAACTTTTCCATTTGAGAATGCTGGAGGCTATCATGCTCTTGGGCACTTCCAATGCTGCAGAAATTTTCTTGTACCCTTCCCCTGATCTGTGTCTTCACACAACCCTGTCTCGCAGGTCTATGGACAATTCTCTCAACCTTGTGGCTTGGTTTTCACTCTGACATACACCATCAACTGTGAGGCCTTATCTATAGAGAAGTGTGCCTCTCCTAATAATGTCCAGTGAATTCACTTAGGCACAGGTGGACTCCAATCAAGTTGTAGAAGCATCTCAAGGACCATTGATAGAAGTAGGATGCACCAGAGCTCAATGGCAAGTGTCATAACAAAAAGTGTGAATCCTTATGTAAATGGGATATTTCAGTCTTTTTTTTTTTTTTACATTTACAAAACACTCCAAACACTTGTGTGGGGTGTTGGGAGTATTGTGTGTAGTTTGATGAGAACAAATAAATAATTGAAGCCATATTAGAATGAGTCTGAAACATAACAAAATGTGGAAAAGGTGAAGCGCTGTGAATACTTTCCATATGCACTGTACATCATGTAGCCTACCTGGTACATGCTTCTACAACACTGCTCTCACTCACCTGTTTCCACTCCTCTGCGTCAGCCTCCACAGCCTGTGTGAGCTCGGTCTCGGAGCAGACCGACTGGTGCTCAACGCTGAGGCCGGCCTGCCGGCGCTGCTCCTGTAGCTCCTCCTCTACGCCGCTGGAGGACTGGAGGGAGCGCCGCTGCTGCATGGACCGGTGGAGGCTCGCCGACGGGCTGCTGTGGGTCAGGGAGAACACCCGGCGGCGCTCCACGCTGCCCACTGCTCCTGCGTCCTCCACATCAGAGTCGTCATCACACACCTTGGATTTGGCTAGAAATCGCCGGTGTTTAGGGGGCTTCAGCGATGACACATACTTAGAGAAAGAGAGGATAGGATGACTGATAATAGAATAGAAGTCTTTATTATAGGCTACACTGCTGTAGCAATGTATCTTTGGCCCCACAAACATATAGCACATATAAACAAGACTACATAACAAGTAGCCTACAACATACAAGAGTTTCATAAAGATGTATGAGGTGGCTAATTCCAATGAAAAAATACTTTTAATTTGTAATTACAAGTTAATATAGAACGAAAGAACTGAAATGTACATATATATATATTCATGAAAAGTATTAAATAATCTGTTATATCACTTTGTTTACATGGTATGAATGTTATGGCTGTAAACAAGTGCTTATAATGGGGATCCAGTGTGTCACGATGAAGGTATTAATAGTATCAAGCAGTAAGAAGATTGTGTGAGGAGACTTCTTGTCTTACTCTGTGTCTATCCATTTTGGCAATGATACTGAGGTCAGTGGTGTCTGAGATCCCCCCATGCACAATCAGCACTTTCTGGTCAATCACAGTGGCCAGTGGCAGCCAGCTGAAGATCTTCTGGAGCAGTTTTAGAATCTTCTTGCCATGGAGCTGTGGAGAGCAAAAATCATCTCCACTTCAGTCTGGAATAGGCTAACCTTTGATGCAGTCATCAATTCTGAGAAGAGGTTGGTGAAATTTTGGCTCAACAGCCAATTGAAGCAAAACACCTTATGTGTTCCTTATGAGCTTCAACTGCTACTACTACTGCGCTGCCCTGCAAAGGCTAAGAGCAGTATCTGCACTTTTTAAAAAAAATGTTTTGCACGAATAAGAAGTACATGATCTGCTCTTCAATCTGTTAAAATTTCATATGGCTACCTAATACATTTCTTAGCTAAATTTACTTTTTTAGTTTGCAGTTTGTATAGAAAAGTAGAGGGAAACCATAGCAGAGTGCAGTATCTGCCCTTACTGCCTTGATTTCAGTGGCTATTACTGCATTCTGCCTTTGTTTCACTTGCCCTTAATCTAATAGGGTGTGTGTGTGTGTGTGTGTGCACAGGGACAGACTGGGACTAAAAAAAGGCCCTGGACTTTCTTCTAAAAAGGCACACTACCATCACACACACATTAGATGTCTATCATGATACAGTCTCACAATATTAAATGCCAGTGAAAGTATCATATTCAAAATAGTCAGTCAGATTTTACAAAAAGTAATTAACATATCCTTTGACAAATATAAGCAGCAGTGTGCAAAGGTGTCGAAGGTTAGGTTTTGGTGTGCAGCAATGCAATATTGCTTGACATGAAAGTCTACAAGAATACCTGATTGATTTTGTTCCATTTTTACATAAATGTTTATAAATGACAGAGTTGCCATTGTTAAAGGGACACCAGGCAAGCCTAATGCTTTTTCTCTACGAAACTCCCCCTCGCTCGTCTGAAGCTCTTTTCCTTTTTTTTTTGCGTCTTCTGTCAAGGGTTTTCGCTGCTTCTTCGCCGGCTCTGCCATTATACACACGTTTGCAACAATCTCTAGCGTTTTGTTAGCCTGCCTCTGTGCTGTAAACTGATACTTCTTCAGTCGGCGGGTAGGATACACCAAACTTGCAAGTGGGATATTCTTCCTACAGGCAGTAGGGGCGGGCGAGAGAGCCTTCATTCGCCCCATAATGAGTCATTTAACCATATACCGACTTACGAAGATGATTAATTAACACGAAAACGTTGCCTGGTGTCCCTTTAAGGCATCAAGCAGCATATCTTTACTAAAAATGTAGTAAGTACCTCCTCAATTAATATAAAAACTGAGTGATTATGATCACTTGCTACACTTACTGCAACATGTTATTGTATGGCCATGTAAGTATAAGCAGTAATGCAAAGCACAGTAAAGCTTATAAACTACCAAATTTTGCCTAAATGTCAAAAAACTAAATGTTTAATATTCACCTCACTTTGATCTATCTAAGTATACCCCTTGTTGTTGAATATAATTTGATGCTTATACTTGGTGTAAGAAAAACACCTTTTTCTCAGTTTGGAATTTTTGCAGATACTGCTCTTTGGCTTTGTAGGGCAGTGCTGAAAAGAGTAATGGAAAATAAGTGGAACTAAAGGGATCATGGCCGTCGGTCAACAAGGTGTAATGAAGTCTTAAGAGGAGTAGTGTGGCACACCTATGTGTATGTTGCACTAAATTTAGCCACAGCAAAGATTAATCTTTTCATAAGCGTAGTGGTAGAAGGAATACCTTCTGCCCCTTCAGCAACATTAAACTCCGACTCAATCTTCTCTCTCGCAAGTCAGCCTTTCCATGAGCGGCTCAGGCCATGCCTGGTCAGCACGGACACTATTTAAGGTATCCTGACCCATAGAACTAGGCGAAAGGCCAGCTAATCCCTTTAGCCAACAGGGGGAGTGACCCACATCCCCACTCTAAATAGCCGTGATATAAGAGGTTGTGTATATACACGCTAAGGTGGCGGGGCAGATTAGTTGACAGCTGTAGACCTGTTGATACTGTTTGTTTTGGAATGAGTGGTGTGGGTTAGAGCAGAGGAGACACTTACCCTGTATTTCCCCAGAACTTCTTTGGTGAAGCCATACCTGGATAGAACAGAAGTTTTACCTCATCACTTTAAGTCAGACTGAACAAGATATGGATACCAAGTTAGTTCATGTATTTGTTAATCTATCAACCAAATCCCCACTGACAATCCCAGCATAGTGTACGTGAGACGTGCCTGTTTGAAAAAGCAGGTACTTAAAAGATCAGCCTATCCAAGTAGTGAGATGAAATATGAATACCTCTGATGTTCATACTCTATTGCATCTTGTGAACATAGTTACCTGAGATTAACCATGTGATCCTCATGGTTCCCTCGGTTCAAATAGACATCATTTGGATACAATAGCAGGAAAGCAAATAGAATCAAGAGAATCTCAATTGAATTCTTCCCTCGGTCCACGTAGTCTCCATTGAAGACATAAGATGTCTCCATGGAGGGCAGGCCATTCTGAAATAGGCAAGAAAGAAATGTAAGTGATAAGGATGCACAATGTTATTGGTGTGACATTGGTATAGGCAGATAACGGGAAGGACTACAATTGACAGAAAGTATTAAGGTTTCAGAGAAAGCATCATACAGATCTGTTCAAATAGGATGAGACCCTACATTTGTATCTGAAAATGTCTTATGTATCTGAAAAAGTTTTATGTTACATCTACACCAAGTTGAAATGATTATCTTATTTATCATGAGTGAAAGTATTGGCTACATTTAGGGCAGAATTCAAGGAAATGTGACTGTATCTTCAGCAAAAAAGCCGTCATAATAAGAGTAAATGGTAAATTATAGTACAGGACGGACCCTTAAAGGAAATAAAAAAGATGTGTATGTCGTATATAATCAGAAAACCAGTACATGTGCATGTGCATCCCTAGTCAGTGAGCCTTTACCCCATTGCCCAAATGCTGTGTCTTCTGTAGTTTATGAGAGATCACCTTATAGAATATCAAAAGCAGATCCTCCAGATGTCCATGCAGATCTCCTGTCATGGTGGAAAAGGAACCTTCAATATAATTGAGTGCCTCTTAAATATAAATGTATAGTTCCTCTTTATATTACGCAGAAGTAATGTTCCCACATGGACACAATGCTCACCGCAGATGGTTATTTCCTTGCTATGACAGGTAGACACATGGTTTATGTTTGGCAGGAGTCGCAGCAGTTTCCATGTTTCCCCAAGAAGTTGGAGGACATAACGTGAGTGAAGCTGCTACTGGGAGAAAGATACACGCCAGAGGAAAAGGCTCGAGGCCAGCAATTTATGGAATATTCTGTGATTGTGAAATATGAAAAGACAATGCTATTACATTACATATGACATGGTATTACCTTACATTTAACATGTAATTTAATTTCCATAAACCTTAAGGCTGCTGGTTTGGTGCAGACTCACTTGTTTGTTCCGAAATGCTTCCACCAGCTCCGTGACAATGCAAGTAGTCAGAGGGAACGTCAGGTGTGGTCCGCAGTAATCGTCTGGAATTTCAATGTTCTTATAATTGAAGTAGCGTTCCCACTCAATGTCTCGCAGCAAGTCATTGTCCCTGAAGATGTGGGAGATGAGGTTTCCTAGTGTAGGAGAGAGGAGCAGTGTGCAGATTTTATGAAGTCTGGTATAGTGCTTCATTTTAACCTCAGTGCCTTGTTTAATTATGGACTTACTCTCACTGCTGGCAGGGGTGAAGTGGTCCATGAGGTAGGCAAAAAAATTATACAGCTGCAAGGAGAAAAACAGCCATTTAAAAGTACTGTAATTTAGAAGTCCTTCTGAAGTATATCTGTATTTATTACAAATAGCAATTGAGCATTTTGCAAACTTGTTTATTCTATCTACTTACAATAGTACTGTTATTATTTGACAAAAAAAGGACCAAGTTAAATATGTTATTTGATAATGTGAATACACAAATGGAATCGCAGTTCTGAACCCATCTTCATTTAGTATCATGTAGTGCCATATCCTCTGATCAATCTATCAAAATGTCATTAATCTACTGAAACATTTCCTGAAGATATAGGGATTTTCATTGTACAGTGTGAAAGACAAACAACAATGCTGTTTTTTCTCAGTTTGGAATTTTCGTAGATACTGCACTTTGGCTTTGTAGGGCAGTGTAGTCATGTAATTTATTCATCTACTCATGTATAAACCTTTATCTGGTCCTGCTCTCCTGCGTATTCGATGGACTGGAAGATGTTCCAGGTGCAGCGCCGCCTCATCTCCAGCCGGGCCACATACTGACGGTACCAGCGCTGGATCAGCAGAGCCGACCTCATGGCTGTGGAGTTGCGAGAGGGAGGAGAGAAACTGTGTCAGTGTGGGGGTTTGCACAATTGGGGTGCGTGCGTGCACATATGCATATATGGGAATACAGTATATCTCTATGTTTTTTTGGATGACTGATTTTTTTGATGACTCATGTATGAATGGATTTCTATATTCTCTAATGGATTTAAATATCCTCCTAATACAATTGCAGCCTTTCAAGATCTATGAACTGGGGTCTACACATATCTCACAGCTCTACTGTACACTAATCCTGAATCTGAATTTGGACTACCCTCAAACTGAGAGAACACTCACCTGTTGCAGCTTCATAACAGAAGGCGCAAAGTAAAGAAACAGTTTAGCACAAGTGAAATACTTATGCTACATGATGCATGAACACATTTGGTGTGGCTTTTAATAATGTCTTATGTATTAAAGTGATATTTTATGGGTAATGAAAGCTTACCTGGAACTGAAAGGTGACCTGTAAACAAAACACACATGGCTCAATGTTAACAAGAGAATGATCAAAATTGTTCAGGCAAAAATGGTTAAAATGTTATATTATTCTAATAAATAAATCCATTCGTTATGGACTGTATGACAATGATACAAAGTTTTGAATGTCATTTTGTAGGTTTCTAAAAATGGAATGCAATGCAATGTTACCTCGCTCGCTTTTTTTCAGTTGTAGCTGGTTTGGTTTTGTGTTGCCACATCCCATTGCCTTTTGCACTGCCAAAGAAAGCAACAAAGAGTCACAGGATTACCATTCACATATTAGGCAATATCATTTAATTGAACTAAGAAGGCCCAATTTCAAGCACAGACTAAAAGGTCCACTCCCCTACTCCACACAGCTGCCATTTCCACAATTACATTTTTTTTTATTTCTTTGTTCATAAAAACATGAAACCACCTTTGTTTACCCAGCAGACTCTCAGAAAGGGGAGGGGGGCTCCCTGTTTTAGGGTCAACTTTGCGTGCATGAAGGGTTTATTTCAGGTCATTATTTCAGGTCATTTGTTAAATTCAGAGTTTATTTTAGGCAAAGTGAATTAGTTTAGAGGGTTTTTTTTTTACATCAGTTACTCTTAAGTTTTTAATTGTAATGCAATAGAGGGGAGTATTCAACTGCTTTATTACGACATCTCATATATGTGGCATTAACGTTTTTTTATGTGTGCCATTAAAGTATTTTTTTTTTACTAAATAAAAACAATTACATTGCATTATGATGTAGCTGATATGCAACTGAGAACATACATACAGGAGAACATTATAAGATTCCTTGGAATTTCCAGGCATCATGTACCATCATTCAGTTCATTGTGAACTCTATTACCAAGTAAACTACAATAACTTCCTAAATCACGACTAGATGTCAAAGAAGGTGTTTAAACTTACCTGGGCCGCTATGCCTTGCTTTTTTTAGATCCTTTACAGAGATCCCATTTTACCATTTGTGTTTGTCAGCTTCAGGAATTTGGAGAGTATGATCCTCCAAGGGTTTGTTTGCTTGACACCATCCCGGACCTAACCTTTTGACTAACCCTCGATTTTATTTTTTGTATTAACACGAGTGACATATCCTTTTTGTTAGTCGTCTGAAGAGGAACCGTGGCCACAATAGGCAATAGACTTGCGCCGTTACCCACAGCACTTTGCTTTACGCAGCTCTCTCTGTGCTGGTAGCTTTGTGCGTTTGGCAACCTTGTGGCCGCAGAATGAAAACAAGCCACAAGTGGATTAGGATTAGGCTAAGGTTTTGTGTGGGCCACCTGCATCTGTGAATAGATGGATAAAGGTATCGGTAAAGGGCACATGGTGGCTTGCACTTTTGGCAGGGATATATATTTGGGTAAGGACCCAACGGATCACTCTATCAGCTGAAAAATATGTTTGTTCAAACATGTTTCTGTTTAAAGTGAATGATCTAGGGCTGAAACAATTCATCGAGTTACTCGAACAACTCGATTACAAAAATGACTCGAGGCAAAAACCCTGCCTCGAAGCCTCGTTAAATTCCTATGACGCGCACTATACGCGCAGGGATCTGATTGTTCCACACGGACCGTTGTTCAGGAAGCACACCACTAGCGCGTGAATCGTGATACCAGAGCCCGTTTACGGACATTATCTGACACACACGCAACAGCTAAAATAGAGATTCGACGAAACAGCAGAGGTCAGGAGCAATCCGAAAAGTTGGCATTTTCAAGGTGGAGATATAAGCACTACTTCAAATTCATCAAGGCAAGAACGTGCATGTAATGTGTACATTATGTCCAGGAGCGAAGACTTTGTCGACATCCGTTGTAAGCAACTCTAATTTAAAGAAGCATCTCACACAAGCAAAATGTGAAAACTGTGCTGTGGCCTGTTGGGGAGAGGGAGTCCGCACAGCAGACAGAAACAGAGTGGACAAGCTCATCAAGAAGGCCAGCTCAGTGGCTGAACTTAAGACAGTCCAGCAGGCGGCAGGGACCAGAACATTAAACAAACTAGGTTCAATGCTGGCCAAACCTGCACACCCACTCCACCCACTGAAGGTGATAAACAGCAGCACCTTCAGTCAAAGACTGATTGCACCAGTGTGCAAATCTCAGCGGTATAGGAAATCCTTTATACCAGCTGCTATAACTCATAATGCACAAAAATAACTTTTCTTTACTTTATGTATAGTGTTTTTATATATTTTAACTTATTAGGTCTGAATATATTTGAGTCAACTTGTGGTGTTATGTCTGTCTTGGAGCTGCTGTGACACTGTAATTACTGTTAAAGGATTAATAAAGGATCTAATCTAACCTACATCCTCTCAAAACAGTGTGTGTTGTTGACATCATATTTATAGGTCTCCCTTTCTGCGTCCAGCTTATGTGGGTTTAACACCTGCACCACAGACAATTACATCCACTGTTGACTGTTAATAAAAAATATGGTTTGAAGTGGTCAACACCCTCCTTATGAGAATGTTTGATGGGGCAGGTGTTTGAAACCTCCTCTCTAACAAGTGGCAGATTGCTCTCAAGGCCAATTTTGCATACAGTCATTTGTGGTGTTCAAAAGTTTATCTATTAAAAGACTCACCCTCAATGTGACATTAACACCAACATCTAAGATATTATCAACAGGGATCAGTGAACCCAAAAAGATGAATTCTCTTAAATGGTCATCATATCAGACTCCACCAACTAATATTTACAAGACTTTTTAATAGTGCTCATGCTAGCCAAGATATTTGAAGGCACATCCCTATGCTCCGGCTTACTCTCACACTCCCCACTTTGCCCTATCCATCACCGGCATTCTCAAATACAAAAATATCCCAGGCTATTAGCGGTCAGATTTCCTCAGGGATGAATATCGATATCCAGGCCTTCAAAATACAAAAAACATTTTAAAGATGGATTTTGACATTGCGGCGGATTTCCTGCCAACATTGCTTAATCTGAAATGCTTCACATTCAGTGGTTGGTAGTTCTGAATGACATTCATGAGTAATTCTTAGAATTGTATGAGGTCTCCAGGCAACCACATTGATAGTTTATGGCTGTATGCTCCCTCATCTCATAATGTGGGCCTATTTTGTTTTTTTACAAAATAGACCAGTCTTCTAAAACGGAGCGCTTCAGTTGCGGACCTGGTGTAGCCTGGGAGGGGGGCAGTTCATCTGAGGATACGGTAAATGAGCAGTTCATCTGAGGATACTGTAACTGAGCAAAAATGATACTGATGGTGATCTTGATTTACACTTGAACCCCACATCAGCATTGATTAGATTTTTAAAAGCATCATTCCATTCTTGTGTTGGGTTTTGCTACTTTTCTGGAATCTTTGTCCTTGAGGGGCAGGTGCAAAGCACAAATATTATTTTCCATCCTATCAGTGCGAGATTTGAGGCTTTCATGGGCCAGAGCTGCAGGGAGTTAATGGAAGTAGTCGGCCAATCCCCCGTCTAGCGTGTCTGTCTCTCCCAGGACTCATGGGTCCTCCCCAACTATCCATACAAAGGCTGCTTCATTCGGGGGCCAAGAGCCCTGTCATTTGCCCTGGTCTAAGGGAGGCTGGGTGAAACTGAACAGCATCATGCTTGGGCCTCGAAGAAGATAATCTTTATAACAGCTGTATGCCGTTGTAAAAAACTATAGTCTGTGTGATTGTCAGGTCAAGTTTGTGCCACTGGCTTCATCCTACACTGTTTCAATATACTCAATATGCGCTGGAATGGTATAGGAATCCATGACACCAGTCCAATGATCTAGACTGTAGTTCAGTGGCAGTGGCAGGACAGGACAGTGGCAGGACAGGACAGACCCGGTGCCATAAGTGGAGGCCTGGTGTATATAGTATATATTTTTTGTAGCTTTTTTGCCTTTAATTTGACAGGACAGTGGAGAGAGTGACAGGAAGCGAGACATGGGGTGGGCTAAGGAAATGACCCGGGCTGGACTCAAACCCAGGTCCTGGTTGGCACATGGACCTGAATATGGTATGGGTTGGTTTGGCAATGTTATGACAACTACATATATTTACCCATTCTCTTTATTAGAATACAACCAGGACATACAGGACTCATGTCAGTGGGTGTGCCTCAAACAGCATACTTCCGTCACTCAATTGTACAATGCTTGTCAGTTGAAAATGTTGGCGCTGAAGTGACAAAAAGTGTCGGTGCACTCATGTCAGTGGGTGTGCCTCAAACAGCATACTTCCGTCAGTACACTGTTAATGTGCACTGAGCACCTACTTCCGTAGTGCTCACTTTTCGATTGTTAGTATTGTCCCAAAAGGAAAACACTTACCGGAAGTGATGCTCGTTGGCGCGAGTAGTGTCCATTGTTACACACTAAACTTTTTGACTGTTATTAGGGTGTAATCCAGGTACTTTCAGTGCACAGTTTTTGTGTTATCTGCTAAATATACTCAAACGAAGTATTTGCAAGTAGGTGGTTTGAGACACAACCAGTGCCTATATAGGTGTGCTTAAAAGCCCCATTGTTGTTTTAGCAGTGTTAATGACCAGTCTTGTTGGGGGCTCCAAACTGTCTGTTTCTGGTTCTGACACATTGGTGTATCTGCCAGCAACTTAGCAGGCATGCCTATCAGTGACCTGCAGGGAAGGCATGTCTATCAGTGGCCTGCAGGGGAATGACGACTCCATCAACATCTTCCCCTTTGCAACCTTGCAAGGTTGGTTATTATAACTCCACAATTGGTCCATTCTAACGGCCATCCAAATCTAGTGGTGGCTTGAGACTGTATAATTGACTGGACTGGAACTAGAACAAAAACCACATCACATATTTCCTGTTTTCTGGTTGAATTCTAATAAAGAGAGTGGAAAATCAATATGGTTCTCATAACATTGCTAGGGCAAACAGGTAAGATGAGATTGAGATTCATATTGAGATTCATGGAGCTTTAGGATAGTCCTCAAAATAGCATAATCTGATATAAGAGTGAGAACAATATTGAATAGGGGCTGAATGATTTTACACATGGATTTAGATTGGATATTTTATTTTTAATCTGAGATCTGTCCTCAAATAACCATAATGTCAAGGGTTAAGGGGTCCATTGGTCATTTGGTCCATTATTCAGAGTGTCTAACCTTGTCCAGTTTAGAAGCTGGATGAAAATCCATCAAAACAGCCCAAATGTTTCATTTTATTATTAAGAAAAACTCTTTTGTCCCGTTAAAGACTATCCAGTGAAACACCTGGCTGGGCAGAGTAGCTTATCATCTGGGGAGGCTACAACCATGTATGATATGTTGCTAACTTCCCCTCGTTCTCCCTGCCTGTCTTTCTCTTCTTTGTCTACCGCCACCCTCCCTTGTTCCATCTCAGAGTTGTGAGACATGAAAACAATGTAGAGTATTTCAAGGACAACCTGGTGAATGTTCAGATAAAACGATTCCCAGGCCTTTACCAACAACAGACATTCTTACTTAGCTTCCGTTGGATTTAGCTGCCTCTGCCTGAGCATCCCTGGGCAATCACACTGCCACTGCTGTAAACTGATGAACATCTATCAAAGCCAGTGATCCTCACCAGCCACAAGGCACCTGTTGCATATCTACGACGGACTGATACAACAACATTGTAACCGGAGGATAAAACTGGGAAAAAAGACATAATTCAGTCATGTCCGTGGTGATGATTATACTGATTCTGCTCTTGGCCAGTCCATTGGGAAGGACATTTGTCCTCCAACTGACGGAGAAGGAAGCTGCTGATTCTGCTGTATCTGCATCATCTGCCCAAAGGAGCAGCAGGTGAGTTGTAGTCACTAATGTCAAATGATGAAAAATGTTCAAAGGTCCATTCCTAGCAGTGAGTATAAGTGCTTTAATTGGAGCTTCTTTGAAGGACTCAAAGAATTTTTACTCAGATGCAGTGGATTCTCTGACCTGAAAATATATTTTCCAGTTAAAACAAATTGTTTCATGTATCAAAGTCAACCAACTGAAAAAGACATGTTTTTTTTTTTTTTTTCAAGTTTAACTACTGGATTAGACAGATAACACACCTTCATTTTTGAGTTATATCATTAAATTATCTTAGATTTCATTTGGTATGTACTTTCACATTTGCTTAGCCTTAATAACACTTGTTACTATGTTAGCCTACTTACTATGTAACTGCAGACCTACTGCCTACTGCCAAAGATTCAGTCAGGGCGGGAAACTGCTTCCTTTTTGGGTCAGCATGATGTTGCGCAATCACACCTGGTTATTGCTGCATGCAAAGACAAGAGTGTTTGCCTATTTTCCATCAAAACATTTTGAGTTAACATTTCACACCATTTAAAGTGTCAGCTGTGTAGACAGTTGTGATTGTTAAGATATGTTTTGCAATGTTAAGATTCATATTTTAAGATTAAGGTCTGTTTTATGTTTGATATTTTTAGTGCTGCTGCGAGACACGGCAGGTGAAAACAGCGTTTTTTCATGCACTGGTCAATTTCGAGATTTTGAGCTAGTATGTTACCTTAGCATGTATTCTATCACACTACTACAACAAAACAGTCCGATTTACACATTTAGGTGTTTATTTCATTATATTATGTCTACTCGCGGCTGTATATTTCTCCTAAATTCAGCAAAAGTTAGCATTCCAACCTGCATGCACTCCCGCGATCATGTGTAGTACCGTTAGAAAGCTCTGTTTTTCCTGTATCACGCTATGTGATCCATATATGGACACTTCCTTTGTATCAGCAACCAATCGCGAAAGTTCAAAGGTGAGTCTAGGCTGAGAACGGAATCTCATTGGCTGTCTTTCAAGGCTGTTTTCTCAAAATGAGTTTCCTCTCCCACTCTGAGCACGAAAACTCCACTTCAGAAGCACTTACATACACCAAACTTTCTATACTTATGCCTAAATATATGTGGAAGATTTTTACGGAGGGGTTTGTTGATATATTATTCCTAGCCTGACTTACATGACATGTTGTGCCTAAAAACATGGCAATAATGGATTTTTAAGGGCTATTGACAGCATATTCTGATTTACAGGATACCAAAAGTAGATATTCATAAATCCCTCTGTACATTTTTTCCCATCTAATATCTGAACACAATGAAAACATAATTTTGAACCTGGCTGTATCCAATGCTTAGGTTTTGTGCCTTAAAATGGATGCAAATTAGCGCATATTTAATTAGATAATGCCTAATTTGCATATGTAAACATTAAATTACAGAAAACTCGTAATACATTTTTTTCTCATATTAATGTAAGTAATCAACTGAGGAAGTTTCATAGTGATATCTGGTTGTTAAAAATGTTACCCTATTCACCTGTAGTGTCTCGCCTTCATTTGTCATTCTCGACTCTATTTGACAAAAATCCTTGCACCTTTAGGTTTATTGAATGTCACTGTTTTCAGATAGGCCTATTTTTGAATGTTTGAATGTTTTTGGTCTTGATCTAAGGCTATTGATATAGGGATTTACCAAGAATAAATTACCTATTGATTTAGAATAATATATTGTTCAATGAAAGACCTAATACATGAGCAATTATGAATACAGACCTTGTTGAATACTAATACATACACATATTAGTTATGCATTAATGTGTTCCCTAAAGTGTTGTTCTTACTTTGACAGTATTTTTGTATGTTTTTGTATAAATGTTTGTCGATTACTCACATGCTATGTGTCTTAACTTTCTTGAATTTCCCCTAGGGATCAATAAAGTATATCTATCTATCTATCTATCTATCTATCTATCTATTAACAATACAGTTTAAGAAGCTGTTTCATCGGCTGTCATTGTCACATTGCCTTTTGCATACTGTACTGATACTTTGTTAAAGTTAAATTTAAAGTTGACTGATACTTAGCACACATTTTCATCCAAAGTGACCTGCAACATTGAGGGTGGACCAATTGTCAGGTGGTGACATTAATGCTGCTCCACCAAGTCTTTACTTTTTCCTGATGTGCATATGTATACCTAACTCTGCATAAGGTGGTGTTAGTCTAACTTCTGTGATGTTATGTTTTGTGTGTATGCTGTGTAGGTGCCAGAGGGAACCACTGCAGACCATCCGCGAGAGCATCTTGCAGGGGCTGAATCTCAAGCAGGAGCCCCAACACCAGAACACCGGGATGGCAGAGCTGAGGGAGCAGTGGAAGGCTGCCTTGAAAGTCAGTGGCCACTCAGGCCTCCCCATTCAGTCTCCTCTACCAATGACAGGTACATCAGCAGAGACAGCTCATTTAGTTTGCTATGATTAGAAAGTATTGTAACCATAGGGATCGATTTTTTAATATAATTTTAAAAGATTTCTTGAAAAACATTGTTAAATGTTGGCATTATAGGGAGTGAAGAATACCCTGATGCTCCTGCCACAGAACTGCAGTGTTGCATGCTCTCCTCACAGGTCTTCATCAAAGGTGAGAAACCGCAGACACTCCCACTTTGTAATTGTCAGCTTGTTTGTTGGTCTGAATAGCTACTCGATGAATAAGCTATCCTATTTCATTTTTAACTTTGGTTGTTGTTGCATTTTTCTTCCACAATTTTCCAACCTGTTCTTCAGATTTGGGCTGGGAGAACTGGGTCATCTACCCAGAGAGCTTCACCTTCAGCCAGTGCAGTGTTTGCAGCCCACGGTCAAAGCCCAGTGAGCCCCTCTGCCCAAGTGCACCCACCGCTGGCGCCCCTTCACAGGTACTGTACTTCACACATGTGCCTCTGCCTCTCTGCCCACCCTAGGCAAAACTCTACATCCACGTGCTGCAGAGTGACCTAATGAACTAGATACATTCTAAAACATGTACTACCACCAACAGCACAGAGAGGACATTTCTTTATAGACAGAAGCATTTGGGTTTGGTCCAGAAATACTAAATGTCTTACTGACAGGACTGTCTTCCTAAATGTCAGATGAGAAGACTTTGAACACTGGAATGCTGGCAAAAAACCTCTTTGACACTGTCAAATATAAGCAAACTCAACATGAACTTTAAAACCAGGTTGCTCAATCAATTCATAGAGCAGAGAAACTGGCTTGACTATTGGGTCAGGTCAGTGTGTGCTTTGGTTCATTGCGCATGCACAACTACAATAAAATTACATAAAAGAAAGTAAGCATTGTACACTGTAACTAATATTGAAATGACTTGTCATTGTTTTGCACCCCTCCTACTTAGTACTTACTTAAAGATAGAGTAGGAGATAATTTCTGAAGCATTTTTTTTTAATTACTGGAGTTCTTCTTTACAACCTGATAGTTTTACAGAAGATCTATTATGAGATTATGAGAAGTATTATGAGATACTCTGAAATCACAACAAAAAATATCAGTCTCCTCACTTCTGGATTTAAAGCCAATCCAATCATTATGTGTGGGCCACGACAAATAAGATACTCCATTCTGTCTATCCGGCAAGCTGTTAGCAACTTAGTTGGTTGGCAATGGGAAATTGCATTGCAACTAACAAAGTTGCTAACTTTTATCAACTATGGTTTTGGGAAACGCGCCCCAGGTCAGTTGTGTAAACAGCCAAGAGCATCAGTGGATGTGAGCTCCCACTATACAGGACTTGTACAGCACACAATGCGTCAGTAAAGTCAAGTCTTCAGAATAATTCAATATAATTAATTACAATAACCCTCAGTTAAAGACACCACTCACCCTAGCCACAGTATGTTTCAGCCTTCTGGATAGGGTATCACAGTCTCTTCAGTACACTTTCAAAATCAATCTTTTAAGTTCAAGTGCATGATTTTTGGCCTTTTCATCTGTCAATCTAATGTAACCTTATTCCTCACACAGGTGCCCTGCTGCCAACCAGTCGCCCATGACCTGGTGCCCTTCTTCTACCTGGATAAGAGCGGCACGCTGGTCATTTCCTCTGTGCCTATGACTCGCCAGTGTGGCTGTGGGCAAGGATCTGATCCTCATTAGGTCAATGTTTTTAGGTCATTAGATCAATGTGATCTCTGCATCATCAATGAGAAAGGTACTGCATTAATAACAAATAGACAGGCTGCAACTTTCTGTCTGGTTTAGATATGTGGACTGAGACTCTTATATCTGATCCAAGTTACATGTATTTTGAGGTCATTATGATCATCTATCTCTGTAGGCTACAGAGGTTATTTTTACTGCGGCTGTCTGCTGTTTCAGGAAGCACATAATCTGTTTTTTTTGGTAATTATCAAGTCCTAGGTTTCTCTGTTTTTTGGAACATGAAATATGAAATAGTACACCATGGAGCACTTGTATTTTAAAATCAGTGTGGAGACTAGATTAAATCTCCACATGTGCTTGCTGCTATTTTTTGGCCATATTTCATTCACTCGTACCATGAGTCTGCCAAGGAGGGAGAAGATACAGTTACTTTGTGTTCCTTGAAAAAATGTGAGCACTCTGTAGCCATGCAAGCCAAACATTTTCCAACATGTAGCCAAGCAACAGCAGTGAGGTCTATTAAAGGGAAAGCTGATTTTAATTAGTGACTGTGAAACAGGGCTTTTCACTAAATGCTCTATTTTTGGGAAGTGCCAGTATTGCTAAACAGTGTTGACTTAAATAGAAACCCATATTTGAAACTGCAGCAACCTATTGGGGAAAAATTAATAAAAACATCTGTTACTACATAAGATTTTAACATTTCAAGAATATCCACAAACGTGAAGTTGGCCTACATCACATTTAGCTGTAAGACAGTTTGTAAACCATGTTGTCACAAATATTTTTCAACATAGCTTAACTAAGGGGCATTTTGTTCAACTGCATTAGAGAGCACACAGTCAAAAACATATATTTTTTTAACATACTGGCTACTTTGTAATTTACTCATGACTGCTTGTGAGTTCTAAAGAGGTGAACTGAGAAGTTCTGAAGGGTTGAAGCAGTTCCCATGACCTCAGTATGCCTACACTGGTTATATTATGTCTTTGTAAGTTCTTGAATATCCCAGATCACGTCGCTAGTATATGCACCCCTGGGTATAAAAAAAATAAATCTTGTTTACTTTTGGGGAACATGGTCTTCTGCTCTGTACTTGTTCTTTTCCTCTTATGTGTATTTATGGTGAATTCATTCATCTCTTTATTTTTGACTTTCAATTGTGTATTTAGCTCTTGTAGATGAGAAATGATTAATCACAAACACTAACAATTTCTTATTAGGTAATAGCTACTGTGTTTAAATACATCACATTTTGTTAACTTTGTATTACATAACTTTTCATGAATAAAGGCTGCATAAAAAATCATATGTTTGTCATCATTTCATTTTATTAGGATTTTGCTTAGAAAACAACATTTGTTTGTAAAAGCAGTTAGTGTAAGAGATCGGGTAAACTCTCTTTACTCAGTTGAACATTTACAATTCTGCTTGTATGGCTTTTAGTTTGAACTGCTGGAGTTATCTCTGGCATCGTTCCACGGCATTTGTCATGGCTTGTTGCGCACTTGTGGAACAGGGCACCAGCACTCTGCAGCTTCTAGTGTCTCTAAAGTTTTATTTTCCGTTACTTGTCTCTTTAAGTCTAAATAAATATGGAAAGACAGTTAAATTAACCTTTTTTTTTCATGTGACATTACTCTGGTGGAAAGAGTGAAGAAAAAAAGTAAATAGCTAAGGGCTCCTGCCCTTCCCTCGCTTAGCTCGTCTCTAAATCACTCTCGATGGGAAACTGGGGCAGAATGGCGGATTTATATTCTTTCTTGATTCACACTAGCATCTTGTCAACATTATTCATGGTTACACTGGCT
This sequence comes from Alosa alosa, assembly GCF_017589495.1. NCBI lineage: Eukaryota > Metazoa > Chordata > Actinopteri > Clupeiformes > Clupeidae > Alosa > Alosa alosa. The sequence continues at coordinate 26,228,928 of NC_063200.1, read as the reverse complement.
GTGGACAGGGCCATGCTGTGTGAGGAGGACAGTCTCCTGGTGGAGATGTCCAGAGATGTGGAAATACCATCGGAGTGTGTGCTGAGCTGCACCGCACAGACGTATGGCAGAATGCTATTGAGGCAGGACATACAGACTGTCCGTTTCAAATGCTCTTACACAGGTGAGATTTTAAAACCTGCATAAAGTTAAACGTATAATATGAAGTTAAATAGTTTTATTGCATATAATTTTGCAAAACATTTAACCAAAGATGAAATCATGGTTCTTGAATTTCCTTGAATCTATCTATCAGAGACTTTGCATATCAGATTGTGAGGAACTTGCTAAGGCTATGCTTTGATGGAAAGTATTTTCCCCACAGGGGATAAAGGAGAGTACTGCTGGCCCACGCGCATCAGCTGCAGTGCAGGAGAGAGCTTGCTGCAGGCTTATGTCATTTTGCCCGTACACAAGTCAACTATCAGTGGTGAATCACCAGGACTTCAAACCACCTCGGTCACACACAAGAATTTGCTGAGACCTCACCGAGGACAAGTACCTCTTTCTGATGAATGTGGCCTGTTCTATAATGTCATGGACTACTTCGGGGGGACAAAGTGGGAGCCATTTTTCTGTGTTAAGGTGGTGCCACACCACCACATCCTGGGGGAGAGCATGCGATGTCCACCTTTCCTTGTGACAGTTTGGCAAAAGCAAAACCATTCCCCAGTCAACCATGGTGAAGGGTGACTGAGAGTTTGGAATCTGCATGGTCTTTGTGTTACGTAATACCTAGTAGGACATTTTCCTGTTCATGTCAAAGTGACCTGTTGTAATATTTTACTTAACAGAGAATTTGAAGTTCTATGGCTAGTCGTATTGAATGGTTGCAGAATGCTAGGCCTATGTATAGTCTGATTAAACACCATTTATACAAGGAATGTTAACTCTAACTTCTAATAGAAAAATCTTAAATGTAAAAAAAGGGTTTGGACAAGAGTCTTGGACAGACCATGGACTCAAAGACCTTTATCATAATATTCCATTTGAGATGGGTTGGTAAAACTTTGTTTTTTCCTAGTCAGAGTTTTACTGACTAAATCAGACTTAGGAAGTTCTTTGATACCTAGGAAAATTGGAATTGGAAAAACTGTAAATGAAGCTGCTGAGAATTTGTGTTACTGATAAATAATTCTGTGTTCATGTTTGATCCAAGCAAGGAATTTTGTGACTTCTTGTGAAAAAGTAGTGACTGAATGTCTCTGAATAACACTAAAAAGTATAACCTATTGAGGTACTAACAAGCAAACATAAATAAAACCATATCATTTTGTACTCATTTGGGATTTTCAGTTCAAGCCAGGACTACCTAACTTTCCTTTGACTGTGCTGCCCTCTACTGTCCATGTAGAGCACATAATCTTAAATGACTATATCTAGTTTTTCCACAGGATGGAGCCCTTCTATATAGAACAACACAAGTCCTGCTGAGCGTAGAGAATATATTTAACCAAATCCACACTATTTTAGCCTAGCCTCCTCTGTCTCCTCAAAAATGGGACCCAAGGCTCATTATGAGTGGACATTCTGGTGGGGGATTTGGATGAAGTAAAGGCATGGAAACGTGAGAACACGGAAGATGACAGACACACTCACTAGCCTAATGCTAGCACAGAGTGAATGAGAAACAGAGAAACATCTTTGAGTGTGTGTGACTCATGTGGGTTAGGGAGTCAAACATCTGACAGTGTGTCCTCAGTGCATTTCCCAGATGTGTGCTTGTGTAAACAGTGCCCCACAATCCCTTAACCCCCGAATTCCCTCTATCTGTCATATGGTGGGGAAGAGAGGGGAAACCTGGCAATGCAGAGTGTGCAGGCTCCCCTACTTTACAAGGTTTGAGTTACAGCCTGAGCTTTGCCAGTGGTGAAGTGAAATAGTTTCTGGCACCCTCTGATAAACCACCAGGGACTTGGGAAGCGGGCTGAAAGAAGATGTGGGATTGGACTATGGGATTCAATTTCTTTTTTTGCCTTTCCATTCTACTTGCACACATTCTTTATATTTTTTTTCTACTGCCACACATAGCAAATGGCACTATACTAACTGGCTGTCTTTCATATAATGGCCATCACATTGGAACCACCACCCTCCCTCCCTACCCCAGCCTGCCAGCCGATCTGCGGAGAGTGTCCAGTGTCTGACCTTTCTCCTTGACTGAGTCACTGGGCGTATTAATGGCTGCACGTGTCTGTGCCCATGCTTGCTCCGACTGAGCTGTCCCCCTCTCAGCCAAACACAGGCTCACAGCCATCCACCAATCTGAGACACGGCCCACTGACATGTAGAGGAAAGCATGCAGCTGATTGGTCCTCTCAACCACCTGCTTTGATTCTGTTGCTGACAGGAAATATTATCATGACATGCTCCCAAACAACCACACAGGCACAAATTCCCAAACACATGCACACACTTGAGTAAACACACACACACACACACACACACACACACACACACACACACACACACACACATCCGGATGTAGTGTGCTGCTCACATGCTTGTGGTGATTACTGTAGTTACTACACAAACTCTTTACTCCTTATGCAATGGCAAGTACTAAGCTGCACTAAAACCAAGAAACTAAATTACCACACTATTATTGATAGAGTATAAACAAACATTTTGCCAAGGCTGTTCAGATGGGAACCTGCCTTGACCCCAGGAAGTTCCTGGAAGTTTTTGGAAAAGAAAAAAAGTGTTCAAATCTGAAAAGCGGAAAAGGACTAGTACAAACACAGGCTGTGTCTAGAGCAGACGGTGGGAACAGGAAAGCCTTTTCTCTACTCACACACCCCACCATACCCCATACCACTACTCTCTCTCACACACACACACACACACACACACACACACACACACATCATCCTGCAAGAGAATACTTAAGGCACACAGTGCACAGCATGTTAAATTCAACACTCACTTTTTTAGTTTGTGGGCTTCTGCTTCAGGCTTTATAAATAAAAAAAACAGCACAATACAAATGCTGGAGATGTCTGAGGTCACATACATTTATTTATTTTTATTAGGAATTCTAATCCCAAATCTATTTCCTAATTCATCTAACTGAGGCACAGATATGCTTCATTTTGAGCTTTAACTTTATGACTTACACTTATTATAATCTATCTTCATCACTCTAAGACATACAGTGTAATTTTTCTACAATCTCCTATGCACTTCCTATACAGTTCCAAAGCCTGTGTTGTTAATTACCACATGCCTCCATATGTTGCTCCTCTCTCCAGAACTAAATTCAGTTCCATGTCCTCCACCAGCCTCTAGTTTCTTCTCGCAGTGAAATGGTCCTGCATGAAGCCCTCCTACCCTGACGTTGCTATTTAACCCATCAGTGGGATACATATAAGTAAGTAAGTATAAGTATATATACTCTTTTGATCCCGTGAGGGAAATTTGCATTTATCCCAATCCGTGAATTAGTGAAGCACACAGTGAACACACAGTGAGGTGAAGCACACACTAATCCCAGCGCAGTGAGCTGCCTACAACAACAGCGGCGCTCGGAGAGCAGTGAGGGGTTAGGTGCCTTGCTCAAGGGCACTTCAGCCGTGCCCACTGGTCGGGGTTCGATCTGGCAACCCTCCGGTTACAAGTCCGAAGCGCTAACCAGATGCAGACGGGAGCATGACTGAATCTAAGTCGAGGGAACCTTGTGGGAAGTCATTGTACATAAGGATTGGTCCTTAGACTTGAACTAAGATATTGCACTCTGTAGTCTCTCTCTCTCTCTCAAATATATATACACAGAGAAGCAGAAACGTTTATTTTAGTTTATCACATACCATTTTCCAGGGTTGTTGTTTCTATCTTTTTTATGGGTTGAGCAGGCAGCAGACATAACCAAATATGATCTAATAAGAAAAGTCAACAGATCTGGCTCATGGCTTCTTGGTGATATCTCTCCCAAGAGGTAAGGTCGATGAATAATTATGATAAGTGCATTAATATGAAAGAGCCAACCACAGACTATATGTGATTTAAACAAAGCACACAACTTGGAGCAAGCTAACAGCTAATGTACTTAGTTATGAATGTTGGTGTCTTACAGTAGTTCCATTAGTGCCTTTGATACTTGATTTGAGATTTGTTGAATTCCCTGTCATGCTCTACACTGGCAATATAATATTTTGGATTTTTAAGAAATGTATGTGAGCAATTCAGCTAATGGACTCCCTGCCTTTCAGTTGACAGGGTAGTCATTGGGAGGACAGCCTAGGAAATGAAACCGATGTGTGAAACACTGAGGCCAAAATGCACATTTATTTTTGGTCAAAATGATTAACAACAGACCACTTATAGGTCTACATTTCTAGGTATACCTCTTTTTGGCCGTCCAAGTGGCCATAAGACTTTCAAAGTTACATCTTCACTGTGCATACAAAATGTCCATTCACTTTGTACAGATAGGGGTTCACTGGGCTATTCTTGTGAACTTACTCTGACTTCAAAAATACCTGATACTCAATACCCCCTATCATAGCCCCTGGGTGACTGGTCCTGCCTCTGGTTGGCATGGTTTAATGTGTGCCAGGGTGTATTAGTGAGTAAGAGATAGTGTATGTGTGTCTGAGAGAGAGAGAGAGAGAAAGGGAGAGAGAGAGAGAGAGAAAGGGAGAGAGAGAGAGAAAGGGAGAGAGAGAGAAAGGGAGAAAGGGAGAGACAGACAGAATGGGCGCCTGCCTTTCCAAGATTCTGGGATTTGCAGCTCTGTGGTAGGAGGTGAGGAGAGATGGGGCTTGAAGGGCTGACTACTCATCGGAGTTGTATTCACACATCCCCAAAACAGGCCTGTGGATGAAGAAGTGATATTTCCACTTTACAGTAAGATATGAACTCAAATTGAGATTCTGCTCATGGATGAACATATTGAGTTTATAAAAGCGTATTCTCCAAAATGCATTATGAAACTTTCCATCACATGTACCTTCATTTATAAGCTTGATTTGACTTTAACTGCAGCACTGAAGTCGGTCTATAGTCAGGCTATAGACAGCAAAGTAAAACAAAATGCAGTTGTCCAAATATGTCAGTGGTGACAGTGTTTGTGTTAATGGAGTATTTGACCAACTATGCCATGTCGATGTAGTTATTATGTTTTCTGTTGCACACAGTCACTGTGTGCATGGACATGTCTGCATGCCATTATTTATCAGTGGACTTTAACTTGTGAGGAGTGGCTACCTTATCTTTATCTTATAGCATTACTCCGCGATAAGCCTATTGGATGTGTGTGTGGAAAATAGGACATACTATGATAGCACAATGCATGGATAGGACAGAATGCACAGTTTCACTCAAGAAATCTGAATATCAAGATTGCAGAGCGCTGGTTACTAAATCACAACTGTACTCCTGGTGCAGGACAGAGGTATCAGCCCTGACTTCTGAGTTTGTTTTGCAACTGCTTTGTTATACAAATGTGTTTTCCATCTGATCTAACACTAAGCACTTTAAGATCAAATAACAACAGTAATACATTGAAGACTAGACCAAAACCTTCTAATCAGAGGGCACAATTTTACACACAAGCTGCGTTTTAAAGACTCTCTTCCATGGTTTTTGTTTTGAGGACAGAATTAGACTAAAATTACAAATATTAATGTTGGCCTACAGATCAGCCTATAAAACACCTTTGAAATTCAATGGCAGAAGAAAACAAGACAGCATGTGAGCTTTTGGCCCTTTAAATATCACATCATGGCTTTCCTCTAAGAACTTTCTTCATTCTGATACTACATTCTGAGGCTACACATGCGATTTACAAGAATACATGACCTCTATATATTTTTACTGTAGATTGCCTATATTCCTTAACAGAAAGATGTCTCTTCTGACTCTACTGACTCATGAAGAGTTTGCCAAGCTTGGTCAGAATAACATGTCCATAATAGGAACGATATGGCCGTACCATTCCTTTGGACAGGGGTGCTGATGTAAAAACTTATTTGTCAGAGTTACCGAATTGACATTTATGGTGACTACGTTTCATCGTGGTTAATTAGGAGATCAACTATGCAGGTGTTGAAACTGTTGTCCTGGCGTGTGTTTCATTTTTGCGTTGGTTACGAGTCCAGTCTTTGAGAAGTGTAATCAGCGCACTAGAATCCACTAGATCCCCGGATGACTGGTGGAATAGAACAACCCACGGTGTTCAGGGATCAAGAGCCTAGCCATCCTGCTACAATAAGTTGAGAACTATGAAAGAACAGTCGTAGAAAAACATTTTGTATTATATGTTCGATGTTTTTCAACAGCTTAACCATGTAAGATAGGGCATTCGATCAGCTACGGACCAGCGAAAACCCATGGCAAGCAACTTGAAATTTGGCTCGTAAAGCGCACTATGGCTGCTTGGCCAAGGTAAGTAGCTAGCTGCAGTTAAATTCATTTACCCTGCCAACAGGCTAGCTTATTGACATTTGTAGCTATGAAGTTTTGATTGTGTCTTCTAGCTTGTTTGATAAGCATGACGTCGATTAATGTATATCCGTGTTGAAAACGATCTGATATCCTTTTTATCTGAAACAATGATGAAAACGACTTCTTTCGTGAAATCTAGAGATGGAATCACCTGGAACAAGGTCTCTTGTTTTACTCCCAGCTGTTTTGCACTAACCTATCCCAGCTATCGTTAAAGCACCAAACGTTGGCAAGTCAGAAGGCTGTGTTTGTTCGTTGTCTAACGAGCAATAGCTAGGTTAACATTACGGACATTATAGTGTTGGCCAACATAATTTTATTTCAGGCCAGTTGAAACTTGTCCAGTTAAGTTCATTTTTCAGACTAGCAAGAGGAACATATTTTTCGTTCATGAAGTAGGCTACTGTAGTTAAAATAAGTTTTTCTCCTATCATGTGAAGCTTGCTTTACATGTCTGGAGAGCTGACATACTTGGACTTATTCTTTTAATTGACATAGTTTAAGAAACAAAACAGAAAACTGATCAGGATATAGTTTGCCTTTTTTTTCCATTTTTATGTATTCATTTAAATGTGTTCAAAAACTTAGTTATTCAAACATATGTGTGCACGCGCCATACTCTATTGATGCCTGGCTGTATTTATTTTTATCACCTTAAATGGAAATTATGGGATACAATAGTTAGCTATTCAGTTGGTTGCTAGCTAGTTGGTTGCTAAAAAAAACAAAAAACACACACATCCATTTCTAGTGTCAACAGCTAATGTTATACAGCTTGCCAGTATTACGGTATCAGATATTCATATGTAGGCCTACTTTCATTATGTGTCTTCTATGTTAGGCCTAATTGTAGTATTCGTTCGATTAACTTACCTGAAATTTGGAGCCATTTTGCATTTGGAAACAAGCCAACAATGTGTGGACCACCTTGGAAGGTTCCACAACAGCCACGTTATAATGTAAGATAAGTCAATTACCAGTGCATAGGTGCTTCACATGGCGTTGTCTTTCATGGGTTGACCTTATGGCATTAATAGCAGCCAGTGTGTCATGACCAGGTATCCAACTGGTAAACAACTAAACACAACTATTTCAAAATATGTCGAGGTCTGTATTGAACGAACCGTGGGCCTTTACTGAGGGACACTTGGGTGCTGGAAATGGCCTAAGCAGCTCAAGCTGTATGACACTATAACGTCAAATGGCATTCTTACCTGAGTGAAGTAACCTACAGTATAATGTGATTCAGATTTTGTGATTTTTCAAACAATGCTTGCGTTCAACGCATTACAGATATGATCTGTCATAAAGGTTTTAGCTTTTAATAGCCTAATAATGGGTTTCATTTTTGAAAATTGTGATGGGTGCATAGCCTATGCAGCATAGTTTAATGATCAGGGCTTGCAGCATGCAATTTCATAAAGAACTTAAACTACATTATGTGGCTTTAGTTACTCTATCAACTGTGTTCAGGCCTGCTTGTAGATAGCCAATGTCATATTTGCTTTTTTACAGTAGACATGGAAGTGAAACAACTAGGCCTAAAAGGTGAATTTGGCTCCTTTACATTTCATTACAAATATAAACATAGCTTGTTTAAAACTATATGGGGATCCATTTCACTGCCTATTTTGAGTAAGATGTTTGGTGGTAATGGTCATGCCTTTGCTCAAATTGGCTCTATTTAAGTCTTTTTTTCTCTGTTTGGTAGGAGTTTGAGCACATTTAAGTAAAAGTGTGCTTGGAGAGAATTTGTTTCCCAGAAGTGTCATTTTATGTGACAGTTTTGAGCAGCGCTCAATAGTATTTAGTAGCATTTAATTCTACTTTACCGCCTGCAGTTCCTGTTACATGCCTAATTATTTTTCAAGACAGGTAAAAGAGTGAAATTCAGAAATTTCCCTGGCTGATAATTACGACATGCTTTCTGAGATGAATAGTCCTGTCTCGGTTTAAATGGCCACAGCAACAGAGAGGATTGATAAGGTGGTACTTTCACGTAGCAGTGCTTCCTTGTCATCTGACGCTCAGAGTGTAGAAATATAAAGTATCCCCATGAGTTTGGTCTCTACCGTGAGCTTAAACGAGAGAGAACGATTGAGGTCAGCAGGTGAGGGTGCTCCACAGGGCACTTAGCTAAGAGAATGAGCTGCCTGCTTTATCTAGGCCACTTTTCAGCTCTAAGGTGACCTGTTCTTTCAGTATATGATATTGCATTCACATTTCCTTCCCTTATTCTCTCTGGCGCACACACAGAAAGATTAATTTACTCACACAGGATTCATACACAATCAACTCTCTAAAATGGTCTCCCCTCTCTTTATGAAATGCCCCCAAGCTGTGTGGGCACACACACACACACACACACACACACACACACACACACTGTTTTTGTGTATGGCTTCACTCACTCTAGTAGTATGTTTGCTCAGTCAGAAAGAATACTCATGACGATAGTTCTGCCACTACCACATAACAGATTGATTTCGCCTTCTCTCGACTTGTGAAAGCCTGAGGTTTATTGAAATGAACTTTTGTCTGTCAATGGGAGCTTTGACACCTGGGACATTTCTAGCTTTTGCTGTGTATTTCACCATCTTTCAGCGAAATGTGTCAATAACTGAAACATTTGGAAACGAGCATAGCCAAGGGCGCTGGTGTGCATTAGGTGTTCTCTGCTTTCAGTTGAATTGAGAATGTTTCAACACACCCTTACTATGAATGTATTTTCAGCAAGGTACAATCAATACCTTTAGTTGATGTTTGTTTTTCACTGGTGGAATGGGTTGTCAGGTTCTTGGTTAATCCTATTGTCACACAAAATCCTATATTTTCTGACTAGACACGGGTAAACCTGTGAAAGTGCCATGTCTGTGTTTTGCGATGTTGTGCCGGCACACCTCCTTACCAACACCTGCTGCAGCCTCCACCCTTGCTGGCAGATTGCACAGCCCTCAGTCAATAAGGGCTGCAACTAATGATTTTTTTTAATATAAAAAAACGTTCCCCAAAGTTTAAGAATAGGCCTATGTCCTCAAATGCCTTGTTTTGGCCACACATCAAATATATTTAGTTTACTGTCATTAAGGAGTAAATAAAACAGAAAATATTTAAGTTTAAGGAGGAATAATCTTTAAGTTGCTCCAGACCAAAGCTGTGTAATTTATTTGTCACCATTTTAGAAAACATGGGTAAAGAAATGTTACTTTATACTCTGTCAGATTGTTATTTTAAAGCCACCATTTTGGCTTTTGGACACGCACACCCCTTTAAAAAACCTGCCCAGTGTTTCCCATACATTGACTTATTTGTCGCGGCCCACCACAATATCAACATTGACCACCACACAATGATTTTCCAGGGTGTACTAAATTGTGCTTAAATCTGGTTAGCATCATAACCACGCTGTGCTAATTTGTTAAAAACTGTTGTATTCAAGTTAATTCTGCAAACCAACCACCACAAATGGAATTCAATTCTGTGGGAAACACTGCTGCCTGTGTGGATATGCACGTGAATGTGAAAAACACACCTGCCAACACTCCCAATTTTCTCCTGAGTTTCTCCTGTATGCCATCAAGGCCAACTCCCTGCACCCTCATGTTCTGTTGTTTGTCCCAAAAACGTGCATAATTTGCACAGTTGCCCCAAGCTAATTTTCTTATGGAAGACGGATCCATAACTTTTATGTGTTTCTCTGTCGCCCAAGTTACTACATTCATAAATACACTGACAATTTCAAACTGGCAACCAACAACCCGATAAAAGCTGAAGGGGAAAAAAAACCTCCTGTGTTTCATAACCTAAATGTTTGTAGGTGTGGGTGTGTTGGCTTCTGTCTGTAAGTGGATTCTCCTGAGTGATGTGTGGTTGTGTGTGACTGACAAGCTGCCCTTTGACCTCATTGCAAAAGGGGCACAGAGTGGTGGAGGGGGCTGGACTGCTACGTCAGCTCCCTCTGAACACAAATCATGGGGGAGGGGTGGGGAGGAGTGTGGGGCATCTAAACTCTGCATCTCCAGCACTATTGGGGGCTCCTGACACACTTCTGCTGTTAAGAAAGGATGTTTGTTTCTGTGTTTAATGTGTCCTTAAACTCACCCACACACTGGAGACATTTTGTAAAATTAATGTTGGTTGGACTGTGTGCAGTTATTCTGTGTGCAGTAGCCTTTGTGCCATACCTGGTCTTTCTTGGCAGATGTTTTTATATGCCCTTTGTGTGTTATGTAAGACTGACCAAAATGGAGGTGACCCTTTTTCCCAACCTCATGTCAATTATCAACCAGACACAAAACTTAAAAAAAAATGTCTGGCCTTGTGCAAATGTGTGCATTTTCTTTGCAATCCATACCGAGGGAAGGATGTTTGTTGTAGTGGAGTTGAGCAGAATGAGGTGTGGATCTCTGCAGAGGGCTGCTCCAGTGGGCGAGCGGAGCTGCTTTGTGGACTAGGAGCGGGAGGGGGGGGGTGGGTGGTGAGTGCCTGCCTGCCTGCCTGCCTGCCTGCCTGCCTGCCTGCCGAGCAGATTGACCCTCGCTGCTTATTCTCTGGCAGTGACTAATGACAGTCTGGGACAACGCAGTTTGTCAGCACATTCTGCATATTGTGGACTGGGTTGAGCCAGACCCAAACATCACTCCTGCTGCTGCTGCTGCTGCTGCTGCTGCTGCTGCTGCTGCTGCTGCTGCTGCTACTGCCTCTTCACAGAAAAAAGTCTGCTGCAGGCACTTGTGCAACTGGAGAGACTTGCATTTGGCTTAACTGCAGTCAGTCCTGAGCATTTTACAGTCCAACTAGGAACACTTTTTTTTTTTTTTTTTGGACACTTATGGACTATGTGAAACTTACTATTCGAGCTAACTTTTACTATTACTATTTGCTTGCTTATGGTGTTACTTAAATATATGTCCTTTCCCATCCTCCATGGGCATGTAAACACACAAGCCACCAGCCTTTTTATAGAAGCATACGATGCATTGTCCCTCTGAATGTGGTGTAGGAAGTGCTTTCTCCAGTGACAAATTAAATGGCTGACATTGTTTACACTACTCACAAAAAGTTAGGGATATCTGGGTTTTGGGTGAAATGTAATGTCTCAGTACAGAAAGTACTGAAACATAGAACTGTTGGAAATGCCCATTCAAAAGTTTAGATAAGGTCACATTAAGTTCACCTGTAAAGTTTATAGTGGATTTTAGGTTCATCCTGAATGTTAACCCGAAAGCCTAATATCCCTGACTTTTGTGAATAGTGTATATAAGGGCACTGTTTGGGAATGTTGTGAAACAGGAAAAAGGACAGCCGAAAACAACAACCAACGTAAATGAAAACATTTGAATTGGCCACATGTGATATCAACAACCAAGCTCATTCAGTTGTAAACCACGCATTCTATTCTCCAGGCACACTTTCAGTGGGAGAGGGGAAGCCAGTACTGTTGAGAAAGTTCCCGCTCTGTCAGGGGCCGGCAGTCTCTCTCTACATGTGTGAGTAATGGCTGCACATTGTCTGTTATCTAGGCCACCTCACTTGTTGCTATGGAAGCATCAGGGCCAGGCAGGGTTGTAGAGGTTTGGGGAGGGGGTGGCGACTGAGTGTTTTCTCTCTCCCTTTCCCCCCACCTCATAACATTTTAGTGGCTTGGATGTCAAGGATGTTGACAACATGTTTTTGCTACACTTTTGAAATGTTCAAAACAATGTTTTTCATTTTGGAAGAGAGAGAACCTGTAGCCCACATGCTCATTGACATTACTGAGCTCTCATAATTTTTTTTCTTATTTCTGCATGAGATGGAGACATCCATTGTGTGCAAAGCTCATGTAGTGGCATCCTGGTACCCTGTGTAATACCTTGGACAACTCTGCTGTCCTCCTCTGTCCTGTACCGCATACACAGGCTCTCGCTTCACCACCTCTACAACTTCCAACTCCTTCTAATCCTACGAGGATGGTTCCTACTTACATCAATTCTCTGTTTCTGTCATCTCCCGAGAAACTGAGACTTCCTGCCTGTCTATAGCATGAGGTGGTGATGGGGGCAGGTATCACTTTCCCTTAACTCAGAGTGCCTGAGCGGCCATCCCTGCTGCATCCCTGTGAGGGCTTTGTTTTCGGAGATTTCTGTAACGGTTTGCCTCCCAACAGGAGTGTTGGGTTTGTGTGGCTTGGCTGTGGTTTGTACACGTGACTGAGGCTTGAAAGTGGTTTGTCTACCAGCTAACATGTCAGACAGCGCAGATGCTGTGCCTTCAAATAGTCAAATAAAAATTGTCACCATACCCCACTTTTGCTGGCTTCAACAGTGTGGTGAACTGCAGATAGCTACACTTGCAGAATAATGCCGGTGCCCCTTTCTGTCAGGAGGTGCACATGATTGTTTTTTTCCCCCTTTTTGATTGTGTCAATTGTAAAAGGGTGTGTGGTGCAGCCCCTTTGTAAACAAGTCTTTTTTTCAGTCCTTTTGTCTTCCTCAGGTGATGTCGGGAGGATTTGGGGGAGATGTTTGGGGTTTCAGTAGGGGTGGATGGGGAGGGTGGGGGTGGTTGGGGCAGATGTTGCGAGTGCAGCAGAAGCCCCTCAGGGCACTGTCAGTAATTACTTCTGTCTGAGGCGATGATTGGCACTCATTCCCCCAAGATAACAGGAGCCGTCTGACACACACCACCACCACCACCACCACCACCACCTCTCTAACACACACTTACACACACACACATCTCTAATGCCTCCGGGCGTCTCTTGAAGCATAGGTCAGTGTGGATTCAGAAACTGATGAGTCTTTACTGAGCCAGCGTTAAAGCTGTGTCTTCTCCAGTAACCAGGCAGTGGTTGAATCCCCAGCCTAACGTGGGTCTTAATTAGATGTGCCTGCCTGAGCCATCCCCACAGGAATCTGGGCTCTGTCAGCCAGTTGCTCGCTGATGGGGACTGTTCGCTAGCTGCGGCAATCCTGAAGTTCATAACATGCTGGGGATTAAATCACCAACCCCAGGATTCATTAGGCTTGAAGCTAATTGCATCAGTGCAGTTTTGGCTGATCTGATAATTGGCCCTGTCTTCACCTATCTATTTTTGCATTTTAATTTTGCCTGCTTATGGGCTGTCTCCTGACATATTGTCATTTGCTGATGGCTTGTTGCCTTACTGTATTGTCTGTCTAGAGCTTTTCACTCAAGGACCTTGTGTGCTTGGAGATGAACAGTTTATGATCTCAAGGATGTCGATTGTAAACGGTACAAGGAGCAACAAGGACTTAACATGTCAGAACATAATATCTAACCTTTAGGTGTGGGAAGCATTGTAACAGTAGGTTATCTGTGATGTAGGTTAATGTGACCCAAAATGCAAATGGACTCCCCAAGGGGAAATGCTCTTGTACAGTAATTTCCTGTTTATTAGCCACGTTGTGTATAAACCGCAGGACAGTGTTTTATGCAAGTTAAAAAACCAAAACCAAATCAATACCATATTAACTAACCCCCGTGTATTAACCTCATAGCTGACAAAATTTAGCAAAATCAATGTATAAACCTCGGCTAATAGTTGGGAAATTACGGTAGTGCATAGGTGAAACATTTGGAATCTGTTGAAGATGTACCATATTTGTTATGTGAAAGCCATGGCTATATGGATACATGTCTTAATATTAAAGGTTGTATCAGCGATAGCGGGGATACGTCACTTCTGTTGATGTTCAAACAAAACCGAGAGCTAGCACGCTACTCACTCCCTCTCCCTCCCGTGCAATTAAAACTCTCCTAAACGGGCATCTCGTCGGTTATTGGTTGAAACACTTTATTTTGCTTTTGAGGGGTTGCCAACCCTTGTTGGTAGCAATTGTTTTTGTGTACAGATCTCTGAGCCTAGGCTGCCTACAGAGATGCGTTTTTTTGACGGCCTGCTTATGGGGCAGGCAGCTAGCGGATCGTTAGGAAAGATTAGATGAATGTGATCATTTGTGTTTGGGCCTTTTTTGGGGCCTGAAATCGCTGATACAACCTTTTAATGCTTTCTCTTGGCCACAGTTTGCACATGGAGGAGAGGAACCTGCTGCGGCAGCGTGAGTGGGAGCGCAGGAACCAGGAGGCCCAGCAGCAGCAGGAGCAGTACCAAGAGAACGCACCCCTCTTCGGGGAGCCCTATAAGGTGAGATGGGAGGAGTGGTGGACCTTCCCCCGAGGCCCTCGGTGTCTCCTAGCTGTGGCTCAGGGCTGCTGGTAGTGATGGGGCTCATAGTTATGTCTTGGTAACCTTAATTTCCCCCAACAGTTCAACTTCCAGGTTGGCTCATCTTCACTGACCGCTGCTAAAAAGGGAGACAAAGTCATGTTGGTTTATCCTGTACAATTGTTAATATGAAGATTTTGTTGACAAAAAGTTCTGCATTTTGTACGTATTTGCTCATGCAAAATAATGAGTCTTAGAGACTCTTTTATATATGAAAATCCAGCTCTCATTCAGTACAAGCCTAATGATGGTCTGGAATTTAAAATAACTCTACCGGGAAGCCAAGATTTCAAGATGTCAGATCAAGATATTCCATAAGACAAGGTTGCATAAGTGTAGAAGCAGGGTAGGCTGGGTCTTGTTTTCACAAGCTGTACAAGAGGACATAAATACATGTCTCTGAACGACTGAAGGAAGCAGTGCAGTAAGATGGAGGGAGAGAGAAAGGGAGAGTTTGCTTTGGCTCTGCTTTGCTGGGGGGTGTAGGCGCCTGTTCGTGAGCTGAGCTCTGAGTGGGGATTTAATGAGGCCTCCAGGAGCCCCCCTCTCCCTCCCCCCCTCTCCCAATGTCAGCTGGAGCGAGGCTCCCAAGGGTCTGTGGGGAGCGGGGGCTCTTAAAAAGAGGAACGTGAGCAGCCTGAACTCAGTTCCTCCCATCAGGGCCCATCAGTGGCAACATCCTGCCAGGCAGCCAGAGCAGCTAATTAGACTAGAGAGCGAAGAAGAGAGAGAGAGAGAGACAAAAATGGAAGTGCATATATAGAGAGAGAGAGAGAGAGAGGAGAGAGACGGACATAGAAACTGGCAGAGCCAAGCTCACAGGCACACAGATTTATGGAAATGTAGGGAGAGATGCATGTACAAATCGGGGTTTGTGAAGGACGACCATCGGGATGAATAGATTTAGAATCAAAATACTAGGTGATGAAGGGAATGTGTGGTGTGGTTTGGAGTCTGCTGGTGACTTGCAGGATTTGTTTGGAGTTGCCATTTGTGTCAGGGGAGGGAAAGAGAGGGCTATTTATGTTCTCTGAGCTGTGAGCTCTCGTAGGAGACCAGTGTCAAAGTCTAGTGTGTGTCTAAACAGAGACAGGAGAAAGAACATAGATTTTTTGTTTGTTCTGTCCCATATCTCCAGATTGTGTACTGCAATTTCTCAAGTCAACGCAGTCTAAAATGTCATCAGTTTTTGTTTTCAAACGTCGGCCTAATTTTAGTTGACAAAAGCAAGTTCAGTTGAGCAGCAAGCCAGGATGTCGGCTATCAAAAGAAACTACAGGAAGTGCCCCGCGTCTGTTGCCAACCAGCCAGTTAGCCTGTTTCCCCCTCTAACCCAGGCCACTTGAAGGCCATTTGCAAGCCACTCACAGGTGGCCTTTGTGCCTTTTAAGTCGGGGCTGGCCAGGCCAAATCCCCACCACGTCAGCTGGGCCAGAGAAGGGCGTAAGCTTTTCAGCTTGGATGTGCTCCGTAAATTGGCTGTCGATGACACAGCAGGATTAGAACGTTTAAATGGGCAGGTCTGCCATTGAGTAGCACTACATGTGTCCTGTGGTCTGTTCGGGCGGTGGGTGCAACAGGAGGACTTAAACCTGCTGTCATTTTAATTATCGACAGTTTAACGGAATGGCCACTTAATTTGTACGACAAGCACATTCAGGAAATCTAATTACGTTAGCCTAAGCTCATGTTTGTAGAGGGATTTTTACAGCATTCTTTGTAAAAGCTGCTGAGTAAAGGTTTACTTCACAGCTTATTGCAGGAAAACGGAGACAATAAGAAAGTGATATGTGAGGAATAGCATGCAGCCAGCTAAGCATTATAGCAAAATGAGCTCTGGCAGGATAACCAGGCTGCAAAGCAGAGGGTCTTTGAGGAGTTTATTTTGTAGAAATCACTGGCTGGGTATACACCATTGGTTATCATCCAATAATTTGAAAAAATATTAGTCTTTAACCATTTTATAAATTTTATATTTATTCTAGACCTGGTAAAACCTGACCTGGATAACCCCTTTAGATGAAGCATCTTGTTTTCGAGGGGGTGCTCAAGACGTAAAACAAAGACAATACAGCACATGTACATTCACACTTGCTAAAGCTCTAAATTGCACCCATGGTAGAACAACAATTAAATACGCATTTTACTTGGTGTGTTTTGCTTTGTTTATTGTAAGAAACCAGTGATCTGCCTACATTATTTGAAGCTTTATGAGCTTGCGCCCCTGATCAATCAGATGGTATTGCACAGAACCTTTGAGTAATGACTATTTGTGCATGCCCTACTATATAGCTGTTCCAGAGATGTGAACAAGTGAGCATAGAATTGAGAGTATGATTGGTGCTGTGCCAAAGACATGGTCCCTCCTGAAGAGCTGAGAAGGCTGTGAGAGGAAAACAGGACCGGCTGTTTGGGGTCAACCTCTCTGTGGGACTTTGTCTTCTGAGATAAGCGTAGCCAGTGATTGGCAAAGCCCTGGGGGGCTGCTGTCTCCTCTCCCTCCTTTAATGTTGCTCTAGCCCTTTTAAAGGTCACATACAGTGGCTGTCATAAACGGTAGAGCATGGTTTTGATTTGCCTCTGAATGAAGACCTAGTATATGGAAGTAAGGCTGGATGTAAACTATGAAGAAAGCCCAAAGGATGTTGAACTCCCTGAAGTGACAATGTATTTTTCCATTTGTCATGCACTACATAGTTAATAATATAACATGTCATTTGTTTCACAGAGATGTAGTGGTTATGTCACAAAAAATAGATCATACTGGCAGGAAAAACCACTGTCGGTTTGGTTGCCTACCATAGCACGCAACATGGCACACACTATGAATATGCTGCCATTTCAAATTAAACTCAAATTCAAAATTTACTTGTGTTCTAAAAAATGAAATGATTTGCCACATCAACTACTGCACTTCTGTAAGAGGCTATGAAAACAGTTAATTACTTAACCAATAGGATAGGTATGAGGAGTCAGATTCTGAAACCCTAGCAGAGGCAAAATTGTTAACATTTTGATAACCCAGCTCTACTAATTGTGAAATTTTCAGTTGTTAAATAACAGGGTTCCCACGGGTCATGGAATTTCTGGAAAGGAAAGCAGTGCCATGGTAATGTTTGGGCTCTCTGCTAACATTTACCAAAGTCTCACAGCTTGTTAGGGCCATGGCAACAATTATTTTAATTTTCAAAGTAGACGAAAGCTGTAAGAAGGCTAAACATTCACTGATTTCATGATTAAGAAATGGAATCTAACCGGAATGGTGGAAGTCGATTTGAGGTCTGGGTGACCAAGAAAACTGAGATAACTGCTTGTAGGATTGCAAAAAAGGCAAAACCCCTGTTTCACTGCTTCACCTTCAGGAAGATTGAGCTCAGGAGTGGTGGTGCACTAGCCTGGAAAATCCAGACCCTGGTAATCTAGAAAGATTAAGGGTCTGGCCACGAACAATGTAATGGCCTAACTCGAGGGGCGCCAACAAGCATGCATTTAAAAATCTCACTGCACGCAATTGGATAACACTACACCATGTTTACTCTGAAGGATTTCGGACTTTGACGCAATCGGATAACACTATGACCAATGTGTACTGTCCAACGTTGCAGCGCTGTCTTCATCAGTTTAGCTGGTTCCCCAGAATGCAAGGGGAAAAAGTGACGTGCATCATTGCTCATTGCCAGAGAGTCTCGTAGAGGCGATTCCATTGTGCTCTCGTGAGATCTCTGGATTTCCAGGGTAGTGGTGCACTGTTTTACGATGCAACCCAACTTGAACTGCATCCTTTCCACATCATTCAGCTCCAGAAACTTCTTCTTAACTTTTTTTTTTAAAAGCTGGATACATTTAGTTCTTTGGACCGAGTCAAAATAGTACTTACTTTGCTGCAATGAGCAAAAATATGTTTGGAGAAAAAAAAATATTGAGTGAAAACAATACCTTTCCAACTTTAAATGTGGGGGTGGATCGATCTTGCTTTGGGCTTTTGTTGCAGCCAGTGGCAAGAGGAACATTTCATTATTGGAGAAAAAAATGCAAATAAATGCCAGCAAATTTTGGAGGCAAATATCACACCATCTGTAATTAAATCTGAAGATGCAAAGATGGCTTCTACAACAAAATGATATTACTGATACACTTTAAAGTATACAATAGACTAAGTTTTTGTTATAACCTTAAACCTCATTGAAAATCTGTAGATAGACTTCAAAAGAGCAGTACATGCAAGACTGCCCAAGAATCTCACCGAGCCTTTTGCAAGGAAGAGTCGTCAAAAATTCCCCAAGCAAGAACTGAAATACTCATGGCTGTCTACAAGCTGTGATGCTGGCCAAAAGAGGTGTTACTAAGTACTGACAATGCAGGGTACTCAAAGTTTTATTCCGTACTCTTTTGCTTTTTGTTATTTTGAATCTGTAAAAGATAAATGTAATCTTGTGAAATATAATAAATGTCATATTTATTTGATGCCTTTTACAAATTATTCAGAGTAACAGAGATGTATAATCAGTATTCAACTTTTGCATGCCAGATTGTTTAAATGTTTTTGTTGTTGTGGTTTACTTTTAGACGGACAAAGGAGATGAGCTCTCCAGTCGCATCCAACGAATGCTGGGCAATTATGAAGACATGAAAGACTTGCACAAGAACTTTGGCAGCATGCCCAAAGACCTCTCTGCCTCGGTACCCTTCGGCAGGCCTGGTCGGCCCATCCACTTGGACGTCCCCAAGCCCCCATTCCAGAACGCCCCACCCCCCTACGGAGGCAACCAAGTTGTCCCAGCCACCCAGCCGTCGAAGAAGTCTCCCGCTCCGGATCACACCTTGCTGTCTTCCACCTACTCGCACCCCTCTCTCAGTCTCGATAAGGGGAGTCCAGAGCCCATGGATAGAAAGAGTGAACCGTGGCCTGAAATGGCCAGCCTCCCCCCAGCCCTCTCTCCCCCGTCCGACCCTCTGTCCCCCTTACATTCCAGCGACCCCAGTGACACCGAGCAGCACGATATGGACGGTAAGGACAGCCCCGGGCCTCGGCAGCCCCTGCAGGCCTCCTCCTCTGGGCCCTCTAGTTTGGTGGACACGTCCCAAGCGGAGGCCCAGATGGAGGGCGCCCCCTTGGCCTGCGAGACGGCCCCTCTACCCTCCCAGACCTTCCCCCTGCCCCTGTCCTCCAAGCCCAGCCTCGTCATGCCCCAGAAGCCCTGGGCCTACGTCCGGCCCATGGACGGCCAGGACCAGGTCTCCAGCGAGTCCCCCGAACTCAAACCCTCGCCGGACTTTGATCGGCAGCCTTACGAGAGCTTACCGGACCTGAAGAGCATCTCTAAGCCTGGCCTCACCCAACTGAAGTTACCCCCACCAGCCCTCGAGGTAAGCAGACAATGTTTTTTTTTTTTTTTTTGACAGATTTTTGCAAGGTATAAAATCCCTGTGCAAAGCCCTTCTTCCTTCAGGTGCTGATGGTGTGCAGTATTACATTACATTACATTTAGCAGACACTTCTTGACCAAAGTGACTTACATATGTCAGCTATATTACAAGGGATCACATTGTCCCCGGAGCAACTTGGGGTTAAGTCTACTGCACGCTAGCCCAGCTCCTTAACCACTACACCACCACCGCCCCCCTTGTATACCCCTAGAGAAGAGTAGGGCCGTCGTACATATAACTATTGAAAAGTCAAAAAGTAGTATATAGTAGATTTTTGCTTCAATTCGATCTTTAACATTGGAGGTAACACTATATTTGAAGCTAAACTCTCTATCCCAACCATCCATTTGATCAGTGTGGGTCTCCAGTGAAAGGCTTCTATTTTGGTGCAGGGAGTAAAGACCTGTTATCTTGGTTTGGATGTGGCTGCTGCTTGCGTGCTGTGCTGAGCGTGTGCTGAGAGCGAGCCAGGCTGCTTAGACACGGACTGCAGAATGAGTTTGAACTGGCATGCACTGGACTCTTCTTAGACAGACTTTGAACTCCGGGGCTGGAATTAGTCTTTGGAAGAAGAGGAGGTGGGGTATTATGTAACTCGAGCCTGCTGCAGCAGTTCCAAACACAGTTTTATGGAAAGCATTTTTTGCATTCCCCTACATGTCGGTTTATGACTGATTTATGCCGATCTGAGCTTTCTTTCTGAAAACACCACCATATTTGTTGATTTTATCAACTGGTGAGTGTTCCTTACTGTGGGAACATTGATAAATGAGATTATTGAATGACAAGGCAGGTAGCCGCAGCATGACACGATGTACGGCATTTCTTTTCAATCTAGTTTAGTTTTGGCACGGGGAGAGTCTAATGCTCGCTCCTGAATGGGTGAACTTGAAAGACCTCACAAATGCAGAATAGCTGCACAACACAGCCACCGCTGTCGCTCGTATGCAAAGGGCGCACCCAAACATCCCTTATGAAATTTGCATAGTGCAGTCTGATTTACAATTGCGTTTGTAAATATTTTCATTGTTGTGGTCGACTGGGATCTTTTCTTCTTCTCACTGAATGATTCAGTACTTCAAACACTACAAACACACCTTTTAAGTGCTTGCGAGTGATCGCTTGAACACAGCCCTCTTTTAACTACATAATGAGTTGTTTCATCTTGTAATCAAGCACATCTCATAAAAGTAAAGGCCCTTGACTCTTAATTGAATGGACGGCTGAAGAAGGTGTTGGAAGATCTGATATGATTTGGGGCCATTGTGTGTCATGAGCTGGCATCCCAGCTGGCCCAGTGAGCTCATTTCCTTGCTCACTGTGACCCCTTGCACTAACCCCAGCAGCTGTGTGTGTGTGTGTGTGTGTGTGTGTGTGTGTGGTGGGCTCTGACCTTCAGCTGGGTGCGCACCACCGGGGTGAAAAGCTAACTCTGCCATTGTTCGGCCACCGCGCACAGCAATCCCTGCCCTCCTCGGCTGCCTGCCCCAGGGCAGAAATGCCCGCTGCACCTGGGCGCGCTCTTCATTGTTGGCAGGCCGGGCACATGCACATGAGCGTGTGAGTGTGACTGTGTGTGAGCGAGTGTGTGGGTGTGTGAGAGTGTGCACTGCATATGCTGAATAGGCAAGCTGTTTTCACCGTTGGCCCCACTAATCCAGCCCTGCGTGGCTGTGCTATGACTCATCCCCCCCCCCACCACCGCCACACACACACACCAACTCTTCCGCAACCATTCCACTACTGCATCAACCACACCCTCCACAAATACTTCCACTCTTACCCTTTCCCCCACCCAAAGAACCTCACCCTAACCTACCCCCCATAAACAACAAACCATGAAACAAGCACCTGAAAGGATCTTATCTCATCCGAAAGTATCACTCTCACAGCGCCACCCCCCCCCCCCCATCCCAAAACACACAAACACACAAATATGCACTTAAATGCATTGGAAAGGTAGTGCTGATGGAGGTGAAATTGTTGAATGAAGAGATGATTCCCTAAGTGTAAATGTGTAATGTAAAACAAATGACCTGTCCTGATCTAAAAAGTTTCAAGCCCAAACGAAGCTTGCACTCTTCTCCCAGTTTCCCTGGCAAGGCATCGCTGTTCATCATGAATATGTTCCCAAATGTTCTATTCTGACTGTGATGTAGTGTGACGTTATCTGTGTTGAGTTTGTTTGATGAAAAACACCTTCCCCTGATGCCTACGTAGGCCTAATATGTGTGTGCTTTAAGCACTCTAGTACTTTTTAGTACCGGTGGTCACATTGCTTGACTGTAAAAATAGAAACTCTGCTCCAAAGAGACGGGAGAGCTCTCGTCCTTTAAAATGGTGTCATATTCCATCTAAAGCTGTGACTTGGATGCTCCTTCAGATTGTACCTTCTCCCTGTGAAAGGGTTACATCTTTGCCACTCTTGAGATCAGTCACAGTGGCTCACAGGCCGTCCTGTTCTTATGTCAGCAATGGCTGTTGTTAGTGAAAGGTGCCCCATGTTCTGTTGGTGCACCTGAGTGCCAGATGGCATTTCTTGTTATTTTTCTTTTCTCTCAAGGACTTTCTGCCGGGAGTGGATTTGACGGGACCTTGCTCAAATGAATGTCAGTCAGTTCCAGTTCCATTAGCTTGCCAAGCCGTCTGTTTGAATTGGCTCAGGAGAGACACCTTGCTAACACAGAGGAGTGCAGGCACTCCGAAACAAGAGAGAAAGTGTTTCATTTACTAGATGGCTCAGTGGGTCATACCAGTGGCCTCTGGGCAGATGGCTCTGGGTGTATCACAGGCACAATCATGAGGGCGAGGCCTGCTGTCTAGGCGCTGTCTAAAGGGAAGTTGAGTGGATGTGTGTGGTAAATGGGGAATGTGGTGGTGGTGTTCTGGTCTTAGGTTCTGCAGCGCTTCCTCTGGTAGCCCATAATGGCTGGCCCTCAACTGTACATCCTCATGGCTGGGTTTCTGTCCACACCATACTGTTGTCCCGGCCAAGGACATATCAGGCTGATTATACCCTGCAGACCAAATCTTTCTTGTGATGAGTTAGTAATCTCTGTCTGTTTTGTTTCTGAGAATTAAGTTGTAAATGGTATTTTACATTTATCATGCCGATGACAAAGCTGTGTTATAGTTGACATAAACAAACCATGAAGTGTAATAGTTAACCATAAACTGTAGAAGGTTTGCTTTCTACATGTGATTTCCTTTTCTGATCTTTGTTAGTTTAGTTAGTGAAATCCTGTAGTTAGCTATTTATTTCATATTGACTGCAGACATTCAATTTAGGTTAAAGATTTGTAAAGATTTATCAATCCTCTTATGTTTAGTTTTCCAGCTTCACATCATTGATCTGTTCGCCTGTAAAATGTGAGGGGTCATCCAAATTTGTATTTTTTCACAAAGTCAACCTGTATGGTCTTTTTTCCTGTGATACTGTATGTCTGGCTTCTAAGTATATTACACAGCCACTTCAGTCGTCTGGTGACTTTTCAGCTCAAAGTTGTAAAGGTCAGGAACCTTTTGTTGTTGGTCTGATGTCACATTTCTCTTGATGTTTTTAGAAGTCTAACTTCACAACCTTGCTCTGTATTGTTGTGTAGTATTATTGTTCACAACCTTGCTCTGTATTGTTGTGTCAAAATAGAGTTACTATAATACGAGTTGTTGCCCTATGCATGCAATTGTTTGTTTTTCATAAATTTTTGTGAAACTAGAAACAATTGGAGGAAAAAAATCACCTGATTATGCACATCATCCTACTATAATAAGAGTAGTTGCCCTATGCATGCAATGATTTGTTGTTCAAGAATTTTTGTGAAACTAGAAACAAGTGCAGGAAAAAAAGATCATCCTACACCTAACCAGCGTTGTGTTAGAGATTGGAGAGCGAGAGTGTTGGGCTGAGAGAGGTCAGGAGGTACGAGGTGTTTTTCGGAGCAGTGTCCTCCTCCATATGGAACAAAAAAAAAAACAGCAGGCTGCAGAGCTGTGGAATTTCACAAGTGCTCTATAATATGCCTTTGCCCTGTTAGCAATTTTGATACGCTGTGGCCGTCATTGAGAGAAAGAACTGAACCCTGTAGTGTCTGTGCCTGCACAGAAGACAGTGTTGAGCATTATATGGTGTTGGCCCTCCTTATGGTCATCACAGTGTGGTGGTCAGCAGCGCCGTGACTTCACGTCTCGGGTCAGCCCTCAGACTGCAGCCCAGTTCTCCTTTGTTTGTGTGTGTGTGTGTGGTTTTGGAGGGCCAGTGCTGCGCCCACTCAGAAAATAAGACAGAAGGCTGGCACGGAGTCCGTTCACGCTCGGCTGCGATGGAGACGGAAATCTTTCCGAGCATCGGTCGGTCGGTGGGGTCCACCCCGAGCGAGGTGAAGCCACTGACAGTGAGCTGACGCACTTGCCTGCGCATCCTGGGACATTTCGTGCTCCACGAGAATGCAGAAGGGTCCTGGGTTGAGATTCACTCTCAGTTTGTTGGGCTTTTGAAAAACACCAGACTTCCATATGTGGTTTTTTAACACAAGTGCCTGGGGTTCTTGCAGTCAATTCAAATGAACATGGAAGCCAAGGAATGCAGTTGAGCAATAGTAACACTGTCACAGTGGACGCTTTTTGAAGGGTGTGTCTGCCTGTGAGTAAGTCTGTGTGTGTGTGTGTACACTGTATGTGTGTGTGTGTGTGTGTGTGTGTACACTGTATGTGTGTGTGTGTGTGTGTGGGTGTTTGTTTCTGTTTGGATTGCATCAGGCATTGGGATGGTAAGATGACTGAGATCCAGGACTAGTCCCAGCATGCACACAACTCATCGCAGGCTTTAACTGCACGATTTGTTTTGGTGTCTCGTCGCCCAACAAAAGGTCAAATGTTGCAAATCGTCTTTTCATTTTCCTGTGAAATAACAAACGCTTCCTCTCTATTGTTGACTTGTGTTGTGTCCCTAAAGTAGCTTCCCATTTCTTGGTAATGGCATACTGTATTTTCAGTTGACCAGTGGGCTTCAGCTGAGGTCTATGGCTGCAGGCCAAACCACTAGGCCCGTGACTCGGGCTATCTCAAGGGCCAGTCGGCCAACTGAGGCATTCTAACTCATTGAGGCATTCTAAGCACCGGTTGGCAACTCCCATGGCAGTGCCCAGCAGAGAGAGAGAGAGAGAAAAAAAAAAAAGTATCCACTTGACCAAAACACGCTGGCTAAGCAGGGTTCACGTTGGCCGAGCTGAGGTCTGTTGAGGGCAGAGATCGGGGACGCGTGTGGCGGTGAAGTCGGGTGAAATGGGCTTATCGCGTCTCAGGAGACCTGAGCGAATGAGTGAGTTAGTGAGTGTGTGCGTGCATGAGGCGTGGAACTAGGAGTTCTGCCAGATTCCAGTACTACAAACCCAGGTGGGGAAGCATGTGCTGCATATTTACTGTTGCAGCGGCTCTCGGCCTGGCTTAGTCCTTTAACCAGCTTTTAACCTCTCCCCCATGTCACGCTCACGCAGCGGACCAGTGGAATGTGCTCCGGGACTGTCGCTTGTCCACTGCCCCAGGAATGCCTGGTTAGGAATGCAGGTTGTAGGGTTAAAAGCCCTATTGTTTTGCCTACTTCCTCAACAGAGTAACCAGCTATTGTTGTGACATCCTTGGAAGTAGACGCAGAAGGAGGGCAGAGTCTGATACTGGGGTGTGATTGGCCAGGTTCTTGTAACACAGCCATGTTATTCGTCGTTTAGATTGGCTGGGCTCTGGGCGAGGCGGCAGGCTCGTTAGCCACACAGCAGCAAAGGGCTCTATGTGGTGGTGGTGGTGGTTGTTGTTGTTGCGGTTGCTGTTTAGGTGCAGGCAGCAGAGGTCCCTTCTCTGTGAGGCCTCTGACTTGTGCTTGTTCCAGGCACGCTCTGACCTTAGCTGGTTTACACACACACACACACACACACACACACACAAGCACAGGAAGTGCGCTCAGTACAATGAATGCACTTTGTCATAACCTTACGCAACCGCTGTGAGGGCAGCCCAGAGCACCTCCCCTTATCTCAAACAAGATGGGGCCGCGGAGAAGCCGCCAGCAGCAGGCAGCTCCAGCAGAGCTAGCGGAGTTCACTGGGCTGCAGAGGGAAACACTGGGGCACAGTTCCACTTCCAGAGTGTTCCGGAGTCCAGCTTGGGTCCATGGCCGGTTTAGGTAGTATTGCTGTGAAGACAACAATCCTGTTTGGCAGGATATTCGTAACCACAAGCTACATAAAGCTAATACATAGTGCGGCTAACCAGACTCATCAGATTCAAACCTGCCCCTGGTAGTACACCCCAGCTCCCTCGTGTGTGTGTGTGTGTGTGTGTGTCATGAGACAAATATGCCCCTAGGAAGTGAAAAAAAATGTTTTATGCTTGCTTGCAATAGCTTGTGTACACGTGTGTGTGTGTGTGTGTGATCGATACTGTGCCAGTAAGGGAGCTTGAAGAGGAGGAGCTGTTCTGTGTTGTTGTTTTGACAGGGTTTGGGAGAGGAAGCTTGAGGCTTGTGTGATGGGCTTGAGTCTCGCCCAACTCCCGGTCAAGCACCCACACAAGGCCCGGCCAGTAAAGCCCATCAGGCAGGACTGCTCAGTCAGGGGTTAAAGGGTGTTTGATCATCGCAGCTGTGTTATCTAGGAGTAGATGCTATCGTCAATTCCAACACGTTGTAGAAAGATTAGTCTGTTCTTTTAAAGCTCTCTTCGAACAACTCTCCGGTTTCATCTTGTTAGTGCCTAGTGCCTAATCCTTTCTGGCTTAATCATGGAGATTTAATGGCATTCTCTCTCTCTCTCTCTCTCTCTCTCTCTCTCTCTCTCTCTCTCTCTCTCTCTCTCTCTCTCTCTCTCTCTCTCTCTCTCTCTCTCTCTCTCTCTCTCTCTCCAGTTCCCAATGTTGGGTAAAATGACCTCATAGCCACCAGTCTACAACATCTGTGTGCTTAAGTCATTTTGTAGGAGGCAGAATTTTCCACTCACCCACTCCTGTGTAACATACTATGTGAGACGGGGACACGCTCCTCTCCTCCCACCCAGTCCCTCCCCCCTCGTGTCGGACTGTGCTGACACTTCATTAAAACGACCTAGTCGTCCTGCGGTGCGACAGAGCGTGGGACGCTCCTGGACGTCTGGCACCTGGTCTCCTCTGTGGAGCGGCTAGGTGCGCTGACACAAGCAGAGCTCTGGTCAATAGGGCTTTAATAAGACTCATAAAGTGACCATAGAGAGGAGGCATCTGCCTTGGTCTTAAAGTGCTGTTGGCCCGCAGGCGGGTAAGTACAAACATACTTGCAGATGCAAGCACTCGGATATTCATGAGCACCTTCTTGTATTATCCCAACAGCTGGCCAAAGCAATATTGTCTCAGTTCCTCCTCACCCGCAATCAGCTGGGCGTCTGAAGCTTTTATAGATGTTATTAATTTCCATGCATGTCATGCAATGTGTGTGGATTCATGGGTAGATGCACAACGTACACACACACACACACACACACACACATACTCAGCAGCAGATGTGGTGGCCAAGGTCATGCTTTTATGTGCTGTGAGAGAATTTTCTCCACTCTCTCTTTCCATTTTCTCTCTCTCTCTCTTTTCCTCTCTCTCTCCCTCTCTCCCTCTCCTTTTCTTCTCTTTCTCTGAATGTTTACTCATGCGTGTGGTCTGTGTCCTCCCACAGGCGCTGTCCAGTGATGCCCAGTGCGTGGAGGAGATCTTGAGGGTGAGTTAGTGCTGTATGGCTTTCCTCTCTCTCTCCCTCTCTCCCTCTCCTTTTCTTCTCTTTCTCTGAATGTTTACTCATGCGTGTGGTCTGTGTCCTCCCACAGGCGCTGTCCAGTGATGCCCAGTGCGTGGAGGAGATCTTGAGGGTGAGTTAGTGCTGTATGGCGGCTCCCGGGGGGGGACTAACACAGCCCGAGGCTCTGCCCTCCCTCAGGTGGATAAATAAGTCCGAGAGCTCTTAATAAAGTTTGTGTTGAGACAGATCATCTGCTGAGCCCACCAGGCTGTTGTCCACATTCCTGTAATATCCTGCCAACATTGACTGTGTGTGTGTGTGTGTGTGTGTGTGTGTGTTCTGAAATAGAACCTTGGGTGACTGCTTGCCACGTCATGACACAGAAAATCACTGTGCTCGCTTATGCCTCCCTCTCTCTCTCTCTCCCCCTCTCTCTTTCTCTCTCTCTCTCCCTCTCCCTGTCTCTCTCCCTCTCTCCTTTTTTTACTACTTGAACAGGAAATGACCCACACCTGGCCTCCACTCCTCACAGCCATCCACACGCCCAGCACTGCCGACCCTCCCAAGTTCAACTTCCCCAACAAGGTAACTGCTCACCCCATTTAAACCCTCTTCCTCTCTGTCTCCTCTCTCTCTCTCTCTCTCTCTCTCCCCCTCTCCCCTCCCCCTCTCCCCCTCTCTCTCTCTCTCTCTCTCTCTCTCCCCCTCTCCCTCTCTCTCTCTCTCTCTCCCACCCGCTCGACTCTGCTGCTGTTTTGTGCCTTTTTTTCTCTTTCCCTTTTCGTCAGTTCTGCCTCTTTTCTCTCATAGTCTCTAATTTTTGTTTCCACATGTTGTGCTTACGGGAAGTGATGCAATGGATTGCGAATGCATAGCCTAGTTCTCTCAGACAGCTGTTTAGCGTGATTGTGTGTTAGCGAGGCGAGCGCCTGGCGTGGTTTGCGGGCACAGTGTCGTTGGCGGGAAGTTCCTCCGCGCTCCAGAAACTGGGGGAGGAGGTCTGTGTTTTGTCTGAAGCAGCTCTCCATATCTCCTCAGACGTCTTCCAGGACCCCCTTAAAAAAAACGTCACCTATCCCGACATCATCCTCTCTCTGTCCCTGGAGCTCTTAAAACTAAACTAAACAAACCCTAAATCTTCCTCCTCTGCTTCAATGATGAAAAATGATCTCAGAAAAGGGGGGAAAATATTATTAGAAAACTGTCTGGTATGTTGTATGTGTATGGGAACAACATAAACTGTACAAGCCACAGATATGTGCTGAAGTTGTAGAGTATGGCTCTCACTGGGCCTTTCCCGGCCTTCTCTCTGGGGTAGTCCAGGCTGTCCAGCTCCACCCTGACAAGCTCAGGCAGGATGGACGGACACAGACAGACAGAGTTCGGGGTCTCCAGCGGATCCAAATTGTTCCACTTCGGACACTGATCCGATGGTCTTATGTGGAAGGGAGGGCGAATCGTAACGAAAGTGCGTCAGATACATTTGTGTCCGACATAGTGTAGATGGCCTCACACAGACAGACAGACACGCTGGGGGCTGAAATGTGAAGCGCGTAAAGCTGATATTCCCTCTGGTCTTATGCCGTCCTTCATCTCTCTCTTCGCAGGAGTCCCAGCATGGACACTCTGGATACTCGGTCCAAAGTAAGTAAACTTGAGACCTGGAATCTGTAACTTGTGCTGTGAGTTTAAGCAATGAAAAAGGGTCTATAACTATAAGTTATAGTAAACTCACGCTCCAAAGGCATGCATGATTAGCCAAATTCTTCTGTGGAAAGTTTTCTTTGTGTATGTTGAGAGAGTATGAGCGAGGGGGAGAGAGAGAGAGTGAATGTGGAAGAGGAGTGTGTTTATGTGGTTTACTGTAAAAGACAGCTGTGAACTGCTCTCATTCTAAACAACCACCACAGTGAGCACACAGCTCACATACTGTATGCACATAAACAAAAGGCCACAGTCTCGCACATGCACTCACACACACACACACACACAAACACATGCACAAGAAATTGCGTGCACACACACAGAGTGTGCTGCTGTCACTTTATATCACGGTCACTGGTAAATGTGGGCTTTTAAAAATCCTCCAGTGGACGCTGAACCATCAAAGCGATCTCACGTCTTGACAGTTCTTCTTGTGCAGCGGGCCAAGCTGTGACTGGTGCGCACACACACACACACATACACACACACACATACACATACACATACACTCACACACACTGGACACTGAAACACACACTAATTATAAACACACTCTCTCTCCACAAAAGCTCATATGCTTTGCATCACCAGGTCTACAACAATAGGGACAACAGATAGACAGTAGTGGTGTCACGATTTCAATTTTATATCGAAATCGAACGAACTTCGAACTCAAAAATAGAATTGATGATGCAGCCACACCCCCAATGTCAAGTCCAGCATATATGCCAGGGCACACACACACACACACGTGCTGAACTGCGGCGTCAACAATCCTCTAATGTTAGGCTGCAGCCGGTTAAAATATACACATCGACCGACCAAAATTGAAGCCCCTCTTCCTATTTTGAAATCACCAGTGTGGAAGTATTTTGTCGTTCATTCACGTCAATTAACAACTTAGCCTACTCAACTTAGCAAGTGAAAAGATCTAGTTACAAATTACTTTAAGGCTTAAAATGCACCTTGATAAGTATCATAGATATGTATTCCATGAACACTAACCATGGGTCTCGTCGGAGTCTGATGAAACAATCTGATCAATCTGTGTTGTTTTATTTCACTATTTTTTTTACGTCTCTGTTTAGCCTAATGTTAGTTCTGTTTACATTACAACCTCGCGGTCGGAATGGTTTAAAAATAAAAAGCGGTTTCAAAATAAAAGCCCCCTGAAACAGAAAAGGAAAAGGCCAAAAAAAGTAAGTAACATATAAGGAATGCATTAATAGTAATATTAAAAAAAGATTGAAAATCGAATCGAATCGTGACTTTAAAATCGAAAATTAAATAGAATCGAGGATTTGGAGAATCGTGACACCCCTAATAGACACCTAATCTCTCTCTCTCTCTCTCTCTCTCTCTCTCTCTCTTGCTCTCTCTCTCCACAGAGCATGAGGCCTGGCGTGGCTCCTCTTCTCCTCCTCCGCCACCACCTGCGCTGTCCTGTCAGCCTGAGCCCCCGTGAGTCTCCTCTCCTCTTCCCCCCCCATGCTCCGTGCTCATGATGAGGTTACAGTCAGGTCACCATGCCTACGCCCGCCCCAGACAGCAGCAGCCCTGGGCTGTGTGGTGTAGATGTCTGTCCAGACGTCTGTAGAAATAGCCAAGAAACCAGACGTGTGTGTGTGTGTGTGTGTGTGTGGGAAGGCTTGATTGTCACATGAGTGGTGGCTTGGTCTTGTGTGCATGCATACACACACTCACGTGTACACACTGATGTGACGCTCTGGGCTCCGTGGCGGGTCTCACCACGGTCCCTGTTGGTTGGGTCATAAGATGCATATTTCTTCCATCTCTTCTTTTACCATACTTCCCCTTCACCTTCACTTTCCACTGATTAACGTTACGTTTGTTTGCATTGCATTTAAAGCAGTTACGGTTGTTTCCTCACAGACATTTGATTATCACTCAGTAACATGCAAACCGACCCTTTGGCCTTTTTTTGCTGGGGAAGTTAATGGGGAAGCATGGTCCATTTCTCTGGGTACGCGCAGCACATGTGAGTCACGTTAAAGTCAGCCGTCTCCATGAACGGCCATGTGAACACAGAGCTGGCTTGTGTTGAGCGCCGTCTCTGTCCACCAAGCCTGGGCTCTAAAATGGGAGCTCAGAAATCCGTTTGTAATCGATGTGCACACCTCTGACCGCGCCGGAGACTGCTGCCCGCTGCTGTTTTTCTGTTCTCGGGAAGAGATGGATTTTCCTGGAGTGCATGTAATGCCCTGCAGCTTGAACTCTGGAAGTGACTTAGTGTTTCCTCTGCATGTGTACTTTTATATGGGCCTTTTTGTGGTCACAGAGATATCGGGCCGTGCATTATCAGGTAAGGTAAGGCCTTAAGTCTTTGGGAAATGCATAGATGGAGTGTAGATGAGGACCTGGGCCAAGGTGCATTATGGGAGCTGTGTTTATTGGCTGTTTCATTTGGCTTTAGCAGAGAGGATTGAGATGGTATACTTATCTTCTGAAGGATCTATTCAGCTGCAGTTATGCATTGTTGAAACTGCGTCAGAGGGCTGCAAGGGTCTTGGGTTTAGAAGAGGCCTGATGCATTGTGGGAATCGTTTCAGAGGGCTACTAGGGTCTTGGGTTTAGAAGAGGCCTGATGCATTGTGGGAATTGCGTCATAGGGCTACTAGGGTCATGGGTTTAGATGTGGTGCGTTGCATTGTGGGAATTGTGTCAGAGAGCTACTAGGGTCTTGGGGTTAGATGAGGCGTGTTGCATTGTAGGAGCTAGGTCAAAGGGCTGCTGGGCGCTGCGGTTAAGCTTGGCTCAGGGGAGATGGGAGGCAAAAGCCGACGGTATTAATAGAGGATGTGTGCAGGTGAGGCCAGCGGATATAAGCTCCACTGTGACCAGGACAAATTTAACACACAGGCCACATACATACTGCATTGTAGCATCATATTCCGAACAAACAATCTTAAACACCATCACATGCACATACTCATAGACCTATAAATATGTATACAGTGTATGCATACATACACACATAGATAGATACATGCATACGCACATACACACAGACAAACAGAAGTCTATAGACATTTCATATAATATACACTTTCAATGTAAAAACGGAACACACACACACACACACACACACAGGCAATGTATACATGCTTAAAACAAATAGATCGTGTGTGTGTGTGTGTGTGTGTGTGTGTGCTTGCGCTTGCGTGCATGCATGCTTGTGTATGTGCGTACATGCACATGAGCACACACATATACACACACACGCACATACACACAGGAGTTCCATTCAGATGAGCTGTGTCCCCACCCCTCAGCGCTGAGGGCCCAGAGGGCTTCCTCTTGCCTGTGTGCCGTTGAGTTCACTCCCACACACACATTTTTGGGCCTCTTTGTCTTTGTGGCCCCAGGCCCCATTTTACTGCTGACAGTTTTTTTTAAAGCCACAGTTACTTATTTATTGCATGCGTACACCATCTTGTTTAACTTTGCAGTTTAATAGATATCATGACGTCATTGGTTAATCGGTTTTGGTAGATTTGTTCTGCTTAAATAATACTTGGGATGTAGTCTCTCTGACGCCTTTGTTGACCAAGATAGAAACCCTTCTCTCTGACTGAGCTTACTGCAGCATTGAGAGGCATCCGTAGTTGCATGTCCTCTCTGGTTTGGGATGTGGTCAGGTCTCTGCCGTCTGTGACTTCAGAAGGCTCTAGATCTCCCAGTGGACCCAGCAGTGGCCAGGAGTGGGCAGTCACGTGTGAGCAGCTGCGACCCCAGCCAGCCCGCTGTTTATCTCCCAGCCTCAGTGTTTACAAACGCCTGCCACTTCACACACTCCCAGTCAGCTGGGAATGGATGGGCCACATCGGCAGCCTCAGACCTCCAACACACACACAAACGCGCGCGCGCGCGCGCACATACATACATGCATGCATGCATGCATGCACGCACGCACGCGCGCCATCGAGCTGCCTGTCCTCCTTCCTTCTCACCCACTATGTCTCTTGCTATCCTCTCTTGGCTGTCCATTTTAAGCCGGCCAGAGAACTGAAAGGTTTAGATGGTTCATAGAATGCAAGGATGTAATAGCTACTTGTCTTAATTTATGTAAAATGCTTTGCACAAATGCTTTTTGCTAATGCTAATTTGATGGGTGTGTATGAGTGAATGCATGGGGTTTGTACTTGAGTCGTAATTCTGTTTCTTTTGGGAGAGTTGTAAGTGTTTATTATTATTTTTTGCATATTATTTTATACCAGTGCATTGTTATTCTGCTGTGCGATAAATGATATCTGTGAGTGAGAAAGCAGATTGCGTTTGATCTGTATGTGATGCATGTTTATATTCATTTGCATGATTACAAATGATGAGTAAGTTTGGTGTATTGGTTGGCCTAATAGACTGTGTGTGTGTGTGTGTGTGTGTTTGTCAGAGTGGCGCCAGCGCGCTCCAGTGAGGGGGAGACTGCAAGCTCCAGCGAATCAGAGAGCAGCTCTGGCTCCGAGTCCGATAGTGAGAGCAGCGAGAGTGGAGGGGAGGAGCTGGAGGAAGCCCCACCTCCTCATATAGCCAGCCCCCCTCCTCCAGCCAAGGTACACAAATGCACACACACACACACACACACACACCAACAAACATACACGCAACAACCAACCACAAAGATGAACACACACACTCGAATGTACAAATAAGTGAAGGAACATAATGCTACACACACACACACACACACACACACACACACACACATCCATCCCTTCTTTTGCTTGGCTGTTTTTTTATTGGTTGTGTTGAGTAAGCATTGGGCCTGGTTGCCAACAACCACCCACTGCTTTTTTGGAAGCCAATAATGTGTTTCACTTGCATTCAGGTTTGTACCTAGTCAGAATAGTTCACTATCCCTTTGTTATGTAAAAAGTCCCATTTAACTGCGGTTTTAAGTGTGTTTATGTGTATGCCTTTATCCAAAGTGACTTGCAACATTAGAATAACAATCAACAAACAATTGTTATAGTGTGTGTGTGTGTGTGTATATATATATATATATATATATATATATATGTGTGTGTGTGTATATACATACATACATACATACATACATACATACATACATACATGAATTGAAATGACAATAGTGAACATTTTTACAATCAGGTCAATGAACTAATGTAGTTGTGTGGGTGTTTACACAGAAGGAAAGTCTGGAAACATTTAGACAATTAGCATGCCAGTTAGCATTAGCATGTTAGATGTTGTAGATTGTAAATTGATTGTATGGGAAGACTGAACAAAGTGGAGTAGTTGTCATTGTTTGTTTTTTTATGTGTGTCTCTTTGTATGTCATTTCTGTGTGTGTTTGTGTGTTACTGTTTGCGTGTGTGTGGCATGCAGGCTGATGGCCCTGCGGTGAATGAGTGGCAGCTGGGTCGCTGGCTGGAGCTGAAGGATCCGCAGCCCAGCCTGAGCGTGGAGACGCAAGGGGATGCGTTGCACTGTTCTCCTTCCAGTCCTGCCTCCAGCCCCAAACCGCGGGAGGAGACCAGCACGCCCCAGCACTACAACTCTCATAGTTCACCTGCGCGGCCAGAGTCTGCCAGCCCAGCACACTACAGCTACAACTCGCACATCTCCCCCGTGCAGCCAGAGACCACAACACCAACGCACTATAATTACAACTCCCACAGTTCACCTGTGCGGACTGAGCCTAGCACACCGCCCCACTACAACTACAATTCAGAGACTACCACACCAGCTCATTACAACTTCAGTTCTCATACGTCCCCCTCACGGCCAGAGGTCAAAGACCCTGAGTCAAAGCCATCTGGTCCAAGCCAGCACGTTAGGTCCCAGTCTCCTCCCCACCCAGTGATGTGGACAGTGGGGCCAGGAAGACGGTGGCCAACAAGAAGCCGAGTTCAAGCAGCAAAGCCCCCCGGCCCGAAGACGCCTCGCGTCACGTGGTCAGCAAGGAGTTGACCTCCCATCAAAAAGATCCCTCCCTCGCCGACCGGCCCAAAGTGAAGACGAAAGCAGTCCCAGCCAAGGCCCCGACCAAAGTCGGCTCAAAAGCCGACAAGAAGGCTGCCAAGCGCACCGACAAGAAGAAGGCGAAAGAGGCTGCCCCTAAGGTCACTGTGAAGCTGTCCCTGCCCAAGGAGGCAGAGCCGGACTCTCTAGCCCATGCGCCCCCTCCCCCTCTCCCCTTACCATCGGTCAAGAGCCGGAGCAGCGGAGGCGGCCGAAGTGACGGCCTGCCGAAGTCCTCATCGAAGAAGAAGAAACAGCGGGACCGCTCCCCCGCACAGGTCAACAGGCCGGACGACGACGCGCCTGACAAGACCACGCCAGAGGCGCCGCGCACCCTGCTGGTCAAGATCCAGCTCAGCCTACTCACCAGGGTGCCCTCCGCGCCCAAGGCTGCCCGGCCCCCCGCCACGGGGGGCTCCGCTGAGCCGGGACAGAAGAGGGCCGAGAGGGGAGACGCTGCCGCAGACGCTGCACCAGCCAAAGCCAGCAGAAAGAGATCCGTGGGTTTCACTTCTGTTTCTCCTACATACAAATTGAACCATGCACTTTGTATGCAATTGACTTACTGTACTGTTGGTAAATATTGCAGCAGTTAATCAGTTGATGAATCATGGTCTCTTCAGGGCAGGGCATTAGCCCCGGTGTCTGTTTGTGCTCAGCCCACTTGTCTGCATTCGGTGTGAAATGTGTGTGTTTGCTCTGTTTACTCACTCGTAAAAAAAAGCATGCGGGACTAGCAGGCGTGTTCTTGCGAGCCCCAGTGTAAAACCCCTGAGCCAGACAGGCCGAGCCGGAGTGAGTCACTGGCGTGGCCGGTGGGTAGGCTCAGCTGGCGGGGCGAGTGACTCCCTGCCCTGGAGGCCGGGCAAGTGGAGCTGGAGAGCCCCGTGACTCAGCCTCTCCTCTGCACCCGCCACCGCCGCTGTCACGTTATACGCCATCTGCGTCGCCTCTTAGTGAGATGAGCCTGCGTGTGCCGAGTCACTCGGTGCCAAACGCCTCTGCCTGTAAACACATCAACACACACGCACCGACGCACGCACATACAGATATATATGCACACATACTCTCGTGCAACATTTTTTTTATCGTCACAATGAAAGCATGCATTATTCATTGCCCATTGCCCCACTTTGTGGCTTGCAGTCATGTGTTTGTTTTAAAAACACATCAGGGACTTTTGCTAGTTATGAGATTTACTTTTGAGATGCATTTGCAGGAGAATTATGTGGCACAACAACAAAAGACAGGCAGGTTGCTGCTGTGCAAGGATGTGGGTTAGAATGGTCTCTAGCTGAGGTGTCTAGCTGATGCCTCATTCTGTGACGTGTCTTGCAGGCGGAGAAAGAGGACAAGTCTCAGCCCAGGAAGAAGTTAAAACTGGACAAGGAGCTCAAGATATCGTCCTCCCCCATAGCACCATCCTGCCCTGGCTCCAGCAAAGCTGAGTGAGTGGACACAGGAATCTGTCTGGAACCATTGAAGAGATTTCTCGGTTACACTTTACTTGACAGTATCGACATAAGAGTGACATGACACTGTCATGAATGTGTCAAAAACAAGTTAAAAACAAGTTATGACATAATGCTTTTGTTATGAAGTGACATTCAGTTTTTGTCATAACAGGTTAGAGGTTAGGGTTAGAGGTTAGGGGTTAGGGTTAGGGCTAGGGTTCATGTGTCATGTGTTCATGACCGTGTCATGTCACTCTTGTGTCGATACTGTCAAGTAAAGTGTTACTGATTCCTCTTTATCCCGAATTAGTTACATTATGCATTTATGTACTCTGTTGTGATGTTACTTTGGTGCTTGAGTGAAATTTATGTTTTGGCAAATGCATGGTTAGTACAGTTTAAACAACAAACAAACAAACCCCCAAAAAAAAAAAAAACCCCGCTGCATTCACTGACATAATCAAGAGCTGATATATAATGACTTAAAAAAAAGCAGAGCAGGTTTGTGGGTGTAGCCTTTGATGAAAAAGACAGTTAGATGGAAAGTCCCTGTAGTCCAGGCCCGACAGCCTAGCGTACTCCACATCGCTAACATGTCCTCTGGGCCGTGTCCCTGCAGAGCCCCTAAGACTGCGGTGGAAGAGAAGGAGCGCAAGAAGAAGAAGAAAGAAAGAGAAGGCCCCGAGCTCTAGCACACTAGCCCCCGCAGCACAGGAACCGGCCAAGGGGGCCGGACACAAGAGACCCCTGGCCGACGTGTCGGAGTCCAAAGCGACTGGCGATGGCGAAGTCAAGCACAAGAAGAGCTCCAGCAAGCGCAGTGAGCACACAAAGACTGGCAAGGTAAAGTAACGTTAATACACACACACACACACACACACACTTTTGTTGTGAAATCTTTGTAATGATTTTAGTTCATTAGAAGTGCATTTTTTCCACAATAGCTACTTTATTCTGATGTTTTCTTGCCATCGTATCACTCTTGTATTTCATACTTTGTCCGTGTCGTTGGCAGAAGTCACCAAAGAGCAGCTTTGCAGTCCCAGAACCCGCCCAGCCCAAACGGACTCCAGCCTCAAACAGAGTCCTGCTCAAACTGGACGACAGGTGAGGCACTGGCCTTGGAGTAGATATGGCATATACCTGGTGTAGTAAGGGCATTAGAGGGGCTCTGACTTGCAAGGCTTGAACAGATGATTAGAACATTTCCTATTTATGGTTAGATATCCAAGCTGCTCTTAAAGAACTTTTTATTGTTGTACATTATTCTGTCAACTACTGTATGATCAAGTAGAATTTAGCAATAAGCCACTCGAGTCCGTAGGTTACACTAATTCTACAACAGCTAAGGGGCGTTGTTGGGCACGACGCGCTAGCGGAATGCCTAAAACCCCCTTAGCTGTTGTAGAATCAAACCTACGGACTGTAACCAATATTGCTAAATTCTAATTGATCATACAATAGTTGACAGAATAATACAACAATAAAAAGTTCAAACAGCAATATCTAACTGGATTTTCTAAAACTGTTACTATAAATACCTGGCAAAGTTTCATAAAGTAAAGGCACAGCAACTAGAAATATAACAAGTTATTCCTAGATAATCATTCTTCCGCCATTTCCTCTATCTGAATGGTTGCCAAGCAACGTCGAGACGCAGCTACTTTAACTTTTGTATCAAGTTATGGTAGCGCAGTAATATAGAATGAAATGCGGTCAAGGTGTATGAATGTTTATGCTGCATTTTACAACGGCATCGAATACGATTCAGCCAATCACAATCAAGGACCAGAACTATCAGTTTTAGAAAATAAATTAAATTGTTTTCAATCCATAACGTTGTTTTCAATTTCAGGTGTCCACAGCGGAAACTGTTTTTAACATATTGTTCAATGTTATAATCGCTGAGTTATGAATTCATATGCCCCATTGATGTTTGCCCTTCACATTATTATATTGTATCAGATTGTTGACGCGGATATAAAACATCATGTAACACTTGTATTGTTCACACAGGCAGTATTCTGTGGAGCATCACATGAAGGAAGCCAAAAAACTGAAGCACAAAGCTGATGCCATGGTAATGCCGCTACAGCCCATAATTATCTATGGGCTCTCAATCTTTAAGCTCTGTATTGATTTCTTATTTCGTTACTTGATGGAAACTAACCGTGTATTTTCTGTCTTTGTCCTTTTGTGTGAAACACTCAAACACACACACACTTTACTGATTGTGCAGTCCGAGAAGGTGGGCAAGTCCTTCATCTACCTGGAAGCTGCCCTGTCCTTTGTGGAGAGTGGTATTGCCATGGAGATGGATCCCCAGACGCCAAAGTCAGCGTACACCATGTTCTCTGAGACGGTGGTCCTGATCAGGTGAGTCAGCCAGCCAGCCAGCCAGCCAGCCAGCCGAGCAGCCTCTGTTTAGCCCTCTGGAAATTCCTACCTGCTTTTTTTTCTCTCCTTCAGCTTTCTGCTCACTCTCTCCTCTCTCCTCTCACCTCACCTCCCCCTGCAGGTTCATCTTAAAACTGCGGAGCTACTCCGACCCAGCCAGCCCTGCGTCAGAGAAAGACTTTGCCATTTTATGGTGAGCGCGAAGGAGCACTTTGCTTGTTCCTTTATGTTTGCCCATTTCTAAACGGCCAACCCACCCACCAGAGAGCAATGCCAGTGTTCAAGCGAGCCAGAGCTCAAGCTAGCGGCTCGTTAACGCTCTCCCCTGGCTGTGCTCTGACCGCCGTGCTGTTTGTGCTTTATGTTCAGCATGAGGTTCCAGTCGCTACTGCAGATGGCCATGTTCCGCTACAAACGCGAAGCAGCACTTAGGTACTCCAGAACCCTCACCGACCATTTCAAGGTAGGACATTCTCCTTTCTGTCAGATGTGAGAATTTCACACTGTTTGTGTTTGTGTCTGTCTGCACCTTACATAAATACAAAATTATTTACACACACACACACACACACATACACATAGACGACAAACTCCTCTTTGTTAACACCTGAGTATAAATCCCTGTTGCGTGACTGTCCTGGGGAGTTCTTGCGGGCATCTGTAATTGCCTGTGACTGTGCCTGTGACTGTGGGATGGTGCTGCAGCGAGTGGAAAGTGGCAGGAGCCTCATTAATAAAAGCGCTCTTCTGTGTCTCTTTTTTTCCCCTCCGTCTGTCTGTTTGCAGAGCTGCAAGACGTCTCCTTCCCCTCGCGTCTCAAAGTAAGCACCCCACTTCCTGTGTGTGCGGCCACAGCGGCTTCTTCCTGTGTGCCAGGGCCCTGCTGGCAGCCACTGGGCCCGAACCGTCTCTGCGCTGCTCAGTGCAAAGGCACAAAACAGCCTCAAATTGGCACATGCAAGAAGAAACTGTTGAAGCAGGTGCTCACCTCCTTTTCTTTTTTCCTTTTCTTTCTTTTACCCCTCTCTCTCTCTTTCTCTCTCTCTCTCTCTGCTCTCTCTCTCTCTCTCTCTCTCTCTCGCTCTCTCTCGCCCCCCCTCCTCTCCTACAGGGCTACCAGTACCCCCTCCCAGATGTCTCCCATGGCGTCTCCGGCCAGCTCCAGCAGCTCCAGCCACAGCTCGGCCACGGCGCCGGCCAACACGGTGGCACTGCCACAGGCCATCCACCAGGTGGCGTCCACCTACGTCAGCATCACCGCCCTCTTCCTCAGCGCGCACAGTGTCTGGGAGCAGGCCGAGGAGATGGCCCCCAAAGGCAGCGGTAAGCAGGCCGCTCCGCAGCGCTCGATTCCACACATCACCTTAGGTTGTGACCATTAGCAGACCCATCTAGGTCTTGGTCTTTGTTTAGTGGAAAATGCTTTGAAATGCTTCAGCTCTAGAGATGAAGCACATCTGTAATGGCTAGATGAGAGGTTCTCAGTCCTCAACTGAGCCCCACTGCTGTTTGTTTTTCACATCTAAGCCTCCTCTACATAGTTGAAGTCATTAGTTGAGCTCCTGGGGCGCGTTTCCCAAAACCATACAAGTTAGCAACTTTGTTGGTTGCAATGCAATTTTCCAACTAACTAACCAACTAACAGCTAACAGGTTAGCAACTATGATTTTGAGAAACACACCCCTGGTTAGCAGAACACACTTGGTTTAGCTAAGTGCAGTGCTATTAAACAAATCCCACTGTGGTTTGTGTGCAGCATGGAGAGAAAGAGGAAGTGGGGCTTGCCGAAGAGCCTGTGAACTATATTAGATGTAAAATGATAGTGTGTGATAAGCTTGAGGAATTGACAGCTTAGTTGGCTTAGGAACCTTCTTCAGGCCTTCTTGCTACTTTCTTGGCCAGTAGGCGGCAGTATTTTTTGAAAAGTTAATTTTGGCTCATAGAACATAATTCAGAAGATTGTGGGTGAATAACTGTTGATTATGAAATGCATCATACAGTGTTGTCCCTCTAAGAGCACTGAATTGAGTCTGTGATTGAGCTTCCTAGACTTGTGTATGTATTTTTACCGTATCTTCATCTTCGTGCAGGGGTGCTAGGGGAGTTGGACTCTGCCATCGGCCCTTTGACTTTGCTGTCCACCATGAGCGCAGTGGTGCGCTACACACGGCAGGGCCTCCACTGGCTTCGACAGGACTCCCAACAGACACACTGACCAACCACCCTGCTTACACACACACACACAAACACACACACACACACACACACACACACAACCATCTCTCCCCAACAACTCCCGCAACTCTAGTGCATTTTCAGAATGGCACAGAAAAGCACCAGTTTAGGGGGATAACTCAAAACTGGATACTGTGGCACTTTTTTTAGTTAATTTCAGTCCCATGGCAGCCCTCCCTCCTGTCGTGTTTTAACCCCTCAGTGGTCCTTCTCTGGCCACTATAGTCTCCTCAGGAGCGGCGGTGCTGCTGCTGGCCAAAACGTGCTGTGACTGTGACTCGACACGCACAACCCACATAGCAGCATCTACACCAATGCTCTCAGCTTCCATTCCTCCTTACACACACACACACACACACACACACACACACTTAAACATAC
This sequence comes from Alosa alosa, assembly GCF_017589495.1. Taxonomy (NCBI): domain Eukaryota; kingdom Metazoa; phylum Chordata; class Actinopteri; order Clupeiformes; family Clupeidae; genus Alosa; species Alosa alosa. Next base: position 26,186,867 of record NC_063200.1, on the reverse strand, counting down.
ATGTTCTCAAGAACACACCCAGTACTGTTGGTTTTCTGCATTAAGTGAGTTGGGAGAATTCATGGCAGTCTGGCCATCCATCAGTTCTCATCCAATGCCCTCCATTTTCGGCGCCGAGACCCCAGACAACAGGTATTTCAACACTACCCCAGAAACATTCTGCTCATCACAAGGATTGAAACCATCAGGCCGGACACACATTCATGTCCTTTGGGCAACACCAAATGGGAGAGAAAAAACACCAGATGGGTGAAGGAAAAAAAAATAACAGTTGTTTTTTTAGGGACGTCACCTGAAGTACTTAATTTTTAGTATGATTATTATTGCTAAGGTAATGACATGTTGTTTTTGGCTTTGGGTGATTTTTTTTATGAAATTAATTTATGCGGCATAATTAGACAGCCAACAGACCGCTTGTGTGAGCCTCTATTCTGCTCACACACAAAAGCTTTCCAGAAAAAGCTGAATGCCCCACCTCCCTTATTTCAGTGTTATTTAGCTATCCGCAAGAGGTAGGTGTCCGACAGAAAACTGACCCCTATGGAATGGATTGTCCAGTATTAGGGTACTATGAAATGGTAAGCTTGAATTTCAGATGTTCATCAGGCTGAGAGAGATGGTTGTAGTGGTCAGCTGATGTCTCTCAAGCCAAATAGAGGGCTTTGCAGTAGAGGGAAGTCTTTGAAGTCTGTCCTTGTCGCTGCAACACGCTCTGTCTCAAGGGCATGGACGGAACTGTGGTCATCAACAATGGGATCTTGTGATCAGCCAATCATGGGGATCAAACCGCACACAGGGGGCAAGAGCACATGGCGTAATGTTTCCAGAGAGCAGCTGTGGCAGATAGCCCAACCACCTCAGCTGTGATGGGGAGTTGCTGTCAGTGTGGATTACCAACATCTGGAGAAGAGGGGTGTCATGGTGCCTCCACTTGCTCTGAGTGTGTGCACTGCACATGGCTGGGGCTGGTGAAGAAAGTCATGTTGTCTGTGCATTTTTGTTGGAAGTAGGCTGAGCAGCTTTTTTCTTTTAGTTGACGTCATTATGAAATCTGTGCCTTATATTTAAAATTGGTTACAGATGCCCCCATCCCCCAACCCCAAACAGAGAAACCTTTGAATGTATGAAAAGCCTTCCCCCTAAACCATGATGTGCAGCAATTCCTCACCTTTTGGCCAAAGTGAATTCTGATATGGTAGCAGTCTTAGAGCTTGTGGGAACATCTTGGTGTGCGTGCGTGTGTGTGTATGTGCGCATGAAGGGGCCATTTTAACCTTTGAACTGGTGCTGGGCGCTCATGCTTCTTCTGTGCTTCGTTGCGCTTGTTTTGTTTTCTCCAGAGAAGCGAGTTAGCCTTTGTCCCTCTCATTTGGCTTTTCGCTTCATCATGAGTTCAGAGGCAAGTTCACAAATGCCCCCCCCCCCCAATTCTCCTCAATATGAAGACTTTTAAACCAGCATGAAGTGAGGCAAAGCTGAACACCTGTGAGCAGGCCCCGACAGGAAGCGGTAGCTCTCAAACGCCTACCCTCCCGCCCTCCTGCGTGTGCACGTCTTGTCCGGTTGGACGTCTGCAGTGTCACACGGCCGTTTGACTGTTTGGATTGTGTGGCTGAGATTTTTTTATTTTTAAAATCACTTTTTTTATCACATATTTATATCAAGCAACATCGCTGCTTTATCGCTGTTTTCTTCTGTAGTTCAAACCACTACCAGAGGTCAGTGCTGGTGTCAAATCCTGTGACCTTTCGTACCTTAGATTCGAGTGCCTGCATTTACAAAGTGGAATTCAACCATATGAGTTTGACTTTACTTTTTAATCGTACAGCATGGAGCATATCAGTTATCAGGGTGAAGGGTGCACTATGGCCGTGCTGGTCAGGAAGGGAGCAATGTTAAGGGCTGTCTGGACGTCTGGGCTGGTTTGGGTCAGACGCTGGGTCATGTCAGTCCCAGTGAGGGTGTGAAAGGGTTTGAGTTCAGGTGGACTGTGATGTATGAAAGGTATGTGCTTTAGATTTAACACGGCAGATATTTATTGATGGTTTTCCTTTTTGTCGTCATCATGACCAAGTACATGTGTGCATTATTTATTTTCTATCATAATACATATTCTTAAGTCTTTATTCCTCCCCCCCCCCTTTCTGCACCTTCCCCAAATTCTCTCCACACCCCATCAGGAGGGAACAGGAGCATTAATTACATTCATGCCCCCTTCCATTTTGCACTTTTGGATTTTGATTTCAAAGTATTTCTTAGTTGTGTCCAATGTGTTTTTTTTTTTTGTTATGTTTTTTTCTCCTTATCTCCATTGAGTCAGAGAATAAACTAGTGCTGGAGTTGTTTAATGCCGTCTGAGAGGCCGCCCCAGTGGCCAGCCAGCAGGAAACATGGGAGTCGAGCAATAATGCTGTTTTAATGATGCTCTAGTCGGATCATGGATCGTGTGGACTTGTGAATGAAATCAACCTCAACTAGAGGCTGAGGCTCTCGCAGACTCATAGGCCACTGCTCTTTATCCGAGCCAACAGGTCTTATCATGTCTTCATTTCATTTCTTTTCTTTTTTATTAATTAAAAAACTCATGGATCTCCATACTGGATAAAAAATGAATTGGGAGCTCACTGGAGTGGCAGTTTCCAAGGGTATTTCAATAAGAGGATCCCAGGGAAAGGCTACATGTAGACTCATAAAGGACAGAAAAGGTTTATGTATTTATTTCACATGAGTTCGAATGATGGCGTGAAAAATATAGTCCAGCAGACAAGAGTTTGCTTTTTTCATGATGAATTCCTCCAAAGAAGGCTGCTTCTTGTATATAAGCATTATTGTTTTTTTTTTTTTTTTTTTTTTTGAACTTCTCAACTGTTCAGTCAAATCTGCACATTCAAATATGACTTGTTTTTGATGGAACACTGTCTTTGTTCAGACTGAGAATGCTTCCCTCTCATTTATCAAATGTCATTTAATGTTCCAGAGGCTGATTGCCTTGTTTTCATTTGAACTCTGAAACCCCAGTGCTTCAGAGGGAAAGCTGAGAAGTGTGTGCAAAGCGAAATATATTCCTTGTTCATACATACCTGATGACCTCCTTAAAGGATTGGAACCATTTGCTGAGGAAATGTTTGGAAATTATTTTGTAATTCAACTTTTTTGCCTTGTGAACATATGTAAATACTCTGAGCTGTAATATATATGGTTGTATAAAGACTGTTTGGCAGTTCAATTCTGTTTTTCCCCCTCCTTTGTTGTTTTCTTTTTACTCTGAAATATTTGTTCCTCCCCAAAGCTGTTTTGCTGACTCTTTTGTAGCTTGGCCGCTGTAGCCATGAGAGCTGGGCTGGGTCAATGGTACATTTCTGTTCACAACCGGCTCTGTTTGCTAAGGTGTTTCAGAGGCAATAAAGTTTGAGGAAAGTGTACAGAATCTGACTGGGGTTTCTAGATTTATTTTTCATCCTGATACAGGAATCAAATCTACTTAAGACTATACATAGGAGATGTTTAAAAATGAACATTCTGAGTAAGAAAAATAATTTATTATTTTTAATTCAAATCATTTAATTCAAAATTTATTTATTTTTTATTACATTTTAATTTCAGCTTAAGTACAGACAAAATATATACAAAGAAATGTTACAATTTCAACAAGAAAATTAATTTGGCACATTTTCAATAAAAGTGGTAAAAATGTCATGTGTTTCATATAATTTGACATGGAAATGTGTTCATAGGCTGAAATACTGAAGCAAACATTTTGGTAATCGAGAGGCTGTGTGATTGCCATGCAGCAATGCCACGTGTACTATACAAGACCAGTGGGATCCAGCCGACTTCACAGAATCCCCTCATGTCTCTGATTCCCCTCCAAAGTTGGGATTACTGAAAGTTGGCTGTAGAGGAACACAACAAACCAGTCTGAATAAAGAAACACATCTCATGCACTCTCACTTATTCTAAACAACATAAACGCCATCCAGTGGCAAATAGGTTTATCTGGGTTTGATCATCTGTAAGTTTGTCACTTACCACGTCAACGGCACTTTTGTCTCGACTCGGGAAGCTTATGGAACTCAATTTCACTCCTCGTACATTAACAACATAGTACAGAAGACCTACAATTAGTCCGACGCATATAATGGCACCAATAATAGCCCCGGCAATTAGACCACCATCTGGAAGAGAATAAAAATCCAGAGCCAGGTCAGTTGAACGAATAAATGGAAACGCCCTCCTAGTTTTATTTCCCAATGTGTCATTCTACAGCAAATCCTCACTAAAGTCACTTTTCTCTGCTATAAACATCCTCCACAATTATTACCAATATGCTAAATAATAAACTAAAATGCTATACTAATAAACTTGCATGATGGCAAAATAAATTGCCTTTTAAGTCAACCGATAATGGCTTGTGACTTTCATAATAACTGTTACAATGTTATGAACGTACTGCCGCTTCCTGCAGGAGGATCTGTTGGTACGATGATATTTCCGTTGTCATCAGTGAAGTAGTCTGGGAGAGAACACAGTGTTTTTTTTAAACAGATGTCCAGAAAAACATTTAGGAGTAAAATCAAATAATCAACATTAAGGGCCAGTTAGCTTGATCAGTACTAGACTAAAAACTCAAAACTAAAATCTTCAAATTCTCTTATAGTCTAGGACAAGGCTTAACCCATGTGGATTGGAAATCAGCCCTAAATTATTTCAACATTTACTGAACCTATGTAAATATATCTAAAATGTGTAAATAAATGTTTTTACATTGGCGATGCCGACAGATGAAGCCTCGTTTCAGACCGCAGTTGTTGTCGTTCCAGCGGCCATCGTGGTACATCTCCACGCAGTCCTCTCTGCCCAGCTCTCCATGGATATTCTCATTGGGCTCTCCTGGTGCCCAGTTCAAATATCTCACAGAGCTCAGATCAGTCCAGGCCCAACCGTCTGGAGACACCAAAGGACAACACACACACACAAAAAACCAGAGCAAAACATCATTACTTACCTGTAGTTATTAATTGAGTGGGCCATTTTCATGTCCAATCACTGATGGTCGGCTTAGAACACAGAATCATATATTGTGTTCATATGTGAGACGTGTACTGTGTGTGAGTGCGAAAGTGCGATGTTTGGCTGTGTGCGTGTGAGCCTTGGCGTGGTGCTGTGCACACATACAGGAGGTGTCCCTGGTGAGGCCGATCCAGAGGTGATGGTACTTTGTGTAGTTCCACTGCTGGATGAACTCTATTTCGGCCCGGGTGTGGAAGGAGGCCAGCTCGGCTGAGGCCAGTTGGCAGAAGTGCCTCGCCTCGGACCAGGAGTGGCCCTTCTGAGCGTCGTGCACAAAGTAGCAGTGGCGTCCATACGGCCTCCAGCCGGGCAGACACTTCCCATCTCCCGGTGCAGGAGTTGGTGGTGGCTTCTCTGTGGAGACGTACCCAGATTCAGTAAGCCGTGCCCAACCTTAATGACAATTGGCTTTTACAGAGCTCCTTTGATCACTTTGTAAATGTTTAACAAGTGTCTCACCTGAGGAGATCTTGCAGATGTAGGGCTTGGCGGCGTCACAGGCCGTGTCGTTCCAGGTGCCGTAGAAGTGCCCAACTGGGCCGTGTATGGCCACACAGCCCTCTCCTTTGTGATTGGTCGGCTCCCCAGGTCCCCAGTGGGTGAAGAACACAGGCCAGCCGTCAGTCCAGCTGTAGGAATCACTGTCCTCCTGCAGGAGAAAAGCAAACACACAATTAATATCACACACTCTTTAAAAAACAAACACACAATTCATATCACACACTCATTAAAAAGCAAACACACAATTCATATCACACACTCATTAAAAAGCAAACAAACAATCAATATCACATGCTCATTAAAAAAAACACACAATTCATATCACACTCATCACTGGATCAAGAATCAGTATCACTGATTCTAGCCAGTAATTTCTATGGTAAAATGCATTTGAAAACATATCTTAATTTCTTTTCAATTCTGTGGCCATACTTTTTTCCTGAGCCCAATCCAGGAGTCCGACCTTCCCTGCAGCACCGCTCCAGAGATGAAGGCCTGGTCATAGCTCATGTCCACGCTGGCCAGGTTCCCTCCATCCTGCTGGCAGGCGACCTGCGCGGCCTCCCAGGTCTTGGGCTCGAACGCCAGCTTGTAGCAGTTATTATACCAGGAGATGTAGCCTTCTTTACACGGGTTTTTGGATGGAGGAAGGCTACTCGCTGTGAATGTCAAATCACACAAGGTTTGGGCAGTTAGAGGTGAAAATGGACAGTGCTGGTTGACTCTGCTATATGATCCCTCGTAGTGTAATGTAAAATGGAGATGAATGCATGAATATAAGTGGCAAACATCTCATCTTTGTATAGATACAATATGACAATATGTCCAGATGTCCATTCCCCCTGTACTCACATTTTTTCTGGGAGCAGACCCAGCCAAACTCCTGAGTACACGCATCATCGTTCCAGCGGCCTGTCTGATGGTGGGAGTGTGTTATGGCCGTACAGTGCTCCTAAGAAAACAACAGAGTAGAGTCCAGAAGTCACTTTTCTGTTGGTCTTGCATTATTTCTTCACAGTTTTAACCATGCCATGCTATAAACAGCATTCAATGTTTAATCTGTGCTAGATATCTATCTACCAGGTGATAACATCTGCCCTTTATCAGCTAGAAGAGACTTTATTACAGTTGCAAAGGTTTCAGATTGCTGATAAGAATCATCAAACAAGACAATCCATAAAACATTAACCCCGAGATGCTACTGAATTACTCAAAATGGCTGCCGGCCGAATTCAGAATCAGGCACTAGAACCAATAGAGACTGCAGTATAGTTTCACCCACCATAGCTACTACCAGTGTGGCAGACTAGTCTATGAACGTTTCTGACTGTGAATGTGACTATTTCAGCGTCTCACCTTGCCGTCGTGGTTGTTGGGCTCCTTGTCTGCCCAGTTGGTGTAGAGCACGGGGCTGACTCCATCACTCCAGGCAAACCTGCCCTCGTGAAGGCTATCGGTCAGACCGATCCATACAGGCTTCACCAGGTCCCGCAGGTAACTGGCCACAAAGTCTGTAAAGTTAAGAGAGATACTGTGAGCAAGCTGCCTTTTATATTGCCCCAACAGTTTGCACACACATGAGAACAAAAAAACTAAAGGCATCATCATACAGTGGGATAGACCAGTGCAGTATTATGTTACATGGCAGAATGCCACAGAATGCATTTGAGTTAATGCAGTATGTCTGGGTCTTACCGTTTTCATAATGCGAGTCGATGACAGCCAGGTCTCCCCCATTATCTTTGCACCACTTCCAAGCTGTGTTCCAGTTGGCTTTGAAGTCATTATGGTTGTTGCGATCAGGACCCTTGACCAGGTAGCACTTGCTTCCAATCAGCATCCACCCTGGAGACACCAAAGAGAGGGGTTAGTCAACTCTTTCATGACCTTTTTTGCAATACGTGGAACTCTGGATTTGCTGTAATCATCTTAATATCTTAGTGATCATCAGTTCAGTGAAAGTCTTTTGTAGGGCTGCAACAATTAATCTAAATTAAATTAATCGGCAACTATTTTGATAATCGATTAATCACACACGGACACACGATAATCGGATAATCGATTAATAAGATGTTATTAAAGTATCTTAAACTTATATATATTTTCAGCTTTACTTACTCCTCTATGACAGTGAACTAAATATCTTTGGTGTGTGAACAAAACAAACAAGGACGTAGGTTTGGTCACAGCTTTGGTAGGGACACATCCACAACTCCTGTAGTCACGATACCAACATTATTGTTTCAATACCAATAGCAAGTGAAGAATCTCGATTTCGATACTATTGCGATTTTTTTAAATTTGATTTGGTTTGTGTGATTTGTGAGATCATTCACATCAGTGGTAATCATAGAATTTGATTGACCCTCCACACACACACACATAGAAAGTGATGGTTGTCATAGGTTTCTTTTTCATATTTTGGAATTCATATAAACTATACATTTATATTGATAATTATTTATAGTATTTTATGATCTACATGATTACTAATAGCTAAACATATTTAGTAATTTGATTACATCATATTGATTTTTAAATTATTAGGCTACACTTGTCTATATCATCACATTTGGTGTGTAAATCTAATTGAGTGCCTGTCACTTTAAGAGGAACGTGAATGCTGAAAAATAGTTTCGCGAGTGCAAGGATATGTGGATTCAATTCAGCATGTTTGCTATGTCATTAGATAAAAATAAATGTTAAAAAAGTCAAAGAAAATCTTTCTGGGATGAGATCATAGAAGAGATAAGTGTCTTGCAATGTTCATTTATGAGTATGGAAATGTATTTCTTTGCATTGTGCAGGCTACATTCACAGAATATAGGAACAGGAAAATGTCTCGGATTCATTGTTTATTGCGACTGCAAGATTGGTAGCCCAATTAGCCTAACAGTCAGTGATGGTGACTTATAGCCTATGTGACTGTCCGTGCGGCACACCCTTATTCAACATGACTCCTAACTTTGGTTGAAAGATTACAGAAGCTAGCTTAGCTGTGACAATATCCTGGGTAATATCCTAACAGCTAATGCTATTTTACACAGTAAAATACGCATTTGAAAGCCTGGTCACCAGTTGCCAGTTTGTATGGCTAATTATTTTGCCTAGACTGCAATGAAAAAGCTTCGTATTTTGGGATGGCAAAGCTGATCTACAAACCACAAAAAGGGGCAAAGATGTACATGCTGAAGGGCAAAGGGAATATCACAATGTTTTACTCTGGCCTTTTTTGCGATAGGCTATGTATTGGCAGAGCCCTAACTTACCGTTGTCGTTGACACACCCGCTCGCTTGACTGCCGGTGCAAACAAGTAGCCTTTGACACTCTCCGTGCGTGTAGGCCTACTGTAGCGTGCATTGTTTTTCAGCAAATCATATGACGACGTTTTTTGTACTGTTGTGCTGGCTGTCGGAATGATCAGCAGCACAAATAAGTTCGCTAAAATATTGGTGGGGACAATTTTGTCATCTTAAAATATTGAGTAGGACTAGTCCTTAGCGTCCCACCCTAAATCTACGGCCATGAAAACAAGGCATTTGAAGACATAATCGTGGGCTTTGGAAAACAATGATCAACATTTTATCGATCAAACAACTTACTTACTATCGAGAAAATAATCGTTAGTTGCAGCCCTAATCTTTTGTTTTAGCCCATTAGTTTTAATAAGAAAACTAATACCTAGAGAGTTCAGACATGGCAGTGATAGGAACTGATTTAACTAGAACCATTGCACTGTGATCCTGATATGACTAAAGTAAGTTTGCTAAGGAAGAGCCAGTGTTCTTTGGTTGGTATGGGAACCAGAGGTGGTCTCACCTGCTGGGCAGTTTCCGTCCCAGGCTGGGGTGGGTGGGGCAGGGGTGTGGTCATTGCCCGGGTACTTCTTACATATGTAGCCAGCTATGTCTCGGCCACAGTTCACATCATTCCATGAGCCTTATGGGGCAAGTCAGAGGTACACAGCTCAATATAAACATTCAGGGTAGTTTGAGTATCGTTTCAAACATCACTGTCCAAAACAAATGTGAACTAATTATAACTGCCTGTAATATTTGAAAAGACACATAGATAATTGCTGTTGGTGTTTTATTACAATACTTCACATGCCGTCAGTGTTTTATTTCAGTTTTTATTGAGGTTTTTATTTGAATGAAGTGTTAATGTACTACACATACTGTAGTGTTTCTAGTCTACAAGTAAACATACCTGGGTATCTATTCATCTGCACACACTTCTCCTCCCCGTTGGCGTCGTTGGGTTCACCTGGGCCCCAATGGACATACGTCATAGGTGACCCATCCACCCACCTGCAGTGTGGAGGGAGTGAGAGAAGAGATGAAAAGATGGATGGATGGATGGATGAAAACAGCAAAAGAATAAAATGAAAGAATTAAATAGATATGAGTCAGTGATAGCATGTTAGAAACTCTGAATGGTAGAGATACTTACGCATACTGTCCGTTTGCTATTCCAGCCATATACATGCCAAGCCAAGCACTGGCCAGTTGACTTGTTCCCACCTGTGTTGCAGTGACACAGACACACACACACGCACGCACGCATGCACACACACACGCACACACACACACGCGCACACACACACACACACACACACACACACACACAAAAAACTCAAAAACACACACAGAGACACACACATTGTGAACTTTCCAACTTGCATGCATGCATGTCTCGCACTTGCATGGTAGAGTTTATACTGTAAACTCTGAGACAAAAGCGCACTCTCTTGGCACGTACCATGGTGACCACATACGACTGCTCGGCCTCATCCAGGATGGAGACCATCCGGGCTTTCTCAGCATAGCAACGCCGCTTTGCCGTGTGGAAGTCCACGGGGTCGGTGTCATTGAAGAGGTAGCAGATCCCATTGTTCTTCCTCCATCCAGGGTTCGTGCCACAGTCAGGAGCTGAGAAGGGATGACATGAAAAATGAAATTACGCATACACATAAAGCCTTCAACACGCACCTTGTGTGTTTTATGTTTTCTTCTTAATTTTTTTTTTCTTTACTTTTTAAACTATTCTTTGACTATTGCCCTTCTATGCTTTTATCAGATATTCCTGTTTGCTTTTGTTTATGTAAAGCACATTGAATGACCTTTGTGTATGAATATATAAATAATGCGCTATATAAATAAAGTTGACTTGACTTGACTTCAACATAATAGACTACACTATGGAGAATAATCAGTTTTATCAGTTATTTTTACCGATCAATAATCATTTTTCTTCATTGCAAAGTCAATATAAATAGTGTTAAAAGAGTAAAAAAAAGGGGGGGGGGACAGAGACTGAACCCCTGTGGATTACCAGCATAGGAAGCAAGGAAAAACAGCTTGTAGCTAAAGGCCAATTTTTTTCTGAACTCGCTTGTGCTCTGTGGTGGTCAGTCCAACACCAGCACTCACCTGGGACAGGTGAAGGGGGCACAGGGGGCAAAATGGGGGTCTTGCCCTTGGCGATCATGCAGATCCAGTCCTGGTGAGCGTCGCAGTTTATGTCGTTCCAGAAGGAGGTGCCGTTGTTGGTGGTAATCATCTCCACACACTCCTCGCGTCCCTCGTGGTTGTTGGGCTCCCCAAAGCCCCAGTTAGTGTGACTCACGGCAGAGCCGTCACTCCACTGGTAGCCTGCAGAGTGGACACCAACATATGCAATTTTCTACTATTCAAGATGTGGTGATGTTACTTGTTAATTAAGATGTACATTGGAGGATACAGTGTCTCAGCATATACACCTCACACTATTCGTATTTTATTCACAGATGGAAAATCCAGCTTCTGAAAGTACATCTACCTGGCTGAGGAGTTGTGAATGGTTGGAACAAATATGTTTTAGGACTTTTATTTTCTAAAACTGGGTTTCCCATCTTAGATTTTCTCATATCTTATTGATTTTATATGATTTTAACTGAAATATATAGCATCTTAACAGTGTTCAGTAATCCTAATTATGGCATGCCCAGGTGTTACTAATGACATTAATTAAGGTTCTGATTCTGCTACACTGAACTTGAACAGAGACTTCATTAAGGTATTAACACCTGTGCTCTTTCATTTCAAAATGGCCGCTTTGAAAAAGGGTTTGAGTGAATGATGCAAATGTGGCCCCTCACCTCCATCCAAGGCGTTGTGCTTCAGGCCGATCCACGAGGTCTTGCCCTTGGTGAAGGACGCCAGGAAGATCTCCTCGTCGCCAGTGTGGATGCTGATCAGGTCGGCCCCCCGCGACACACAGTCCTCGCGTGCCGCCTGCCAGCTCTTCTTCGCGGAGTAGTCCACTGTGAAGAGCTGCTCAGAGAGACAAGACCACGTGTCACAACAGGCAAGTATCAGTCGGGCATCTTTCAGGGAAAACCCTGCAGTGAACCTCTTGGTAATAGTTGATTATATGCAGTAGTGTTTGCAATGGCCAGGTTATTAATTTCATTCTGCAAACTAAAATAGTCAAATTTTATTTTTCCCAGATAGCTGCAGTGTATAATAATAGCAGATATAAATAATATATTGTGAGGATGTTCACAGCAGTGACAACTGTTTGGATGGAATTTGTAGACAGAGAGAATGAAAAATATTCCGTTAGACCATGTGGGTCCCCTACATCAAGAGCTCAGAGCGTCAGAGAAGCAACTGTCTAACCCTGTAGCAGTTCCTGTAGTGGGGTTGACCGGTCCAGCCGTTCGCGCAGCCGTCGACAGGAGGGGGGGTGGGGACTCGTGTTGGGGGAGACAGGCCGTTCCTCGGCTTCTCACAGACGAAGGGGCGTGCTTCTGTGCAAACCTCGTTATTCCAGAACCCGGCGATGGGAGCCGTCGCCATGGTGACACAAAACCCTGCCGCATGATCTGCAGAATTTCAAGAGTAAATCATTTTTTTTCTCTCATTTGGTTTTATTTTTGCTGGAACACTGCTACAACTCTGAGGGGTGCTAACTGTGGTTGGCTGTGCACCTGCTAATTCTGTCCCTACTGATCTGGAAATCTCATCCATCCTCATCCAGAACACGGCCAATTAGGCTGCTGCTGCCATGACGACAGTCACAGCCCAGGACATGCCCAGCTGGGGTTGTCATTGATGTCCTGACAAGGCTGCACACAAGAGCTCTGCTCACTTTACCGCACTTACATCAGCGAGATGAAACGTGCACCAGCACATCTGTTCCCCTCCACCCAAATGTACCGTCAAATTATTTAACACTCTGAGACGCCAGCAGCAGCAACCTCCCCACTCTCATTTCAGGCACTAGGTTTTCTTCCAGTGATAAACTGCCTAGCAGCCCGCTGTTCTCAGGTCAGGCAGTGGAGGCCTCACCTGGCTGTTCCCTGTCCCAGTTGGTGAAGGAAAGTGCCATTCCGTTGTCCCAGAAGTAGTCGACCCCTACATTGCCGCCCAGTCCCTTCAGGCCTATCCACCATTCCCCAGTGTACTTCCCCAGGAAGGCTGTGAAGTGGGCTTGCTCATAGCTATCAAAGAGGAAATTACAAATGAGCTCAACAAAATGGCAGGTAAAATGCAAGAAAAGGTACAGTATACAAATTAAAAACAAATCTTGTGACAACATCTAAGTCTAAGTATCGAGAAATCAAGTAATCGAGATCTAAGTATCGAGAAAAGGAGGTTCACTTACACGTCCATGATGTGAAGCAGCGTGCTATCGCTTGCCTCACAGAAGGCTTTGGCCTCGTCCCGTGTCTTTGGGGCCTCCTCAAACCAATAGCAGCCATAGGCGTATGCATCCCAGCCCTGAGGAAAACACCATGGTGGTGGAACATACTTGGACACAAGCATGAACTGTATACAACATATTCACCTCACTTTGTAAGGTGACAAGTGTAGGAAGTCACTGGCTCACCGCTGGACATCCATAGACAGTGGGCTTGACGGAGGGTAGTGGGAAATGTGCTTTGGGTTTCTTGCAAATGTAGGTGTTGAGTTCACTACAGGTGACGTCATTCCACCTTCCCGTCTATAACACAAAGAAACATACGTTTTGACCAGGGAGACTGAGATGATTGCACAACCTGTCCTTGTGCTTCAGCAGAGATTTAAAAGTCCGGCTTCAGAAAGTAAAAGTCCTGCCAGGTATTGGTTCTACCTGTGCGCTTAACACACATGTGATTGCACTAATTAGCTGATCTACCTGGCTTAAGAATTGTGCTTATTAGAATCGGCTGATAAGTGAATGGTTGGAACCAACATGTGGCAGGACTTTTACTATCTGAAGCTGGATTGTTACACCTCTGCTTGTGGGAAGGGGGGGGACAGTAATGCCCTACCTGATGGTACATTTCTACACAGTCCTCATTGAAGCCCAGGTGATTATTGGGCTCGCCAGGTGCCCAGTAGGTGAAGGTGACCTGGAAGCTGTCCGTCCAGGTAAAATAACCGGAGAAGGTCAGGTCATTCAGGCCAATCCACACATCAGAGTTGGCTACGGATAAAGCAAGAGAGAAATAGACAGAAAGCACCACTTTAGCTGGGACATTGGATTTGAAGCAAGAGATCCCCAATCCCCCCTCAATTCTCTCGATTTTGAATCCCAGGTGAGCCATGGTTTCTCTGCCAATCCTTAAGCACACAAAGTAGGTGACATACATCAAACATAAACAAAAACTACAAAACAGGCTAGGGTAAGAGTGGAGTGCAGGTAGATGCCTCATCAGGTGTCTTATCTGCATGCCTCACTTATTTTAATGCACACATTGAGGAGGCATACATCTTACACAGGGTAAGTGTGGTGTGCATGGGGAAATCCTGACAGATATTCACCATGCATGCCCACTTCTTTTAATGCTACACTCTAGATAGATCCCTCAACCTAGCCATTCACATACATATTTAGGTCAAGAGTGGCGTGTTGGGTGAAGGTCTGGGGGCGAGGTGTGGTTGGTGGTAGTGGGGATGTGTGCATTTGCTGGGGGCCTGGGGGGATGGGAGGCACGCAGGTCCTCCCCTCTGTCAGCTCGTCGCAGTATAACTGCGGGGGCTGGGTGGAACTGTGGCCATTAATGGGTGCCCAGGTTGGCAATCAGTCAGGCAATCAACCAGGCAATCAGTTATTCCTATTATTATACTTATCTTTAATAGAATAATTACAACTCCTCTCCTCTGAAACCCTCCCTCTCTGTGTTCCAGCTTCTCTCCTCCTGGCCCAACAGCAAGCCAGCCTTACACATATGCACACACACACACACACACACTCACACACATACATCCTCACTACCCCTCACCCCCCATCCCCACCCCCATCCCAACACCACCTCATTCACACTCTCAGAGCTACCATCCGCACCCCCCCACCCCATTCCGGTCATCAATTTCATCCCTGATAATCATATCTGTAATCATCCTGGACGCAAATCATCCTTAGCCTTTCTGTTTTAATGTTATGTTGTGTTATGTTTGTGGAAGCCAAGTCAATGTGATGTCTTGTTAAGAAAAAATAAATAAATAAATAAATAAAATAAATAATTTTTTTAAAAAAGCACACAAAGTAAAAATTGGCTTTCTGTCTTGTTCCGCAAATTATTTCTGAGTATCATTAAGGGAAGCCGTTTAGTCAAAGGACATGTTCCATCTAAAATATACCCCAGACAACAACAAACCCTATCCTCTAGTAATTGTATTGACCGATGCAGTGGTAATTCCTAGCTAAGGTCTCCTGTGCACTGTAGTATAAGTATAAGTATACCCTTTTGATCCCGTGAGGGAAATTTGGTCTCTGCATTTATCTCAATCCGTGAATTAGTGAAACACACTCAGCACACAGTGAACACACAGTGAGGTGAAGTACACACACTAAACCCGGCACAATGAGCTGCCTGCTACAACAGCGTTCGGGGAGCAGCGAGGGGTAAGGTGCCTTGCTCAAGGGCACCTCAGCCGTTCTTATTGGTCGGGGTTCGAACCGGCAACCCTCCGGTTACAAGTCCGAAGCGCTAACCAGTAGGCCACAGCTGACCAGCCTGTAGTTTGAATGTTATTCTCTTGCTGTAAGTTGCTTAGGATAAAAGCGCCTGCTAAATGAATAAATGTAAATGTTAACCCAGTCAGCCAAATTATTAATGATGTGCCAGGACAGAATGGCAGAAGCTGTTAGCTGTGTGTCATACCCTGGTAGAGGTAGCTCTCCAGCCAACTCTGCTCGGCCAATGAGGCGATGGACACGAGATCGGCTCCCTCCTTCCCGCATGCGTCTCGTGCACCTCGCCACGTCTTCTTGTCACCATATGGCTTGTAGCAGAACTCCCCAAACTCATACCAGTCAGGCCCTGAGCAACGCAGTTCTACAGAGGGAAGAAAACACAAGGGAGGGCCTTGAGACAGGGCTGGAGAGAGATGACCCCCAGTGCATGTGATGTGATACTACTCAAACACAATATGTGCTACTGCTTCTTGTCAAAACCTAGTTAGAATTAAACAGATTGCTTGTGTCAAATCCTTTCAAGATTACACTGGACAATCACAAGACATCTGGCGATGCTGCTTACCTCCATCTGCAAACTGGAAAGAAATGCCATAGTCTCCATCGAATCTGCGAGGGAGTTAAAAAATGCCATTTTTTTTAAATGGTTACGCTTTTCTTTATTTCATCAGGAAAATCTGGACCTTTATTAAAGAACAAATGGACACGTACTGTTTGGAGGTGATGCCGTTTCTAGTAGAGCCACTGTAGAAGGACTGTCCTGGTGTTTTGATGATCGTGAAGTCTCCTCCATTCTCATTCAGAATCACTCCAGCATGCATGGCAGCTGCACAGATGGTAGAGTCCTAAAAAGAGAAACACACACACACACACACACACACACACACATAATGGTTCCCACTCAATACTTCATTCCATTTGGCAAAGGTATATTCCATGCTGGGAACATGCAGTGTTGCAAACACGTGCGTTTTGTAGGCATTCACTTACACCACGATATGTCAATGTTCCGTACACACTGTATGGCTCACGAGCACATCCGGCCGGACAGTGTAACCTGGGTAGATGTGCACATTGAGATATGTTTCACTTGTTCACATCATCATCACATAGAACATTTTTCACAACACATTAACACGGTTACAAAGCCAAACATGAACGGATGAGTGGAAGCATTGCTATAATGGAGTCTGACTCACGTTTTTTTTTCAGTTGCATGGTCCAACCATATTGTTGAATCACAGTTTATGGCATCTGTATGAAACGAAAGAAAACGGCACTAATTAATACAAATTATTTATTTAATTTAATTTAATTATCCTTACTTTTGACATTGACAGTGATCTTGTTACTGTACAGTACTATTTACTGTTACTTGTAAATACTGCATAGACGCACAGTCAGAGACACAGCCCAGGATGTCAAACCGCAGTCCAGTCTGTCCATTCCAGGCCACTGGCAGGATACGGACGTAGCGCACGGAGACAGGTGTCCCCAGGAGCTGTGTCTCAGGAGTGGTGTTGTCCACACTGCCTGGATACTCCTGTAGGGGACACATCCACAAACGCCACTTCAGACAAGCCCACAGCCAGGTGACACACTCACTGTATCTACTCACATGAAACTTGTGATTTAGCTGTAATGAAGAATATACAGTATGGACAATTCTGTCACCATTATCTCATACACAAAGGAAACTTGAAAGCACATGTCCCTTTAGGGGCTCTGTAGGTTGATAAGAATTATATGGATAAAGTTTGAACTTGTTCATTATGTTAGAAACATTTTTTTATTTATTTTTTTATTCTTGGGACAGTTCAGTTTCAGTCAGTCTGGAAAATAGAGGATTCTACTTGCTAAGTCAAGTGTGGTTTACCCCTCCATCCTGTGTGTAGTCAGTCCACTGCAACCCATCTATACTGGTCTGGACTTTGAATGTGGTGACCCAGTGGTCTGCAGTAGGGCACCCTTGGACCACTACTCCTGTGATCTTCTTTGAAACGCCTAAGTCCACCTGGATCCAGGAATTAGCTGCAAAAGGTGGTTAAGTTTCACACAAGTGGGGCTTCAAATGCACACAACACACAGACATTGACACCCAAAGTGATTGGAGCTCATCTGGACTGGAGGAATAGGTGGCGATAGGTTTTGTGAGTTAATTCATCATCACATGTGAAAATGGATATTGTGTTTTCAAACTGGTTCATATATTCCCTTGCTGAAGTAGAGTAGGTCAAAATAGTAGGTAGAAATATGCTTTCAATTTGACATTAAAGAGGGTTTTTTGTAAATAATTGTAAAAAAGGGCAAATTAAATGGACCAATATTCCATTTATAAAAGTAATAAAAGGGGAAAATATCCAAGGGGACTTTTTATAGGTACTGTCTCTCTGTGCACTGTGTCATGTTTGCCCGAGGTGAGACCACACTCACCGGAAGTAGAGGGCATCCAGCAGGAGGCGCCGTTGAGCCGAGCCTGGGCTGGACCTTTGCCATTGATGGAGGAGGAGGCCGAGAGCATGGCGTCGGTCACATTCCCATCCTCCACGCCCAGTCCTCTCAGACACACTGCAAAACAAAACGCCCTCTCCAGTTAAAATACACAAGTAGCCTGAGACAGCAGGCCCAGATAATTGGTGGAGCAGCAGGATTATGGAAAGGCAAAAACAAACCCCAATACCTACCATTATCTACGCAGCTGTACACCACCTCTAGGTATTTGGAGATTGTTGGGCAGGGGTCCGGGTCTGCTCTTCCCATCAGGAAACAGAAGGCTCTGTTGTCACAGTGTTTCCTGGCTATAGGCAGAAAGCCCTCCACAGTGCAAGACCCTGCACAAATAAAAGAACAAGAGAGTTCATTAAGCAGAATGGCACCT
The DNA here is from genome assembly GCF_017589495.1 of Alosa alosa. Classification (NCBI taxonomy): domain Eukaryota; kingdom Metazoa; phylum Chordata; class Actinopteri; order Clupeiformes; family Clupeidae; genus Alosa; species Alosa alosa. The sequence goes on along the minus strand of NC_063200.1, from coordinate 26,168,469 downwards.
TTTCAGTGAAAATAACATCCATTTCAGAGTGTATTACCTGTGGATCCCTCATCGAAAGGGCAGATCTTGTCACTCTTGCGGCCGAAGAAAGCTGATTGGATGTCGATGACGCTGTTATGTGGGCAGTGGAGCACAATGCTTGAGCCCTCGCAGGCGAGACCGGTGAGGAAACCTGTAGGGGACCAGCAGTATCCACAACCAAGTCAGCTACATCGGCACAGTACTGACCACTCCATGCAACATGCACATGGACTTCACTGAGTCCATTACTTTACTTCTGACATGACAACACAGCACACACTTCGATTTTTGTTTCCATTTTATGAAGCGAAGTAGGATCATCAATATCAATATCATTCTCCACACAATGAAGAGTCATGCCATAGACTATCATACCATCATGAGGTGGAGGGGGCTCTGGAGTGTTTCCTGTTTAAGAGACACAAAGAAAACTGTGTTTCTCACTGAGGCAAACCGTGTACACTAAGTCATGGGTAAAAAGGGTTAAAAAAAAAACATTCAGTACCTCTTCGTTTGCAAATATAACCTCTGTCATAGTCACAGTTATCATCATTCCAGAGGCCACTACTGATAAGAATATCGAGGCAGTCTTCTCCATAATAATCATCAGGATTGCCTAAAAGAAAACACATTCAGGTGAAAACAACCATGTTTGCTTGCAACAGATGCTATATGAAGCAGAAGTTTTCTTAGGATAAGAGTAGATGAGAAGCAGTGGTCAGTGTCTCACTCCTTTCCTCTCTTCATCCAGCCTCTCGCAGCAGCGCTCTCACCTGCGTTCCAGTTGATGTAGCGGAAGGGGGATCCGTCGCTCCACTCCCAGCCCCCCTCAGTCACAGAGTCATGGCCTCCCATCCACAGACCCACGCCAGTGGGGATCTGCGTCACTATAGCTGGAGGTACACAAAGATCACAAGATGTCATGTTCAAAAGATAATACTGTCATGACCTTGACTGGACAGCATGAGACTGGTGTTGACATATGAATGAAAGGTTTTTTGGGTTAAAGGAGAGATTATGGATGAAGCATGAATGCTGATGAAATTTGTTTTGAATGAGTGCTGTCCTACAATGGATGAAGGCCTGCTCAAAGGGCTCGGTGATGCTGAGCAGGTCGCCTCCCTGGTTGACACAGTCGGCCCTGGCGTCCCTCCAGGTCCTCATGGACAGGGAATTCACAAGGTAGCAGTAGTCGTTGAAGGGATCGGATAACCAGGTGCCGCACTTCTCATTCCAGCCTACAGGTGGCGTAAGGGGTGGGACACAGAGAGCCAACACCAAAGCTTATGGTACTGTTGCTACCAGCATTACTGTACTCACATCTACGAGCCACACATCTACCATCACTAACATGTCCATGTGATAACGTTAGTGACCATAGGCTAAAATTAGTAAGAAACAATATGAAAATACTACATTTATCAAACACCACCTCAGCATGATAATACCAGATGTAGTGGTGAGCAGTTTGCTCTTACCTGGACCTGAGGTTGGGGGAACAGGTGGTGGGCCCTGGCCTTTGCCTAAAGACAGAGGAAGAAAGGGTGCATTCATTGTAGATACATAGAAAAAACTGTAAAGTCACGAAAGTTGAATTGCTAATGCCACAACGTCAGGGCGTTCGTGCGAACATTGCAGTGCCCGCCTGGGTCGGAAACGTTCCTCACCTTTCTGGCAGATGAAAGGAAACGAGTAGGCACAGTTCTGATCATTAATTGAGCCAGGGCTGTAGTGCTCCACGCCACGAATGAAGACGCAGTCTTCGTTTTGCCAGTTGTCTGGTTGATGTGGCTCCCAGGGTAAGAAATCCTGCAGGAACAAAGAGAATTTGACATGTCTGGGATCCGACTCCTACAATGTCGTCTATCTGCATGGCTTTCACTTACCGGCGCACTGCCATCAGTCCACACCCAAGTGTTCTCAGTCTGAATGTCGTTTAGGCCGACCCATGAGGTCCGTGGCATGTGTGCTGTACAAAAGCAGTCAGAAACACTCAAGGGCTTCTCAAGGGCTTCAAATGAATATAAATAACATTCCACAGTACCGGTATTTACTTTTTCACAGCAAGCCAAACTGGTATCTGGACAAATTTAACACCAATCATGCCCAGGATTTGTCCTGAGAGGTATGGAAACTAGGTGTCTGGATACCCTGTGCTGATGTCTTACCCATGATGAAGCTCATTTGCTCTTGATTGTGGACGCTGGCCAGGTGACCGCCATGCACAACACAGTACTGTTCTGCGTCATTCCAGGGCATGACATCATCGCTCTCGAAGTGGTAGCAGTAGTCATTATACAGCAAGTAGCCCTGGTCACAGTGGGACTCTGGGGGAAGAGGAGGAAGCCACAGCTCATCGGCACAGTTTGGGTCTGACACCCCGATGCATCATAACAGTCATAAATGCACAAACAAACAAATCTCAGGCTCTTAGAGTCTTTGTTAATGAATTGTGTTTGAAAAAAGACAAAAACACAGATCATATGGTAGCTGAGGTTCTGGAGTTTAAAGTCATAAAACAGTAAAAATAGAAAAAACTACACACTCAAATCTGTGCAATATATATTTTTTCAATTCAAATCTGCAAACTTTTGGTCATAGACCTGCCTCAGGCAGAGTAGTTAAACTTTCTTTTCCCCCTCCCAAAGACCGGTATATGCCATATTGAGCATTAATCTTTGTTTTTATGGATGTAATAACATTACAGTAATCTGACCTGGAGCTGGCGTGGGTTTGACGTTTTGGCCACCAGACATTTTACAGATGTAACCGAGTCTCTTATTGCAGGTTGTGGTCTCCCATTTGCCATTGTAATTTCCTGGGGAAAGTGAAAGGTTGTTAAAATCAAAAGCTAAGGTCACAGGATCAACAGCAAAGTAATGTAAAGAATAAAAATGTGTCTGGGTGTTTCTGGGAGTAAATTTCTTCCTCACCTGTGTAGATCTGACCACAGTCCCACATGTTAGCTGTATTCTGGGGGAAACCGTCCCTCCAATTTGAGAATTCCAACGGGGTCTTATCAACCCACTGGATATTGCCATCCTGGTTCTTATCTGATGGTAGCAAAACACAGGTTTATATTTAAAGAAAGCTTGTGTTCAGGGTGTATTGGCTTTAATATGTACAAAGGCCAAACTTACATACAGGGGGAAGTGGAAATTAATTTTCTTTAACTTTTTTCTATGTTTTATGTCATGTTCATGTACTTTTTGTTTGTGTTTACCATGTGCCTTATCTTGCTGTGTCAAAGCTACAAAGTTCTCAGTAACAGTCAAATCTTTTCAATATTGTTATGATTGTTTTGTTGTGATTGTTCTCATTTTGTGATTGAATATTCAGTCAGTAAAGAGTCTCAACTTTCCTTACCTGAGAGGCCAATCCAGATATCAGGAATTTCCACTTGGTGAAAATCAGGGAGCTGGGCATTAATGTAGAACTGTTCCTCTGCACTGAAAACAGGTCTACTGTAAGCATCTGGAATATGCAATATATTCACGACCTAACAGCCAGACCTCATCTCACCTCATCCACATAATTAACAATCATTACTTTATTAAAAAAGCACATTACAGTAGCAAAGCGTTAATAAAAATATATAAGTCCGACACAGCCTAAATGTGTGAAAGTAAGTTTTTCTGCAGTTATTTATGAGAACATAATGATTGTCTATCTCCTATTCACCTACAAAGTTTTTGGGCCTGTTCCCTATTGTATTTTAACACTACACACACACACACACACACACACACACACACACACACAAAGCTGTTTTAAAACTGTAAAATTAAAGCATGAGCATAGGCCCAGCATGGGGCCCTATAGCCCTTCCCACTGTCTGTTCTCACTTCTTAATGGTGACCAGGTTGGCCCCCATATCAGTGCACTTGGTGAAGGCATCGTTCCAGGTGGTCAGCAGATTGGGGTTGTTGACAACCCAGTAGCAGTTCCCGGCGAAGCTGAGCCACCCAGCAGGGCAAATGGCTGTGGGCAGGACAAACACGTTAAACTATTCAAGTGACCATGTTAAGTTAAAAGCTCTTGGTAAGACGAGACAGGTCACGCCAGGCTAGGTTACGAGAGATCAAGTTCAGTGATAAGGTCAGGAGGAGTGTTTCTTCAGATGTGGACTTACTGTTCAGTCCACGCTTGCACATGTACGGTCGCTCATGACGGCACACGTGGGTCTTCCATTTGCCAAAATTTTCTCCGACTGCCTTCATGGTCGCTGCGCACAGTCCGTTCGCTTTATCGCTGTCAGAGGAACCCAAACAATTAGTTGACGATGACAAAATCCTACTGACCACAACCACATGTCCATGATAGTCGATGTGTATGTCCTCAATAGCGTCACAGGGATGAGATCACTGTGACAGAATGTATCATTCTGAGCACACCCTCTATTGCTTAACAGGAGCAGAGATTGACTGACACAGAAAACCATTGGGCAAAACCTACCAACATCATTTTTTGTTTTGTTTGTGAAAACCTGCTAATACTCCCACTGCTCCCTCTGGACTGCTATTGTTACCTCTGTGTGGTGCTTATGCTGTCAGTCAGTTATTGTTCCAACTACAGTGTGAATAGAGAGACGTGTTCACCTTTCGTCTGGCTGACCTTGTGCCCAGTTGGTGTATGTGCTGGTGCTGCTGTCTGACCAGCGGAATTGAGTGCTGTCAGCCTGGACTTGGCAGGAGAGGGTGTTGCAGGCCTGTAAAGAACAGAGAGGACGGTGGGCATGCCAAACCGGAATCCATATCAAATATATCAAATATTTTATTTGATATATATGAGTAAAAGAAAAGTGATAAATCATCTCTGGCTACTCAAATTAGAGCATATGCTCCTCCGCAGAATGTCCCACAGAGATGAAAGATTGATGTGATAAGTGTACTTCAGTTCCATACTTGAAATGCTGTAATAAACACCCTCACTAGATGGAGCTGTGAGTCAGGGGGTTGAGTGGACAATCCCCCATGGTGTCACTGATTAATGTGTTCTTGAGATTAAATGTGTGTGTGAATGTGTGTGTATGTGTGTGTGTGTGTGTGTGTGTGTGTGTGTGTGTGTGTGTGTGTGAGAGAGAGAGAGAGAGAGAGAGAGAGAGAGAGAGAGAGAGAGAGAGAGAAAGCGAGAGATCCTCTGGATGTGAGGCATTGATTCTAAACCAGGGACTGTTCTCACCAGTGTAGAGTAGCCAATCCAGAGGTCAAATGCGTTGGTATCGAGACGGCTAGTGACATACTGCTCCTCTTCTGCAGAAGTAATGGACACCAGGTCCCCACCTTGTGCTATGCAGTCAGTGCGTGCTGCTAGCCAGCTCTTCCTCAGGTCGAAGCGGATCTTGTAGCAGTTGGACTGGTATGGCAGCCAGCCATTAGTCTCATCACACATGACTGTAGGGTTAGCTGGGGAGACACAATGTGGCAAAACACTAATTGTTGTCAATGTGAAGTGTGATTTATTTGGTCTTTTTTGTCTTCATATTGGAGGATACCATATACCACTTCAGTAATTTTGACAGATTATTATTAGCTGCAGATTTTTAACATATAAATACAAATATGTACTCTAAAAATAGTTGTGTGATCATAGGTTTATCTTAGTGAAATCTGTGTTGCTTTAACAGGTGGTGTTCTGATATTGGCTGAGTATCGGCTGTGAATGGCTATTCGCCTTATTCATCCAGCGGCCATTGTAAGCCAGAACGAGGCTACAGGGTACACTTGCCATCACACCTTAGTCCAGCAGATGGCGGTAATGCACTCCGTTTGCAAACTGCCAACAAAAAAACTTGCAGAAGAAGGTTACTCTGGCAGACCAGCAGACAAGCGAGCGAACCCTTCTTCTCCTGTTTGTTCTGGCTTACAATGGCCGCCAGATTAATTAAGGCGACATTATATGGACTTACGATTTTCACGCTTGCAAATATACCGCCGTCTGACTCCACAACCCTCGTCGTTCCACCGGCCATTGGTGTCCGCCTGTCCACAGTGCTCATCGCCCTGCCAATTATCAGGCTGGTTGGGCCTCCAGTACCTATGGTAGGACACATAAAACAGCATTATGCCCATCCAATGTAAACACCCACAAAACAACCTATAGATACACATGCAAGGCACACATATAAACTTAATCACACAGACACTGACCATTTCAAGCAGAAGACATACAAACAAACCATATTCTATACAGACTATGTGGTGGAGCTTGACCATGTCCATGTCTATGTCCAGACCATGCAAATTTAGTTGAATATTGATTCTAATTCCATATGCAGGTCAGACACTTACGCCAGAATGGGGTTCCACACAGAGCCGTCCGTCCACTCCCAAACACCCTCCTCAGCAATGTCATTCAGACCAATCCAGTAAATCTGTCCTCCCACCTGAGTGCGGACCCAATCCTACATGACGGGTAAGCAGGAAAAGATGTGGAAAAAGAAAGAGGACAGAAATGAGAAAATGAGAGAAAGAGAGAGGGAAGAGAGATCGGAGTTGTTATCTTAAGTAACATGTTATATAACATGAGATAAGCCATATCTTGTAACACTTGGGGCCTGATTATGTCTCTGTCTGGTCACATTATGGTATGTCTGGTTATTTCTATGTCTGGTTATGGTGCCTTTGTGGTGCTACTGTATAACCAGGACTGATGGCAGTGAAACGGCTTCTTACTCTCTCAGCGAGGCTTGTGATGCTCATCAGATTGGCATCCTTGTTTGTCTCGCAGTCTGTGCGCGCATCGTTCCAGTTCAGGGTGGACGTGGAGAAGAAGTAACAGCGGTTATCGTAGGGTCTCCATCCGGTCTCACATTCACACCAGGCTGAGGGACACACATTCATTAAGATTTACAGCAGTCAAGTACATCGCCAAAACAACATATGACCACTGGTGGATAATGATATTACCCTTTTTGTTTAATTCTTGATTTAATCTGACAGGGATTGATATTGATTCTGATTGATTGATTTGGTAAATATAACAGAATGAGGCTAAATGAATGTTAACATGTAGTCAGGGGCAGTGACAAGCCCCTGTCCTCAGAAATGGTAAAATATTGCTGTCAAAATCATATACTGTGACAAACATTTATGACAGCGGTTCCCAACCTTTTTTGGCAGGTGACCCTATTTTGATGTCACAAAATGTTGCCGACCCCAATCATTCACATGTTGCGAGAGAGAGAGCGCAACTCATTTCTGCTATAATATCCAGACGAAAGCGGTACTTTGATTTTCCCCAAATATCCTTGCGTGCCTAGTTATTTTGCTACTTTGTTTCGAACATTGATCAAGCATAATTCCGTCAATCAAACATGTCATGGGGGCTGTTTAAATTTATTTTACTTAGTTAGATTGTAATGAAGGATCAGCTACTTAACTTGGATATCATAGGGTTTTAATATATATATATATATATATATATATATATATATATATTATTTATTTTATGTAATGTACTGGTCAGCTGACCCCATTGAATTTCAGGCGACCCCACATGGGGTCCCGACCCCAAGGTTGGGAAACGATAGATCATGACCTGAATCACAATATGTCACAATATGACAATGTCTGAAACGCTTAAATATTTACAAGGATGATAATTTTGTGTCTATATTGCATTGTTTTATTGCTCATTTGCTGGTGTTAATACCCATCTGATGGAGATAAGCACTTACTTCAGGCAGCTAGTGCCATAAAATCCTTGTGACCGAACAGCGCATCAAGGGATTATACATTTTTTTTGATGCATAAGCAAAGCGTGTGGTGTTGCTAATGTTTTACCCCAGAGTTATTCACTTTGTGATGGGACCCATAAAGAGTCACCTGCTCCTCAGGCCGTCTGCTTACGGTAGCATCAGTCACTGTATTTACCTCATACTGTAGATATGGTCATTTAAGATCTTCACAGACAAGATCTTCACCAAGCAACACCATTATTGACAAGTAGTGAGTGAACATCATTACCATGTCTGTCATTGCTCCCCTTCTAAGTTTGTCAGACCAAGTACCCCTTGGCTGATATAGACATGCCATGTCGCCATGTTTTTTTCAAACAAGCAAATTGTTTGCTTAATCAATCAAACTGTTAGAGTGGCTGATAATGTCATGTATAAAATTACTTTGCAATGCTGTAATGCTGTAAAATAGTCGTGTCAGATTCAAATATTTAGTTCAAATTTGGCATAGAAAAATTTGCCAAAACTCCTGCAGTAACCTTGAAGAGCCCCTGTTGAAGATCTCTGCTCTAACATACATGAGATGTTCTAAAACACAATACAAATGATTATGATTTCGCAAACATCATAGACCATCAAAAAAGCTCAAACTGTTCTGTGAGAGACTCACCTGTACTGAGAAGAGCACAGGAGGTGGCGAGTAGTAGGAAAGCACCTCTCATCCTCCTCTCCCACTTTCAGCTTGATTACCACTCCTGTTGGATCACAAGTATGAGACGATATGATTGAGCGTGGCTGTCTGGTTGTGTCCAGGAGCAGGCCAGCTTAGTTCATTCTGTGCGTTTGAGCGTCAGGTGTGTTAAGAGTGGCCCAGTGTTACCTGCAGCTGCCACTCAACACAAGTGTGAGCATCCTCAGGTGATGCGACGTCTTTTCACACATACTCTGAGGTCCAAAGATTACAGGCAGTAAAAAGTGGGGGCCTAGCAGTTATTACATAAAAGTACACAAGCTGTCCATCCTTTCAATCCAAAAACTTCTGTGGACGGGCACAGAGATAAACATTGTGATTATTAAAGGAATCATCATATAACTCAAATTATCAAATAACTGGTGTTCTGGGAGCAGCATGGTCTCCTGACCATCTCTTGAGATTTAGGTATGTGATATACAGTACTGTGAAAAAGTCTTAGGCCACCTTACATGTTTTGCCTTAGCAATGGACCATATGTCACTCTCTTTATGATAATTCCACCTGGAAATACAAGAAACATGTATACAGTACTTTAAAAAAACATAGTAGATTAGATTTCTTCTGGTTCCAGTCTGATTTCAGTCTTAGGCCACAACAAATGTGCTGTTCTAGCAGTGCTATGATAACCAAGCTGTTGACAGAGCCGTCGTTCCCCAGCCAGACCACTGAAAAGCATGCCCACCGCTAGGAGCTGTTGGCACATCCAACAAATGTGTCAGAATGACAAACAAAACCAGCTGGCTCCATCAACAGTTTCCCCCAAGCAATTCTAACACTGATATTATTCTAACACTGATAAAACATATCTAATGGTGGCCTAAGACTGGAAGCAGAGTGAGAGGTTCACATACAGTATGTATGCTTTTTAAGGCTGTGCACATATTTCCTGTATCAGGACTCCCACTCTAAGTCCAATGTAAAATTCCATGACTTTTTCCTGACTAAAAACCCGTTCTATGGCAATTTCTATGATCTATAATGAACGGTGCAATATCCTGACCAAAGTTTTCAGAGCAGCCGTGTAGCGTTCAAAAATCTTTTAGTTTTTTCAAAGCGGAAGATGAATAGATGAGCATTGAATAAACAAAATTGGGCTAACCACAACAATTCAAGCAAGCAGTAAAGTTAATAACCAGATATACACCAATTCTGTGTATTACCCAAATATGATCAAATTGTCTTCACTGTCCATGTCTGGAACAGACTATCAAAAGTCCATGATATTCTAGAGATTCCATGACCCGTGGGAACCCTGCTGTATATTTTAGTTGTATTCTAACGAAAGGAATAAAAAATAAACATGTGATCATTGTAACATCACAACATTAAATATAAAATTTAAAGGTGGCCTAAGGTTTTTGTATTGTACTTCAGGTCGAGGTAGAGCATCTGATGGGCAAACTCAGAGCATTTGGCCTTTTAATAATTCATAATGTATATAATTGACTGACCTCAAAGTGGCAAAACATTTTAATGATTTTTTACACATTTCAAAGAGTCCTGAAAAGGGGCATAGTCATGATAAGGAAGCAAAAACATACACACAAATGGCTGTGATGGGGAAGCAAAGTTCAAAAGTGGGCAATTTAAAATACTTTATAGCAGCATACTTCCAGTCAATAAAGTTTACACAACAAACTTACCAAACTTCTCACTGTTACTTTTTAACTCATTTTTACGGTAAATTTGCGCTGACTTTAACAAACCACCCACAAAACAATAAAAGAAAAATGGGCCAGGTGCTACTGTAAAGGGAATTCTTTAGTGTTTTTCTGATGTTAGAGGTCATACTGTGTTGATTCCCTGATATGTGGTTTCTTTCTAAAACATTCCAAAAATGATAATTTAAAAATGAGTCATATAAAAGCAAAAGTTATTTTAATATATATCACAATAAAGTTGTTGAAATAACCATTCTTTAGCAGTTTTACAGAACCTTTACAATTTAACATTCATGATTCATTTTTATATGCACACATATAATTTGTATGCACATATAAAGGGTTTGAAAGTGACCATTCTTAGTTATTAGTTATCAGTCTTTCCTTCAGAATATTAATTTCCTTTCAATTGTCTTTTATTTCAGTCCCATACACCCATTTGTATTGTTCCTTTCTATGTCTTCATGTATTTTCATAAGATTTACAATGATCTAATTTTGTCTTCTATGTTGCTGCCTCTGTAAAGGACATTAAGTGACTGATTGATTGATTTACTTGCACTCATCTGAGAGCATATGATTTTATTTACTTTTTAAAATAATGATGGCTATTATTAATAATGGCAAAAAGTTTGGTAACTACAAATGTCATCATCGTTCTAAATAGGAGTATAAATACAAGTAACATTACATTTATGTATTGTTTATGTTATGTATCTATGCATTTGTGTATATATCTCAACAAATCAGACAATAAAAAAGCTAAGGAGAAAAAAAAAAAATTCACCGGAAGCATCCACATATTCAATATTTATCTTTATTAAGACGATACAAAGAAATGAAAAAGCATAACAAATTCAAGCAAAAATATACAACACAGATACAATATCAAACCAGTACGAAAGCATTACATGTTTACAAAACATCACTCCAGGGATGCCCTGCTCTGCTGAAGTGACCAGAGAAGATACAACAGGTCTTTGTAGTCAGAAAATCTAGCTAGTGCCATGGTAGCTGTACATCTAAAAACAACAAACAGCTGAAGCTCTACCTGTCCACTAGATAATTTAGAGGTACATTACACCACTCTTTAGATCACACCACCCACCTTTCCTGGTAGGAATCACAAAATCACCCAAGTGTCACACACAAATAATCAAGTCCTGTAAATTATAGGATAACAATATGAATCTTTACCACAAATATTTATATTATGTATATCCTCACTTGATTGATCAGTGACAGCTGTTGTTTTTTTAGGGGATTCCAAATTGATGGGCTTGAGACAGATAAAAGTCATGAACAACTGCAATGAATTCATGAGAATAAGCTGAGAAGGCTTTCAAAAGAAGACCACTACTAGGAAGAACTTCTGGATGAGACCACACAAACAGTCTCATTTCTGGCATGTGAGCAGGTTTTTTTTAAAAAAAAAAAAAAAAGAAAAGAAAAACACAGTTCAAGCTTTCAATAATCCCTCTACTCGCCTCTACTGGATAAGACTTTATTCACAAGGCCTCACCACAACCTACTGCCCACCTCTGCAGTGGCTGAATGGGGGGGGAAGACAGGAGGAGAGGAGGTTTACTGGCACGGTTAACAGGATAATAAAAACGACAAAACAAAACAAAAGGAACATGGTGGCACTGAGGTTAGCTGGCAAATGCAAAAAAAAAAAATAAAATAAAATATCACAACAGTCAGTCAGGTTGTCATTGATTGCACAAAAAAACCCACAGCAGCATGGCTCGTGAGCCTGGGTATGGAAAGGGACCGCAAAAATGCAGAGGTACACCAAAGCAAAAAAACCAAAACAAGGAGTGAGACGACAACCATTTTAGTCTCACCAAAGCAACACTAAAGTCCAAGAGGGAAAATAAAATCAAGCCCATAGAATCACTCAGGAAATGTCTTGAGTGAGATACGCTGGGGGAAACTAACCTCGTTTCTTCACGCATGCAAATCATGGCAGAAGAGTTAAGAGCAAATCCAGAGAGGGAAGTAAACATCGCTGATAAAATATCTCCAAAAAATAGCATGGTTCCTTTCTCTTCAAAGCATCTTTGACAAAGACAAAAAAATATTCAAATATCCATTCTATCCTATGAAAATAGTGCACAATGAGTGACGACTTTGACAGTACCAGTGCAGAATAATATCTTTTTTTTTTCTTCTTCTTCTTAAAAGATCTCTGAGCGCGTGGAAGGCCCCGAGTGTGTGACATGGGCTCTGAGGTGACCGCACCTCGGGAGTGCCGAGAGCAGAGACCAGCCAGTGGGGTCGGCCCCAAAGGCCTCTGGCACCTCGGCCTCGTCCAGCACTGTCAGCCAGTCACAGGCCTCTCTTATTGCAGAACGTGTTGGCAGTATTAGGTTCTAAGACTAACCGTGTTTAAAGTTTCAAAGTTTTCGTATTGCACCTTCCAACCACCAGTCTGCGTTGCCATCTCTCTCTTTTGCTAGCCATCGCGTCTCACGTCTATGATTGTTTTTAACGCAAGCAGAGAGCGAAAAGGTGGAAAGCATGTCCGAGTCAGCTAAGATCCATTGCCAGGGAGTCTGTCTGTCTGTCTGTCTCCCTGTCTGAGCACAGGCAGGGGAGTGAATGGGTCACCTGTGCTATTTGTGGCCATTTCAATTTGGGGAGTTTACTGAATGACCTTGTCTTCATTGGCACAGCGAGGCTACTGCAGACAGACAGCTTACCAGCCAACACCCTGCGGTACTGAGGAATGTTCAGGAATCAGTCAGGAAGCTTCGCATTCGACTCCCCGCGACTACTGCGAAGCAAGAGCTTAGCCTGGAAATGACTACAGCACAGAGTACAGCAGAGCACAGCACTAGAGTGAAATAGTGTGTGTCGTTTTTTTTGTCAGAGCATTATAAGTGATAGTACATTTTGGAGGAACACCCATGTGTGTCAGTCCACAAGACCAAACGTCACTTTTTTCCCACAAATGCTTCAGTCACAGTGAGTGTGTGTGTGTGTGTGTGTGTGTGTGTGTGTGTGTGTGTGTGTGTGTGTGTGTGTGTGTGTGTGTGTGTGTGTGTGTGTGTGTGTGTGTGCGCGCATTACTGACAGTCAACACTTATACTGATTGTGTGAGCATGTTTAAAGAATGACAGTGCTATATTTGTGATTGCCTGTGTATGTATGTACATGTGATTGTGTCTTTGTTTATGTGTGTGTGTATATATGGCATTGTGTTTGTGTGTGTGTGCTCTGGTAAAGGTGTGTGCTCGGCCAGTGCGGTTGTTCAGGTGTGTGTGTGGTAGGTTACATGCAGTCGGCCACGTTGCTGGAGCCCTGGCCCACGTCTCGGATCTGGCTGATGTGGGAGGAGCACACGGCCACGCCCGCCCCTGCCCTGCAGTGGGACACTGAGCCCACCAGCTCCCACCTGAGAGAGAGAGAGAGAGAGAGAGAGAGAGAAAGATTGAGACAGACAGAGAGAGACAAATTAAAGATGCAACAGGCACCATTGTGAAAGAAACAATTAGTTCACAGGGTATGAAGATCATGGAATGAAATAGAAGCATTAAAACCCCAAATATCTTGTGAATTGTGTTACTTTCCAGCTCAGGCTAAATGTCAACAGCTGGCTGAAACTCTGTATCCACCAATTTCGAAGTGGCTATACAACCTAGCTATGTTCCTGTGAGATGTTACCTATGGCGGCCCTTTTCCTTCAAAGTTGGCAATGCAGGTGCACCTCACCTGTTCATGCGGGGCTCAAAGGCCTCCACGGTGTTCAGGTAGATATTCCCGTTGTGTCCACCGACAGCATAGACGCGCCCCATCACCGTGGCCACACCCACTCCGCCGCGGGGGGTGGTCAGCTCGGCGACATACTCCCAGCGATGCGCACGGGGGTCGAACCGTTCCACTGAGCTCAATGGGGAGTTATCATCAAAACCACCTGCCCAAACGACACACATGGACGCACATACACACACATACATTAAATACAATAATAATCACACATACATTACAGTGTACAGTTGACATTGATCCTCGCTTGTGTTGAACAGCATGCAACTAGGACACTGAGGCTCAGGAAGTCTAAAGATAAAAAAAATTAAAGGCCTCAATATGAACCCCTAAAGGAAATATGTCCTTAGTAAAGTTGATTTTAAGCATTCCTGTCCTGGATTACTTTTCGACCTTGACTGTTTTTTTAAGAATATTGTAGCACAGACCCTTTTGAAAATCTTTGGTATACAACATAAGTATGTAAATACTATAAACATCCAATAAAAACTCACAGGTCACTGATCTGTGTCTCACAGGTCACTGATAAGGGTCAAATCCAACAGACTGGTGAGTTAAAGCTTCAGATGACTTCAGTTTGCCATAAAACCCCATCTCTGCTTACCACCACTGATCAGTAACTTATCATAAAAACAAATCTCCATCAGCTCCACTATTTCCTTCACCTTTACCCACCTCATCATCTCAGTCCCTCCCTCTCTCGGTTACAGAGATCAGACAGGATCATGTGACGGTTACCAGTGAGGTTAAGGCTGATGCCATGGCAGAGCTAAACATTAACAGGAATGCCACTACACAGAGGTAGCTCTCCTCATCTAGCCTCAAACAAGAGCAGGCTAGCTCTACCTAATGAACTAAGAACAAGAGCAGGCTAGCTCTACCTAATGCACTAAGAACAAGAGCAGGCTAGCTCTACCTAATGCACTAAAAACAAGAGCAGGCTACCTCTAGCTCTACCTAATGCACTAAGCACTAAGAACAAGAGCAGGCTAGCTCTACCTAATGCACTAAAAACAAGAGCAGGCTACCTCTAGCTCTACCTAATGCACTAAGAACAAGAGCAGGCTACCACTACCTAATGCACTAAGAACAAGAGCAGGCTACTTCTACCTCTACCTAATGCACTAAGAACAAGAGCAGGCTACCTCTACTTAATGCACTAAGAACAAGAGCAGGCTACCTCTACCTAATGCACTAAGCACTAAGAACAAGAGCAGGCTACCACTACCTAATGCACTAAGAACAAGAGCAGGCTACTTCTACCTCTACTTAATGCACTAAGAAGAAGAGCAGGCTACCTCTACCTAATGCACTAAGAACAAGAGCAGGCTACCTCTACCTAATGTACTAAGAACAAGAGCAGGCTACCTCTACCTAATGCACTAAGAACAAGAGCAGGCTAGCTCTACCTAATGCACTAAGAACAAGATCAGGCTACCTAAGAGCAGGCTACCTCTACCTAATGCACTAAGAACAAGAACAGGCTACCTCTACCTAATGCACTAAGAACAAGAGCAGGCTACCTCTACCTAATGCACTAAGAACAAGAGCAGGCTAGCTCTACCTAATGCACTAAGAACAAGAGCAGGCTAGCTCTACCTAATGCACTAAGAACAAGAGCAGGCTAGCTCTACCTAATGCACTAAGAACAAGAGCAGGCTAATGCTACCTCTGCTAATGCACTAAGAACAAGAGCAGGCTACCTCTACCTAATGCACTAAGCACTAAGAACAAGAGCAGGCTAGCTCTAGCTCTACCTAATGCACTAAGAACAAGAGCAGGCTACCACTACCTAATGCACTAAGAACAAGAGCAGGCTACTTCTACCTCTACCTAATGCACTAAGAACAAGAGCAGGCTACCTCTACCTAATGCACTCACTTTGGACCAGTGGGGCATTTTTTTTATGTTCCACTTATGTCTTTTCTTTCTTGTACATTCTTTTATTAGGATAACGGTACACTAGTGTGTGAGGAGCACACACACACACACACACACACACACACACACTCTCCCATTCCTCCCTCACACACACACTCTCCGTCCCACTCACTCTCTCCCTCACACACACACACACACACTCCCACAATGGCAACCCACTACACAGACACACACATAGTGACATAAACTCACTCACACACAGTCAACAGTCAAACAAAAACAAACAGTGCCCCCCCCACCCCCAACACACACAGCGACACACACACACACATGCTCACTCACCCTCCACCCTCCCTCCCTCAATCATTCATTTACTAACCCTCCCATCCACTCCTTCAATCAAAGAAGCCTGTCATTCCTCGACTCACCCACGACGTAGAGGCAACCGTTGAGCTCGCTGACTCCGTTACCGGCCCGCCGCTGGCCCATCTCGTGCACGTGTGTCCACTTGTTGAGGTGAGGGTCGAACCGCTCCACACTGGACAGGGAGGCGATGCCATCATTCCCTCCCACCGCATACACATGACTCTGGAGGGGGAAACAAGTTCAAGTTCAAGTTCAAGTTCAATAGTTCAGTAGTTTATCGTCATGTAATGAAATTATTTTGCTCAAGAGCCAGCTCAATTTTAAAGAATACATTTAAGTAGTAATTAAAAAGGTATACTGTGTGTGAGTGTATGGGGGGGATATGGTGTGTGCGTGCGTGTGTGTGTGTGTGTGGGGGGGTAAATCACTCGTTACTCAAAAATCAAACCACTGCCTTGTGTGTGGAAGTGCTAAATAAATATATTTGACAGACATATTAATGTCACACTGTCTACATTACACAGCTGTTAACAAGGCAAGTAGAATGCTCCATTGACTTGAGTGGGCTTTCCCAAAGTTCTACGGTAAAATATTTTCATGTAATTACCGCTGCAAACATATAATTACCGCTGTCAATGGCAACGGAGTTTGTGCTTCTACTTCAGGTATTTCATATCACTACGCAAGAACTGGAACTTCATTCAAAAGGGTAAAGCAGACGGTTGATCAGCTGTGTTCTAAAGAATGTTTGATTCAAGTTCAACGTGTGTTGTTGCGAACTATGTTTCTCAGCAAATGCCACGATGAACGGTAACAAAAAGGCTAGGCTATGTAGGCTAAAGTCATATTGTGGGAAGTTTATTATTTCGTTTTGGCAAGTAGCCGTATAATAAGCGGGATAATGTATAGAACGCTGGTCATTATTGGGAAAATAAGTCCCTTCAGGGCGGAACAAGACCCCTCCGCTGCGCGTCGCCCTATCGGAACTTATTTTCCCAATAATGACCGGCATTCTATACATTATCCCTTACATATTGTGAAAATACCTGCAGTACAGTCAAATGGAAGCATTCATGGATATTACACTTGGGTGAGAAGTATGCTTTTATTGTGACGAAGTGTGAGGAAAGAAAAAACTCAAGATTTTTATCAAAGAAAACAAATGAGAAAACACCAAGTCATCTCCACACCTCAATTCGGGAAACATGACAATAATTGAACATTTTCATCTTTCTCTGAGATAAGCATCTATAAATTCCTTTACACAAAATTGGTGCTGTAAAGCAATTACCCAGAATCCTTTGTTCTTACCCCAAGGGCAACGGAGCCCACTCCTCCACGAGGCGTGTTCATGGCAGCCACCGTGCTCCAGCGGTCCGCCTCGATGTCGTAGCGCTCCACATCGCTGTAGCACGAGTTGTCATCCAGACCCCCGATGGCATAAATGGGGCCGCCCAGAGCTGCTAGGGCTATGCCCCTCCTTCAGGGCGCACACACACACAACCACAAAAAAACATTTACAGTCAGATATTACATTACATTTACAGATATTTGCATATGTGTACACAAGCACACAAGCCCTTGTTCACAGCAAAAGAAATTCCAACCTTCACCAGATCCTTCTCTTAAATGCCTGTGTAGCTACTGAGTTATACATACATAAGAATTAAAGAAAATCTCCTTCAAACACACCTCTTGATGTACATGGAAGCCTTCATTGTCCACTTATTTGTGAGTGGGTCAAACATCTCCATGCTGCCCAGATGCTCGCTTCCATCATGACCGCCAACCGCATAGACCTTCCCTGAAGGGAATCACACAAGTTACTCCTTGTGACAGAATACTATGCAGCGCAGACACTATTACTCCTTGTGACAGAATACTATGCAGCGCAGACACTATGGGTTCTGTGCACAAGCTTACTTGAAGTCAGCATACCAATTTCCTGTTCTTTCACATGGATGTCAACAAGCACCTTAAGATAGGGCTTTAGTTATACCAAAACGTAAGAATTACAATGTGCATGACTCGTAATGTCCGTGGGCGGCTCTAAGGAGCACTGCCGTGCCACTATGCTCGGCTTCAAAACTTTATAAAAGCGATTTTAGCTCCCACCTTTTTTCTTAAAAACGCCAGCCTACGTGCAGTGGCTGCACAAAATAAGGAGGGAAGGATTTTCAGTTCGCACACGTTTTGGTACAACTGAAGCACTCCTCTTCAGGTGCTTGTTAACAGAGATGTCAACGAACAGAAAACTGCTTTGCTGACTTCAAGTATGCTATTGCACAAAACCCATACACAGTGAATAACTAGTGATGATTGATGTATAGAAGCCACTTCAACACTATCACAACTAAAACCCAAGATCATAAGGCCACACAGTGTTAAGAGCTCAGAGATCTGGACATATGTGTTACGGACACATTTTGAGACATGTTTGCGGCCGAGTGAATTTCAGCGAGGCTCGATTCCAATCCCCCCAAATCCCCCAGGCTTCCGTGGTAAGACCAGATGCCGACTCTGGCGCCACATGAAAACAAACAAGCCGATGAAAGGGCCCCGGCGAGATTCCTCCGCCTTAAAGGAGAGAGCGTGGCTTTAATATTTAACCAGGCGTGCCGGCGGGGAGGAGGCGCGTGTGGAGGGCCCCCCTGGACTCTGGTGGAGGCGTCGTTAGGCGTCTCAGAGTGCGCGTGCGTGCGTGCGAGCGAACGAACGAACGTAAGCCCCGGACCACATCTAACGGGTGGGGAGGTGGCAGCGCTCCAGTCAAGCTGCCGTCTGTTCGTCGGGCAGCCCACATAACACATCTGAGGGCCCATGGGCTAAATTTAACGACTTTGGAGGTGCTTGCGAAAAGAGCGCGGAGCAAAACAAAACCACAGTGGAAAAGGCTGATTTTTCTGGGTTTTGTGGACATGGGGGACAAAAGGAAAAATCCTCTGTTTGAGTTGAAGTATTTAGATTTGCTTTCACATCAGTTCTATTTTTGCCTTTGCCTGGAGCGCACACATGCTCAGTGGGTGACACCGAGATGGGCCGGAGATGCATGATAGATTAGCAAGGCTGAGTAGAGAAAAAGACCTTACTGAATAATATAGAAATTACATTTTTTCATTCTTACATCCGGATTCAAAGTCCTCTGGCACTGGTGGTAACCCAGCTCATTCACAAAGAACAAAGAGAATGCCAAACATATAGACCCTCCCTCTCCTCAGCTAAGTTTTCAAATTCCTCACCTCCGACTGATATGACTCCAACGTGGCGCCGTCGGCTGTTCATCTCCGGGCCGAAGAACCAGCTGTTCTTGCTGATGTTATAGCACTCAATGCTGCGGAAGGGGTCTCCAGAACCACCCCGGCCGCCCACGCAGAATAGCACACCTGGGCAGGAGAGGGCAAAGGTCACTCACCCACTCTCCCTTCTCTCGCTCGCTCTCATGCAATCACTCTTATACCACTTTCAAACCAATGACCTGGGTCAGACCAGGGTTACCTGACCCACATCCAACCCTCAAGAGGTGGGCTGCAAAGTAGGGTCAGTCAACCCAAGTTAACCCTTTCAGACAGAAAAATCAACCCGGGTTGAACCCTGGTCAGGAACCTTGGTATGAAAGGGGTACATTTTACACACACACACACACACACACACACACAATAGACACCCAGCCTCACATGACAACGACTGTCAGATTAACCAGCGTTGCCTTATTCCGCTGCTCATTCCGTACTTAATGGATATTAAATCAGATTACATCACAGTGACATGAGATTAGCTGTGACACTGATGATGACAGCAGAGTGGGCAGTGCTGAAGCCGATTACTCAAAGCCACTGAAAACAATTCAGTCAGCATGGAAAACCATTCAGAAAGGGGTACAATAACAATAAAAGTTAGGCAGTAGGGGTGGGCGATATATATCGTCTGCGATAATATCGTGATTGCTGTTTTAACGATGTGCAAATTGACGTTATCGAGTATTTAAATTACTTAGGGGGAAAACACTCGAAATCATGCATTGAACCCCCATTCTTTCACTAAATCCAGGAGGTGTATGCGAGAGAAGCCCCTGGTTGCAGCAGAGCAAGTCACATGATCGCTAGTGATCGACGTTGTCACACGCACGCCTAATGTTTATTTTGTATGGCTACTTCGTTCAAGTGGCAATGATGAGTTTCTTGAATTTCCCTTTGGGGATCAATAAAGTATCTATCTATCTATCTATCTATCTATCTATCTATCTATCTATCTATCTATCTATTTCTATTTAAAGTCACGCTTTTTCCTACACTGTATTATATGTAAACATTAGGCTAGCCTTTGAGTATTTTAATAGTCAGTTGTAAACAAAGAAAACTTCTCTTACTCTTTTTGAAATGTTACTCTTTAGTAAATGGATGAAGTTCGCTCTAAATATCAACTTTTATTAATTATGCTAACCGTTAGCATCTCTATGGGATTTCTCATATACATCAGCTATAAGCTAATGCATTAGTTTCTATTCTGTAAGGTCTACGTACTAGTTTTACAGTGAAACCTAAGTAAAGGTTTGAAAGGAACTTCAGCTTCACACTTTCTCTTGGGAAACTGTCAGGCCTATCTATCCTCTGTAATGTAGCTGGCTAGACCATGTCATTGCCACACACAATGCATTGCAATGAATGCATTGGTTTGGTTAAAAAGTCACAGTTTAGGTTTTTGGTTATTATTGTAATGATACTGTTCACAAATAATGAGCTGTAAAGTAACTTAGACTTTTAAAAACATTTTTTTAAAGGATATCGACTAATTATTGTTATAGTCAAAATCACAAAAAATAGAGATATTATTTTTTGTCCATATTGCCCACCCCTATTAGGCAGCCAGGTCTGTGTGCGTGTGTGCGTGTGTACCCGCGGTGTGTTTCCGTGGCGTGGTACGGACTGTGTATTCAAAGTCCGGCACACTCTTGTTGCTGAGGTGCAGGTGGTAGTTGCGGGCTTCGTCCAGCAGATCACGGCAGCTCAGGCTGTTCTTGATCATATCCTCTCTGGCCACTGTACCCGTCAGGAAGTCCACTGGCAGCAGCGGTAGACGCACCTGAAGCCAGACAACACACATGGCACAATACACCACAAACTAGCGCACAAACTAGAGACTCACATACTAAAACTATTCACATTAAAACCAGAAATAAACTAACATACTGAACCCAAACACATTCTAACATACTGAACCCAAACACATTCTAACATACTGAACCCAAACACATTTAAACTTAATATGCCACAATGTTCCACTGTTTCTATTCCAACTATGTAGAACACCCTATTTACTCAAAATAAAATAGCTTACTTCACATCAGTCAGGGCTGTGCAATTACTCAAATTAATCGGTTAATCGTTAATTATGACTTCCCTTCCAATGCTTATGAAAACAACATAAGTAAGGGATAATGTATAGAACGCCGGTGTTTATTGGGAAAATAAGTCCCGACAGGGCGAACCGGACCCCGACGCGCAGCGGAGGGGTCTTGTTCCGCCCTGAAGGGACTTATTTTAATTAATAATCGTGTTAAATAATTGTGTTCTCAATCTTGACCAAACTAATCATGATTATGATTTTTGCCATATTGCCTAATTTGGTTGATCTGGTAGCTGCTCCGACCTGTGACATGATCTGGTCCAGCCAGTCATTGTGGTGCTGCGGGTTAGCCTTGAGCCACTTGATGGCGGCTTGGTAGACCTGCGTCTCCGAGTGGATGTTGAGGTCGGGCGAAGCCAGCAGCGTGCGCAGGTGCTGTGGAGAGACGGCTGGGAAGTCCTCGCTCTCCACCACCTGGCCAAAGTGTTCGCAGGCGTAGCGGTCGGCCATGGCCATCAGGTCGACGCGGTGGTGGCTCTCGGCGAATGTTCGCACAGCCAGGCAGTTGGACGGGTGGAAGTGGGCCTTCATGTACTCGCAGCAGGCCCGCGCCACCAGCTCCACCTGAAGGATGCACGCAGCGTAGAGCAGCGGCTGCACGTTGTCCACCGTCAGCGACAGACGCGACGAGTACGCAAAGGTCACCAGGTCCTGTATGGCCTCGCCGTCAAAGTCGCGGATCTCGATCAGGTCCTGCTTGGCCTCGGCCATCTCCGATAGGAACATGGCCCGGAAGTAGGGGATGACACAGGCCAGCACCAGCTTGTGACAAGGGATCAGCCGGCTGCCCACCTGCACAGGACAACAACGAATGGGAAGTGAAGCGCTTTGGTGCCTTGAAAAGCAAATTCATTGCTATTCAAATGCAATATGTTGTGTTGGGTTGTAAAGTAAAACATATTTAGGACAGAAAACAGGTGTACAGTGAAAGAGATATAATAGCCCCATGAACGACGTTGAGAGTGCCTTTCAGTCTCACCATAACTCTTAACTAGTGGTGTAACTGTACACAAAAATCACCGTTCATTGTGTACCCCAGTTTTGAAGTCACGGTTCGGTTCATTTTCGGTACAGTAAGTACTGCTAACCTAAAATTCACTGACAATATTGCTGGTATTTTGAAAAGGTGTCAAATGTTTTTTTATACTAATTGACTCAACTGACATATGGTCCTCCACTTGATTTATCTGTGTGGGAACCGAATTGGTAAGCTTACATTCGGTAACACCAGAGACTTTCTAATGAGGAGACACAGCACTCAAAAACTCCTCCATAGAAATGCATGGGGCTAGTTTGTAACGCCAATATGGCCGTTGTCTACACATATCCCACCCCTACCACGGCAAAACGTCGACATGTGAATACATTGAGCTAATCATGTGGTGTGATGTGAATACATTGAGCCACTCATATGACGTG
Organism: Alosa alosa; assembly: GCF_017589495.1. Classification (NCBI taxonomy): domain Eukaryota; kingdom Metazoa; phylum Chordata; class Actinopteri; order Clupeiformes; family Clupeidae; genus Alosa; species Alosa alosa. Next base: position 26,145,516 of record NC_063200.1, on the reverse strand, counting down.
TTGTGAAGACATCGTGCCAATCCTGTGTCGTGAGCTCGCCACTGGAGCAAGATTGGTGTCGTGAAGCCTTGCGCACGCGCATTTCTGCCGAATAGGAAGCCTGATGAGTGCCCAAAAAGCGTTGCAATATGGCCACCAAGTGGAGGGACTTGCCTAAAAGGACTTCGGTTACACATCTACACATCTGTATGAATACATGTACCTTTACACGCCTACTTTTAACAAATGGAAAGATGTTGCATCAAGACTGATACAAATGAAAAACAAGTACACATTACAAGCTACAAGTTAAAAACAACAGACTCCCACATCAAATCAATAGCAATATGTGGTCTTTCTTATTACATCAAGATGAGGGAGAACTAAATATTTTACACAGTTCAGCAGCTAAGAACATCCTGATGAAGCTTTGCCATGATTCATGCTCCACAACAAAGCATGGTTAAGATTTTTCTCTGTGCTGAATGGTCAAATATCAAAAGACCAAATGTAGGCCTGCGGTAGCCAGAGGGGAAGAAGTGGGCGCTTACCACTCAACCGACTGCATTTGAGGGAAGAGGGGAAAAAAACTGCCACTGAGTGAAACACTTCCATCCATTCATGACTGGTGACATACAAAAGCCCCACTGAGGACATGGAAAGTGAGGCTAATACTCCGGATTGTCAGCACCATGGGGAGGGAATTAAAACTCTTTACATTAACGCTGATGAGCCCAGCTGTCCCACCAGCTCAGCTCATTCAGCCAGTCCACCTCACTACACCATTCGTCCACAGCCAGACACAGTGCTGAGGCACACAGTTGATTTGTCCGGGACAGAACCAGGAATAAGCGAAAAATAGTTGAGCGGAAGGCTAAAGAGCAGTCATCATTACCAGGCTCATGTAACAGGAGTGTTCAATGTTTCTGTGACACTAGTGGTGTTTGTTTATGTTTACAGAAAACCTGCATGTGTGATGGTGGTGTTAGGGAGCCTTGGCATTAGGGGAGCAATAGGAGTGTGCTGTGCTGTTGGTTTACCTTCAGCGTGACGTCACAAAGCTCGCCGGCCTCGTAGAACTGCCGCAGTGAGTTGTGGAAGTCCTTCCAGGCCTCCTGGGCCTGGAAGACGAAGGTGCCGTCGGCCTCGCAGTCGCCCTCCGGGCGCCGCACTGGGCGCTTCTCCTTCAGCCGCTGCTGCTGCTGCTGCTGCTGTTGTTTGCCCTGCTCCGTCGCCACATCGCCTGGAGCCATGGCCACTCACGCGCACCAGAGCCTGCCACGAGTGGACAGGGAGAAGACAAGTGAGACAAGTAAGGAAGGGTGTGGGGGGGGGGGGCATAGGGAGCGAACAAGAGACGGAGGAGAAAGAGAGAGGTCATCCCAGAAGCCAAAGGAAGGACAACAATGGTGGGAAGAAGAGATTAAAGACTACCCTGACCAAAAAACAGAGGTGGACCAGGGCCCAACTATGGCATAACAGATACTAACTGTCCAGCAAAACAGATCCAAACACTGCAAATCTCTTAATGCCAGATTAGGAATGACCGCCACCAACTGATTTTGTTTGTGGTGGGGAAAAAAAAAAAAAAAAAAAAAGCGAAAAGGATGTTAGCAATTTAAATTTGGGTAATGTAGAAACCCTAAGGGTTTGTTCTTTCTCCCTTTCCATCTTCTCTGCCTCTTTCCATGCTTGAGGAGCATTTAAAAAAGGGGGAAAAAAGCTTCCCTCCCACCCACGCCACACAAACTGCACTCATCCTCTGGAGAGGCCTCACTCCCTCTGAATGCACTCGCTGGGAGGCTGGGCCTGATCAGTATTCCTCCCAGCACTGAGGCCACAGGAGAAGGCTGCATAGCCCATATTTCACAGAGCATATACTGTGCTCAAAGGCTCGCTCTTAGCAACAGTGCAACCTCTTCTCCAAAACCTGTAACCTCTCATGATGTGGTGATCGTTCTAAACTTACATCTTATCATCTGACTTTTTTGCTACAGGTCTGTGTCAGTCTCTTGCGATCCCAATAGCATGCTTGGAGTGGCTGTACATTTACAAAGCATGCAGCTTTTGTTGTACAATATCAAATTAATTTTCATACTGCAAATCTAAAGATGTAGGAGGGAAGTGAACCTTTCGTTTTATGTCAAATTATTCTTTTAGGTGTTTTGTTGGCTACAGCTGGCTAGAAAACGTGTTATGTTGCCAGTGAAATATCAAAGAGCTCTTTCTTTGAAATTGCATCACTATTGTAATCCTCAACCAATCATTTTCCTGCCTTACACACTGATAGACATTATGCCATTTTTGTATTAAATGTAAGCTTTTAACCATAAAAGTGCGATTCAAATGTTTTCTACAGTCATTTTCGATATGAGTAAAATAATGTGATAAAATGATGTTTTCAAATGATGGAATATGGCATTTCAAGACATGGGACAGATAGAAGCATCACATTGCACATTGCATTGCAATCCTACCGGGGTCTTTCTGACGATTTTTCAGTATCCACCTCCTATCATATGGTTACTCTATACTTAAACGATAGGTCACAACTTTAACTAGTAGATTTCCCGAAATTGTATGGAAAGTAAACTTAAAGTAAGACGGTTCAAATTCAACGCTGCGCAACTGAATTGTGGTCAGCTAGACTGGCTGACACCAAATGCGCTCTCAGGTTCGTCGGGTCGCCAGACTAGGGGACACCGCACACAATGGTCAGGAATCATTCGTGCGTTTCTGACAGCGTCTAACGTTAAACCTAAACATTTCTAATGTGTAGCTACTGAGAGTTTTCACCACATATTTGGAGTAATAACAATTAGCACACCCTAAGCAACGTCATTAATCTAAGCTAAATCTACAGTCTTTAACGACAGACGAGTAACGACGCTAATGTAAATACGTAGGCCTATTCTGTTAATGTTAAGGTAAATGTTTGTGTTAAATTATTTATCATAGTCAACGTTATAGTTAGCTGACGTTCCACTTACCTCTAAGGTCAATAAACACTACATTACAAGTTCAAAGGTCGTTTCGTTTGTCTCTCTAGGCTCGCTCCTGTAAATGACTTACAATTAGTGCAGCTGTAAAGTTTGGGTTCATCCATTTAGCTTTCGGTTTGCTAACGCCTGACATTACATTAGAGGAAAGTTGGCTAACTAGCAAGCGTTAGCTGCCTAATACCTGGCCAAACGCTTATTTATTCTTATAATAAATTTCCCTACGAGTAATTAATGACCCTTATCAGAATCGTTTAACGTCAAAGGGGAGGTTGAACACAGATGTACAATTGGTTGCTGATACATTAGGGTAACTATTAACCACTCATTACACGACAGGTCTGTCTGTCTGGGCTATGTCACTTACAGCCATCATCATAACATGGCTAGCCAGCGAGCTAACGTTGGTATCAAGCTTGCAACTTGTCTCTTAAAAACTTCCTGTATGCAATACGAAATCAGATAAAGGAAGGTGACAGAAATGTGGCAATGTTCACTGCTTATAGTTAAGTCAGATAACCATAAAGTTATGTACTGCACAAAATTACAATATTATGTGTATCTGATCCTACCTCATCTTTGGATTCGTCTTCAGCATTCGCCCTCCCTCTCACTATCTTTCTCTTTCACGCATGCACATTTCACACAAGCGAAGCAAAAAAAATCTACCACTCCCACTGTTATGACCGAACTGTATTATGGGTAATGAAGTCCAAAATAACATCAATCAGCACACTGGGGGAGGGGGTGTCTTACATTTTATTAAAGTGTAAAACATGGCTAAATCAACAACACACAATTAATTTCAACATTTCAAAGAAATTATTTCAATTTGCTTCAGGATGAAGCTTAATTTAGCCTATTTTGAAACTGAAATTAGTGTAATACCAGTAAGAACAGTTAACAAAATAACACCAAGCAGAATGAAGTTCTTGGTTCCCTAAAAAAAAAGAGATGCACATATTACAATTCAAATGATAAAACAATATTTGGGCAACATAGCCTAGGCTCCACCTCAAGCTAGTCCATCTCTCTTGGGGCTTATGACACAATTATAATATTTGCAGTAAAAAAAAAACAACTAGCTGTGTATTGTCTCAGTGGTGCTGTCAGGAAATGCTAAAATTACCTTAATCTCTCGGAAGCAAAATACACTCCATGCCAAAGACACAAGAGAAGGTCCCTGCGAACATATTATTCCAAATGTTGTCATGGCATAATAACAGCAAGCAAACTTCCTTCAGCTCCATATACTTTAAGCACAGCTTAAACCAGCTTGTTCAAAAACACTTCTTAACTATACCTTCATTCTATAGCTTACCATTTTAGCTAGTCCTTCATATTGCAATAAAATTTCACCAAATGAGCAGTTCTGACTGAGACTACATCTACATTAATGCATTTCCATTGTAAAATGGCATTCCAAAATGAGAATGATCTCTGTCCAGACTCGTGTTTTAGTCCTGTATCAGCAATTATCTCCGTTCTCCTACACGAGAATGTATATCACAACATAACCTATGTCACATCACATATACTGCATGGTGAATAGAAAGGGAGAGATAGTCGTGACTGCTAACCCCCAATCAAGAAGCAAATGTGGAACTCTCATTGTTTCAAAAGTCTCCATTTCTGGCTGTCCATATGACTCAATCCTGATGCAACAACCAAGTCTTGATAAAAAAAAAGGACACACAAGCTCTGGATGATGAAAGAGCCAATCAAAAGGCTAGTATTTTTGGTCCTGTTTGGACCTGATGCGGTTTGGCCCTGTTCACGGAAGGATCCGAAATTAGTGTGGTGTGGCACAGGACACCTTGGCACTGTTAAACTTCTAATGCAGCATAACTTCAAAGCACCAATGGAAAATCCCCCAGACCTGCCCATTTCAGTTGATTTGTCTCTCCTGTAAACTGACCGGCATCACACTATCTAACAATATTTTCTTTGGTCACCATTAGTCTTTGATTGATTATGTCTGTCTGTTGACCTCTATTCAGTCCTGGGAACAGGAACTCCTGTGTATCCTGTAGCTCACACTGTTGAAATATTCTATGAACCTTTTTACTTTGATAATAGGCTACATGATTCCAAACAGACCTGTAGGCTACACCAAAAATAAACCAAATCTATGAAATGGACTTTGAGAAAATAACTCACGCTTCCCTATGAGCACATATTATTGTGGTGACCTGTTGTGTCTGAGGTTTGAGGCAGAGAGAGAACTACCTGTCTGGGACGTGTTTTAACACTCCGAGCCTGCTGGTGGTTGGCAGTCCTGTCAGAACAAGGCAGATATCATTGGGACAGCAACCCTGGGTCACTCTGAGTGGTAAATTACTATACAAACTATTTATTTGCAATCCATGCCATATATATAAATTATTTAAATTTTAATAATTTGGATAGGTGTGTAGTGTTATACATTTTTTAATGCAAAATTCTCAAATTCAAGATTAGATGACCAGAAATTGTAATGACGATGGACATGGCTTGGTGGCAGACAGTTTTCTCCAGATTGGTAGCACAGATGTCTGTTATTCTTTGTGTATATATCTTTTTAGAAAATATAGTGTATAATCCAAGTGAAACAGTTGATAGAATATTCCATCTGTATGAATTTTTGGGTTTTCATTCTTGGGGCTGAATGCCAGTCAATGGATACTGTAAATCTGAGACTAGTGGTGACTAGTGAAAAAATTACTAATAGCAAACAAATGAACAAATGACTCATAGCGTGACACTGCTTGTAAACAGTACCCCCTGAGGGCTTCTTGTGCTTTCCCTGTGGTGCTGCTATATGGTTGTCTGCTGCTCTCAATGCTGTCCTTGTATATTATGTTGAGTCAATGTTGTGTACTGTTGATTGTTGGTGTATATTGCTGTCCTGTAAAGCAACCTTGGGTTTGACAAAGGCTATTTAAAAATAAATATTATTTATAATTCATTGATATTCATATTGATAATTTTGATAATAAGAATGTTCTAGAATTTTCATACAAATGCTTTTAACGTTACACAATCTAATTACTAATTCTAATTCTGTTTAGTGTACTCACAGCTGTACCAATAGGGTATGTTACAACACTTCCAACATAATAGCAAGACAAAAACCATGCAATTTGGCTTCCAAACTGCAAGGTTCCTGCAAAAAAAGCTAGGAGAAAGAAAGCAGCAGATTAAAATACACGATATGATGAATAAACTATTGAAATGCCATTTGATTACATAACTTGTAGCATGGGTTCACTGAGTGTATCCTCACAGTTTTATTATTATTTCAACATTATTTAACCCTCATGTTGTGTTCATGATCAAATTTGTTTTCTTTCAAAAATCTTGTTCATTTCTTCTGACTATCGTGAGGCTCCATTACTTTGTGATCACAGGACATATGAGCACACAAAACAATTTTTTATCATTCAATCATTTTCATTACAGTTTGGGTGTTTTATTTAACTTTAGAACACCCATGTGTATTCCCTATCAAAAATGACCGGCCATTAGAAATGAATGGGTGAGAAAATTGTCAGTGTATAAAATTGTGTCCAGGCATATAATTATTGATCAGATGGACTGTATCTGTGCTTCTGTGCATTCACACACACACACACACACACACACACACACACACACACACACACACACACACACACACACACACACACACACACACACACACACACACACACACACACACACACACATACACACACATGCACACACACACACATCCTCACTTCCCCTCTTTGCTTCTATGCCATCCCCCACTGGAACCTTTTCCCAATAAAATCTTCCCCTTTCTGACTTGCATGAGCTCAGGTCTTGCAATGAGGCCTGCAGGCCATAAATAGCAAATGGAAGTTCAAAACTGGTAATATCCAATGGAACTTAAGTTGATACAAAGGTCTATCACAACATTAGATGATAATATATGTGTTATTATGTATTTACAACAAGTTATAATGCGACAGTCATTTTTGACCGAGAACACAAAAGTAGTAAACATGAAACGAACACAACAGGAGGCCTAATGTGGTCCTAAGTGATCAAAAATACAGAAGGTCATGAACACAATTCTGTTTTTCTATTTACCTGGCAGGACACATTTTGAAGGAAGATGAGGTCTGTTCTTCATGATTACACAATAAACAAAGAATGCAAGAGCCGGTGTGGCACAAGCGCCAGTCATGAATGGAAAAATGTAATCCAGATCTGTCGGAATTCAGGGCTGAATTGAAAGACAGCATGCAAATTTGTTCACACAGTGCAGCCTATACTGTAAGTGTTTGAGACTTAGTGCAGAAGAATGGCAATATAGTTTGATGTTAATGTAATGCAATACTTCAGTTGTTTTTGCACAATTGTGTTCAACACATACCATATTGACTGGCACCTGCAAAATGTGTGTTGTTTCTTATTGCACTGTTTTTCACAAAGATGATTGGTGTGTAACAACATCCATAGAGCACGCCAGCAAATGCAGCCAGAGAGCAGCCCCTACAGGAGGGAGTAGAATATTTCATAATATTTATTAAACATTAGACTAAATATAATACATTTATTTATTGTGTACAAAGTTTCTTGGTTTAACTTTATGTGTAATTAAACAATAATGTCTATAAACACTGATATTAAAAATGCATAGACCGAAGTAAGACAGTTGTTTTATAGTGTAGCTTACACTATCTTTCTCTTAAGGGGGCTGAGTTTGTCCTCCCATGCCTCTTCTTTGGACTCAGTCAGAATGCACTCATCTACTAGGCTCTCCAGCTAATTGGAGAGAAGCAACAATAAAGTGATGATCTGTCAGAGAAGACATTTTTGTTGCAGATTTGTTCAAGGCTAAATTTTAGCAGTTTTTCTCCATACTTTGCTGTCATGACCCTTGTCAGTGTCGTTCTCAAGGAGGGGCTCTACATCGTATGCTTGCTCATCCTCTGTCCTAGTCTCCATTTTCATAAACAACACAATCACCACACTCCAGGAGCAATGGGATAAAAACCACATATTATTACAAACATACACACAAGTTCTAAGCTAAACGTTTTGATTGGATATGCCCACATTAATCACAGAGAATATTTTTGGTTACCACACTATGCACTTGCATTTGTATGATAGTGACACTTATAATAACCTCTGTCTGCTTTATTCTGATATACCGTATGCCCTTATTTCATCATCCTCCGTCAGGGCAGAAAGTTAAAATACTTAGTTTGTGTGAATCTCTCTTTTGACACAAACACCAATGAAGACAAATGTGTTGTTAATGTTCTTTGGACAGCCTTAATGTCAACAAGGGTGATTTCTTACCTGACTGTTGCCAGACCAGTCCCAATGTAATTCAACACAGGACTTGCTACATCCTGTGGATCAAGTCCAAACCAACCGAATCTGAGTAGAATAAGCAGAACATGCATCACAATCTAGCAATTACTCGCTAGATAACATCTAATAAAGAGTAAGTGCCCATAAAACTGCCACCGTATCTCCCTGGTTAATCATTTATTTCATTAAGAAAAAAACCATTTAGAGTGCTGCCGCCATGGTCAACAAATGTATCATGTCACTGTGAAGGAAGAGGGTCTTGCAAAGTTACGTAAACTACCTGCCACTGGCCCAGCCCATAAGGAGACAAAATGTTGACCAGATCAGAAATCCAAGTCCTAGGCCAATGGTCCTTATGATTGGTACATTGGTGAGGTTGCCTTTACAATCGAAAGAAGCAAGTTGTAATATTCCTAAAACTATATTATGCAATTCAGCACACTGAGACACAAGCATGCACACTAGGACACGCATGCGCACGTGCACACGCACGCGCACACACACACACACACACACACACACACACACACACACACACACACACACACACACACCATCTGAGTGTCCTCATTTCATCTCAGCTCACCTATGCCATACAGACATCCTGCCACTACGCTGAGGAGCCATGTTTCTGAGCTTCCCTGGAGAAAGTGCACAGGGAGAGACTCAAGCCACATGGTTGAGCAGAAAACCCACTGGAAGAACAAGCCTATCACGACCAAGAAGGCAAACAGTTAGACAAGCCAGACAAGATAGGAATCTGGTGGCCATGGATGTTCAAATCAGATATGGAAAAACATTAGCACTTTCACAGCCAAGGGCAGGAAGGTGTATTTAATGATTATAGCTGCAGTGCTATAACTTGGTTTAGCTCATGAGTTGTAGACTGTAAAAACCTAGGCTCTCACCATTTCCTGTCTCGGTACGTTTGATGGGAACAAGTGAGCTTCCAAAGCCAATGGTTGAGAAGCCCAGAGCTATGAAGCCTTTGATGTACAGATGTGTGTTGGTGCTGTTTGGCAGGGCCTCTGATACATTGGACTCAGTGCCCTGGGAACCCTCGAACACAAGAGGACCCCTGTGCCACCCGTCTGTTCACAGAGAACACACAACACAAGACACACAATAACACATGTTACTTCGCCTGACAACTACGTTCTGCAACATGTGATGACAGCTTTATGTTGGCAAGTGCACTGTAAGCATTTTGTATGTGGTAAGGACAAGTCACAAGGGCCACGCTAAATAAAAAGAGAGAAGTGGATGTTAATGTTCCTTTCATGAGTTGTAAAGCTATAATGCATTTCTTTAGACACTAAAATGTCACATGAAAAATGATGCGGACATTCAGAACAGCAATTTCACTGGTTAAACATTGATCACTCTGATCTCACCCTACTCAGTGTCTCTTATGAGCTCAATTATCATCCAATATTCTGCTATTTCCCTTTGACAGTCAATAGAATAGCTGATTAATCAATCAATTAATAAACCAATCAATCAAGTCAATCAATAAACAGAAAACCTGTATAATGTCTTTTGACCAGCGGTTTATAATGTAAAAAAGAGCAGACAATTGTAAAACATCAAATGGATGTGCCAAAACATTTGCTGTTTGTTTGTAATGAGAAATTACACTATGCAGAAGTGACTAGATGATATGAAGATAGAACTTAAATTCTGATCTGAGAAAACTGTCAAATAAAAAATAAAAAAAGGAAATATTTTCTTTAGCTGTGAACCATCCTACATAGCTGATAATTTACCTGAATCTAAACTTCCTCCATCTCTGATAATTTGCCTGAATCTGAACTGAATACCTATCCAAACACAGGCAAATGGAAACATAAAGGTTGTAAGGATAAACTAAAGGCTACCAAGGTACTCACTGAGATTTAGGCTGGTGTCATAGACCTGAGCAGTTGCCATCTGCATCAGGAAGGCCAGAGCACAGGCTTGGACAAGGGACCCCAGGACTGCCATCTCTGACTGTCAGACACCACTGCTCAGTCACCACAGTGACTTCAGGATATGTGCAAAGACACTCACATGCCCAAACACACCTCCTCAGCAGACAACAGATACAGCATTGCACTTTACCCTTCCCAGAATCCCCAGGGACACACAGTGCAAGGTAAGGGTTACGTAAGGAATTTTAATAGGTGACATGGTAACATCTCTACTGAGACAGCAGTAATTTTTGTCATTTTGTTTTATATATATATATATATATATATATATATATATATATATATATATATATATATATATATATATATATATATATATATATATATATATATATATATATATATATATATATATTATTTTTTATTTTTTTATTATTATTATTACACAACATACATATTTCCAGAACTGACATTAAATAGAAATGTATTTAGGCTAAATAAAATGGATTTGTCTTAAATAAATAATGGTGTACAACAGCAATTATATAGTCTAATGAATATGATAATGAATCAAAATGAACAGTTTAAGTAAAAGGTTTGGATTTGAGTGTTTGAAACTGTAGGCACAAGAACAAATAAAACATCATCATAACATCCTCAGTTGGGCAAAAACAATAAAACATATTGTATTTATTAAGTTGATAAACAGTTATAGTTCAAATCATTATATTATATGCGGTATTTGATACTATATTTAAATCCCCTATTATGATAAAAATACATAAATACATATAAATTATCACAATATAAAAATATGTCATTATAAAATGAAAACTCTACTCTGTATCCTCTACTTCTACCCTATTTACCATGACAACACATTAGGAAGTATTTTTAGGAAATAGCCTACAGATTGTAGGCTTGGCTGTTTTGTCTCATGACACATAATAACCATAACGTCCTCCTTGGTCAAACATTTGTTACTCACAGTTTGTCCAGGATTTTTGAAATCTTAAACTGCTTCATTTAGCAACTTCAGCAAGACAAGAATATTTCTCACACGGCTGTATCTCAAACTGACCATTCAAAGTTGCTGTTATGGTAATAGGAAATATGATTTCATTGCTGACTACAATGTATTGTTTGTTACAAAGAAACAAATGTTCAAAAGCTATCAGACAAAAGTTACAACAACATATATACACATATCAAGGACACATAAAAGTGCTTGCAGAGTAGAACAGATTTCTATGTCTTAATTGGAAGAAGACTGCACAGACAAATCAGGCTCAAAACTTATATTGACTTCCCCTTGTCCAGAGTTGGCACTTGGGCAGCTTTGTAGGGCCTGGTCAGGTAAGACAGACCCATCTGATTTACATGTGGAAATCCGCTTGTATATCTGATAAACTGACGCAGCAAAATAAAAAAAAATAAAAAAAATAAAAAAAATTGAATAACATGCCAGACATTGCTTTGGCATTGCACAAAATCAAACGTGCTACACTAGAAACGGAACATTTGACAGGATGACAGGAAGCAGCTGGCGTTAATACTTAAGACATTTTATAATAGGTTCCATAAAGTAGGGCTGTGTAGATGCAGTTCTCACCTGTGATTAGAAGGAGGCCAAATGTAAGCTGAAAGGAGCCGTAGATGAGAGGGAATGTGAACATCTGCACTAGGTCCTGTGGACTGAAAGAGAGCTGGAGCACTGTTGTGCAGATCTGAACATTCTGGGCTCCGGTCTCCAGGGCAATTGTCCGGCACCTCTCACCACAACAGGACAGAAATTTTAGCAAATGGTCAAAGGTCACAAATCTGCCATATTTTAATTAAAAGGGATTTGGAAACATAATAAAACATGCAGGTCAGACGAAACATGTCATTGTCAAGTGAATGACCAACCCAACTCCTCCACATATTTGTGCAGCTGGTAGGTTTGCTGAAAAGATTAACCACCCATGCATTCAACTTAGTCAGTGGTTACAGTTAGAGGGGGAGACATACACAAAATGTAGTGAACTCCTGAAAGCTTAGTTGTATCTGCCTTGATTCTTTCTTTAAACTTGTATTGACTAAGGCCATCACCCTCCCCCCAACAAAACCCAAGCAAGGGGGAAATCGTTACAGTAACTGTGAAATTCTCTCACCTTGGCCACGGCTGTCGCGCTAAAATAGCAGTAGTGAAGCCAGCGGTGAAGCCAATCATGGGGAAGATGAGCCCGACAATCACCATGGCTGCATCTGTGTTCCAGGAGCCACGGTACAGCAGAGCACTTGCGACGCCCACTATCATCAGCAAAACACAGCCCACCACTGACCCTACCTGCCCAAAGCAACAAAGAGAGAAAAAAGTTCATAATCCATTAGTTTACGCATGGCATTCCTGTGAGTGTCCTTTAATGACATAACGTATTACTTATTACTATAACAGCTATAATACATGAATGCACAAAGAGAAGAAAACCCATCACCTTCAAAATGACCTTTGCTGCTTTTGGCCACTTGTAGTTGACAAAGACGCCACAGGCCACAGGGACAATTAGACTAACCAGAGTAATACCTGAGGATGGAATATCAGACTCCTTAAAACAAAATAAACAATTCAGTGGACATATAATACTATATTACTGCTACTTTATATTACAATATCATATTATGTTCTCTTTGAACCAATGGCCAGTCAGATATGTGGCAGCATATGTGAATTGCTCACCTATTTGGATGTAGGGAACCCTGATGCTGCCGGTCTCCACCCAGGACCGCGAGTAAACAAGAAGGCAAAGTGGCATCATTCCCATCGCCAATATGGTGGACAAACTCGTCATGGTGATGCTTTACAAGGACAGAACTCACTAATTGAAATATCTTAACAAATAGCCTATTCATTTTATCAATAAGAGACTGAATGGATGAATGAATGAATGAACAAATTAAGTATTCCTCTACAATAGTTTCATACTTAAATGACTAATAATTCATTAAAATTAACATTAAAATCAAGTCAAGTTAAATGTTTTGCTTACTCAGGTTCAACAACAGTTGAACAGTTAACTTGCTAAGAATGATACAAATCTCAATACATCTTATCTTGTGCAACACTTTGTGCCTCTGAAGCAACAGAGCATATTTCTGTCTGTTTATATGAAACAGGACATTGATAAAGTTGTGTGGTAGGTCGGCCTATGTGTCTAATCTCTAATGCCATAATGTTAAAATTTTGAAGACATTTTAGCCAATACCAACATAATCCTGAATATCTATCAAACATGCAGTAGTGGGCCTATTTCAACAATGCCACAACCCTAATTTCCTCACGTGAGAAAATAAGCACATGTTCACACATGGCCACAAACCTGAGGTCCATGTCTCCATCGATCCAGTAGGTGATAATGTTTGAGATGGTGCCTCCTGGGCAGCAGCCCATGATAAGAATGGCTATAGCTTGCACCGGTCTCACATTTAAGGTCAGGGCCAGCAGGAACGCGGTGAGCGGCATGACGCCAAACTGGCACAAAATTCCAACCAAGATGCCCCATGGTCGGCGCACATGGGTCAACACCATACCGATCTCCACAGTACAGCCGAGGGCAAATACTACCACTGCCAACAAGATGGTGAGGATTATGTTCAGTGCCTGGTGGAGGGTCGTGCCAAGGCCATCCAGAGTTGTGTTAGACACTTGGCCCACTTCTATGATGCTGCTATTTAACATGGTGTGCACACAGAGGAAGAAAAGACAGTGAGAAAGTGTTCCAGCGCTACACTGTTTTGTCCAGTTTCAAACCCTCCCACCCAGCACTCAATCCCCTCCCCTCACCTCCTTCACTTTTCTCGGGAAACCATCAAGAGTTTCTCTAATCATTGCTGGTAGGACTGAGCTAAGAAGATTATAGTGCATATTTGAAGTGGGCCCCAGAGCTGACAACCTTAATTCAACACAAGTGTTAACTCTTTACTGGCTTTTAGAAAATACAGGAGACCATAAGGGCCATAAACACCATAACAATAACTACATGGTTATGGTTATGGGATTTGGCAGGCGCTTTTGTCCAAAGCAACTTACAAACTAGATGTACCGCAGAGCCCAATATGACCGCCGCCCAGTCCAGCACATTTTTTCCACAAAAATAGATCACGCTGAAAGGCCTATATGATTCTAACTGTCTTATGCATTATCCACACTCAATTCTCACTGGTATCTGCTAGACAACAAGTACCAAAACATGATTAGTTCATAGATTTCACATGTAAAATTTATTTTATACAACCCCACCCCCATCTTGCCTGTTGATAATTCTGAGAAATTCTTGAATTGTGTGCATGTGTGCGTGTACACGTTTATGTTTATGTGTGTGGGTGTGTGTGTGTGTGTATGTGCGTGCTTGTGTGTTTGCCTGCGTATGTGTGTTTGTGCATGTGCATGCATGTGTACATATGTCTACTGTGTGAGTATGTGTCATACGTATGATTACTGTGAATGTATGTGTGTGCGTGTGTATCTGTTTATGCACATGTGTGCACATGGAATGGGTTAACATGACCCCTGGAGGCAAACATCCGGAAAAAATTGGTCATCCTAGGCCCTACGGTTCTCAAGATATTCACAGAAAACTGTGTCTGCCCTACCCTCCTTTTGGGGGGTCCAGTACAGCGGGGGGCTACAGATCAAAACAAAAAACAACGGTTCCATGCTATCCATGTGGGGTTACATGCCCACCAAGTTTCGTGTACCCCGGCCTTTCAGTGTCCCGGGAATCCTTGTTGGTGTACGGTCACTAAATGTACACAAAAATAATTTTATTGTAAGGCCCCCCATGAACAAAAGTTCACAAAATTTGGCATGCATTCGGAGGGTGTCATAATGATCCTACACTTTCAATTTCGTGCAGTTTTGACCATGTCAGCCAGAGATATTGTGATGAAAACACCTAATTTTTTGCTTTTTAATTTTTACCTAGGTAGCGCTATACATGAAATAAGTGGTAATGGGATGGGTTGACATGCCCCCTTAACACCAACATACAAAAAAAAGGTGGACCTCCTAGGACCTACGGTTCTCGAGATATTCACAGAAAACTGTCTCCGGCCACCTACAGGCCAGTTGGTGTATAGTAACATAAATTCATTTATTGTGTGGCCCCCCATGAACGGAATTCCACGAAACTTGGCGTGCATTCAGAGGGTGTCATAATGATCCTACACTTCCAATTTCGTGCAGTTTTGACTATGTTAGGTCACAGATACCTGCGATTACAACACCTCATTTTTACTTTTTTGTGTTTAACTAGGTGGTGCTATACAAAGTCAAAGTCAAAGTCAAAGTCAGCTTTATTGTCAATTTCTTCACATGTTCCAGACATACAAAGAGATCGAAATTACGTTTCTCACTATCCCACGGTGAAGACAAGACATATTTGACCAATTTTAAGTCCACAGACAAACATAACATTCAAGTAAACAAAAAAGTAAGTAAATAAGTAAATAAGAGGGCACATATAATAATAATGAAAAAATAAGAGCAGCAAAATTTTGTTGACATTGTGCATAGACAGTCAATAAAATACTAGTGCAAATACTGTAAAATACTATAAAATACTGTTTGACCTAAGTAATAAAGAAAGTGGCATAGTGGTGCAAGTTATGTAAGAGCAGCAGAAGTGTTGTGTTTTCAGGACAACAACACCAAGTTGTAAAGTGTACAAGTGTGCAAGTGTTCAAGTGTGCAGGTGGAGTAGTGCAGGCGGCCATTGTGGGTCCAATGTCCAGGATGTTATGTAGCTGAGGGTGGAGGGGAGGGAGGGAGAGTTCAGCATCCTTACAGCTTGGTGTATGAAGCTGTTAGTGAGTCTGGTAGTCTTGGGGCGCAGGCTTCTGTACCTCTTCCCAGAGGGCAGTAGATCAAACAGATTGTGAGCGGGGTGACTTGCATCACTCACAATTTTGGTCGCCTTGCGGGTGAGGTGGGTGGTGTAAATGAGTGGTTATATGAAATGAGTGGTTATGGAATGGGTTGACATGGCCCTTTGAGATCAACATACAAAAAAAATGGTCCTCCTAAACCCTACAGTTCTTGAGATATTCACAGAAAACTGTGTCTGCCCTAGCCTCCTTTCGGGGGGTGCAGTCCAGCGGGGGGGCTACAGATCAAAACGAAAAACGATGGTTCCATGCTATCCATATGGGGTTACATGCCCACCAAGTTTCGTCTGCCCCAGTCTTTCAGTGTCCCGGGAATCCTTGACGGAAATTTGGACATGCGAAAAAGAAAAAAAAAACAAAAACAAAAAAATCTGACTAAACCTATATGACCGCCGCTTCGCTGCGCGGTGGTCATAATAACAGATCTGCATTGAGGTTCAATCAGGGATTGATTACTGCACAGGCCTACCGGGCCCAGGCCCAGGGGCCCAAGGGGTCAGGGGGCCCTGAAGCCCAAGCCTTTGCATGGAATCATTGCCTCAATATCAACAAATCAGGATGAGCCGGTCATTTCTCGGTCCCACCCCATCTCTCTCTCTCCTATCTGCTTCCGGTCACACTCTACTGCCCTGTACAATTAAAGACATAAATAAATATATATATTGTATGATA
The DNA here is from genome assembly GCF_017589495.1 of Alosa alosa. NCBI lineage: Eukaryota > Metazoa > Chordata > Actinopteri > Clupeiformes > Clupeidae > Alosa > Alosa alosa. The sequence goes on along the minus strand of NC_063200.1, from coordinate 26,128,700 downwards.
CTCAGCTCCAGCTCCACCCAGCATACCTACATTTTTACTTGTGAGCTGAATTTACACAATACAAATCAACTTTGCATCACATTTACATTGTCAATTTGATCCTTTTTGTTTTGTGAATAAGTTTGAATTCTTTTTTCCAGGTATAGCTCTATTTCTCTCTGGGATAGATTTGCTTTAGTTCAACTTCTAAGGAGTAGTTTCTCCAACACAGGCAGCATCACTGACTGTAATTAATTATGTGACATAACAAAAATGTCTGACAGTTTTATTGTGAGAATCACAGCAGCTTGGAGAGTACTACAGCTCCACTTTAGACACAACTTTTCTTGAGGTTCTGGTGTCCAGGGGAGCGAGAGAAGCGCAGACCATCCCTCAGGGTCTGTATGTGGAAGGTAAGCTCAGGCTTCTGTAGCATCTTCTCATTACAGAATGCCTCACTATGCGTCTTTTCACTGGAAATTTGCAATGACACAGATAAACATACACACATTACATATTACTACTATTTACTCCATGATGAGCAATGGGGCTTTTGTTTTTCCTATAGAAAAGTCTGAGGCCAAACAAATATAATATAGGCCAAAATATTATTTTTTTTACAATGGGGAAATATCACACCGTTTAAAATAATTTGATAAACAAAAAGTTACATCCACCAACAACACAACTTAAATTTGGAAGCAAATGTTGCCAATAGACCTGGTATTCTATTAAGATTTTGAGCTAGCCTATTACATAAAAGTGCAGCATTAAGCATTACGTTTTCTCTAACCTGAGATGTGCGTTTGAGGAGTATTTAGTCGTCACATGTCGGAGCCTTTTGATGTCAAACGAAACCATCTCATTCGCAAAAGGCAGAGGGCACTGGAATTCTCTCCTTTTGTTCAGGAACAACCCAGTGAACTGTACGACGTCGTGAAGCTTCCTCCTGGGGAGAAATCACTCTGAGAAAGGTCTTTTTGAGCCTCAAGTAGTAGGCCTATAACACACTGCTAAAATAAGGCAATTATCCATGTTCTGTAACTTACTTGTACTTGTTTGGATTAAATGAGGAGTCATATTTATACCGACTCCACATAAGGGGAGGGTCCACTTTGTACCTGTACGTTTCCTACAGCGCGTAAAACACATCCATAAGGTCATATTTTACAGCTAAGCGAAAAATCTACTAGAAGTTATGTGAACGTGCTAAATCTGATCATTTGTGATGAGCAGGTGCAATTATCTAAAATATATTGCCAGAACAAAACATACCTGAACATCTTTCAGCGGCATTTCATCGAACATAAGTGATGGCAATAAAATATAGACCCTATGTCTGCTTTATAACCGGAGACGTCTCATCGCAGTATAAGGCGTCGACGTCACACTGAAAGCTATTCTAAAAGTTGTTACGCTAAAACAATGCCAATTTAGGAAGAACAGAATCTGATAAATCGATATCTGTCTGAATAACATCTGACTAGGCTAAAATGATTTTAATGGTCGTGTGATCTGTACAAAAAAGCAAACTAAGAGCTGTATGCAGTAAATAGAGGAACAACCCTCTTAAACAGATGTAGGCCTACAGATGATGACTATTTAACATGATGCACAAAAGTAATGATGTGGTCTCATTACTCGGTTAAAACCGGTTGTGCTTTCGTTTCTTCAGCAGTAAATTTCGAAGGGCAATCTAAAAAAGAACAAGACCAACAAATAAAGAAACGCAAGAAAACAATACTTAAAATGTAATTTTACTAACGTTTGATGCATTATAGTCAATTTGCAAATAAAAATACTACAGAGAGAGCATGCGCACGAGAGAAATCTGTCTGAATAACATCAAAAAGACCAAATAGGCTAAAATGATTTTAATGGTGGCGTGATCTGTACAAAAAAGCAAACATTTATTTATGCTTTATGCAGTAAATAGAGGGACAGCCCTCTTGAACAGATGTACAGACGATGACCATTTAACATGATGCACAAAAGTAATGATGTGGTCTCAGTTACTCGATTAAAACCGGTTGTGTTTTCTTTTCTTCAGCAGTGAATCTCGGAGGGCAATCTGAAGAGGAACAAGACCAACAATTACACAAGAAAACAATATCCAAAATGTACTTTACTAACCTTTTATGCATTAGTCAATTTGCAAATACTACAGAGAGAGAGAGAGAGAGAGAGATGCTTAAAATACCGTTACATAAGGGTAATAGAAAGGAAGGCATGGTGGATCTCACTTGTTTGTCCCTGAAGGAGCGTTTGCCCTTGGTTCGAACATTCTGACTGTGCCTCATCATCATAAAGTTCTTATGCCTCTTCTTCTCCTTGTTGCTTGTGCTGGCATGTGGATTCAGCTTATTTCTCTTTTTTATGAAGTCTTTTTTGTCCGTTCGCCCAGCCTGGATGAAAGACATAAAACACTTTCAATTATAGTGAACAGTACACCACGTGTGAGTTTTTGTAATTTGAATCAGATTATTATCTTAGAAAGGAAACCTTTGCGTCCTTAAATATTACGTATGGCCATAGGTGCACTCACCATAGCTGTGGCTAGTCGTGCTTCCTTGTCTGATTTGGGTTTCTTATGCAGTCGTTCAATGGCTCTTAATGAGAGCAACTCCCCACTGTGAAAAGAAGACAGACAAACAGACAGGTCCTAAATCCAGTTTCTGATAGCCTGTGCACAACAGTTCTCACAGGATCTCCATAAAGTTACGTCATATTTTCCACACACACACACACACACACCACACACAAACACACACACACACACACACACAAAAGATGCACCATTACAAGATCAACACAAAGGTGGTCTTACCCTTCCTCTTCTTCATCATCAATCTCCACATTCTTCCTCTTCTGGCCTTTGCCAGGGGCAGCATTGAGATCCTTGGCCATCTGTGCCAGGCGGATCTTTTGGAAATCGTCCTGTGTGAGAAGGCGGCTGGTGCTGACCGCGGCAGCCTTGGCCTTTCTTTCCTCCAATGGAATGTTCTGGAGCTTTTCCGCCTGATCCAACAAAAACGAAGACATGAGCTAAGATACACACAGACCCACACACAGACCCACACACACACACACACACACACACAGACACACACACACACAAGCGCGCCCACACACACACACACACACACACACACACAGTCAAACTGACCAGTGAATAATTTGCTATCTTACTATTCCCGCTTGTTCTTCATCTGATGAGTGATGGACGTCCACCCATTCTCCATCGTCATCTTCCTCATCACTGGCACTCTCCCACCCTTCAGCAGATAAAGAGCTCTTTAAAGTCTTAATACAGGATTATTACACAGCACATTTCTTGCCAGACAGCTTCACACATTTTTGACCAGTAAAATGACCATCCATACCATCCTCGTCCTCGTCTCCCTCCTCTTTGTCCACTTCCAGGATCTCTGCTCCAGGGATATAATCCTTTGCCCCTAGTTCACCATAGCTCTGTATCTGTGCCTCAATGGAGGATTCTGTAGGTTTGCCCTAGCAACAGAATTTGCATGGTCAGAATACCACACCCAACACACACACACACAAAAAACAGCCCTATGGATTGCAGCATGGAAGCTAAACCATTTGACCCCATCAAAACCAACATAAGGTATAAAAAGCATATAACCAAGTTAGAAGACACAGCATGCAAAATGGCCTCCCAATCATATTACATGGTACATGAGTTGACTGTGGAAGAGACCAGAGGTGCGTTCAAATTCGCATACATAGGCGCACGTTTGCGAACACTCGCAAACAGTCTGAGGTGGTAGTTCTCCGTGAACATACAGTGAAGCTGGACGTGAGCTGGACAAAGTGTTACCGTTACAATGGAATGCTTACACCAAATTGTTCAAATTTAACTGTTCAGAGAAAACATGTTCACCACGAACGTTTTCCACAGTTTGCCAAATTTGAACGCACCTCAGGTGAGTGTCCAGTTTAATTTAAATACTGATGTATGTGTGAAATATCACTTTCCATGTTCAAGACTCACCCGATCTTTCCTGTGAAGCATGTGTGGGTTCAGACTTCTGAAAAGTTGAATCAAGCCCCTGGCTGACATAGTCACATCTACAGAGAGGGGAAAACCAACACAAAAGGCAAGTAAATCACACATGGAACTTTCGCCAAAATAATGTAGCATCTAAGTAAGCATAGAGTGGGTCGTAGGTCGAGAGCTGTGCTGTGCTGGCGTACTCTTGTCTTTGTGTGCTTTGTACAGTGTTAGATCCTGAAGCAGGTCCTCATTCATGGCCAGGGGACAGCGGGCCACCACCTCCTTGATGGCATTGATACTGTAGATGATAAAAACACAGAAGCTCATATATCAGCATTCATGGGCAAAAAAGTATTGTGCTATATGTACATGTGTGCTTTCAGATACTGTGGAGTGACTTAATAGCCTAAACCATCATTTGGAAAATCAGCTTATTTGCCAGCCCAGAGTTAGATAAAATGATACATTCCCTTCCCGTCTCTGTGTGTGCAGCAAAGCCGTCTGATGCACCCACCATTACCCTAGCTTAGCATAGCATCATCTTATCTAACTCTGGGGGAGATGGCAAATAAGCCAATTTCTCAAATGTTGGCATATTCTTTTAAACAAATTCCTACACTATTATCTAGCTATCTATATCGTGCTACTCAACCGTGAAGGATTTAAAAAGAAGAACAGCAACAACAGTTACTCACCCCACTGTCATGACTTCCCCTGAATTCCGATCTGTGACGAAATTGTTGGCGATGGTCATTACCACCGATTCCATGACCTGAGGGTCACAACAAGTGAATTAGTGTTTATTTCAGATGTTCCGTGAATAAAAAGTCCAACACAATAAATCTATTTAGTGCTGTAAACCTGATTATAGCACTGAAGGCGTGCAGTAATTTATGGACGTAAATAAAGCCTTCTCTCACCTCAGGAGGCACCAACTGGTGGGATGACTGTGCAGCACACAACAATATCTTTGTCACCTCTAAATAAAGAAAAGGGACAAACCAGTTGTGTTTATGGAAAGGAACAGACAAATAATGTATCTTTTTGTAAATTTTTGTTTTATGAAGTAACTAATCTATGAAGTCACTAATAATTTCAGGTACAGACAAGATTGGAGTTTGTTTCAGGATCTCAAGGATGCTGAAAACTCTTACCCCTCTGGTGTGGTTGTAGAAAGCGTTGGAGAAATGGATAATAGTTGAGGAGGAGAAGCTGTGGACAGAGAGGACCTGTTAAACTACCGATTGCTCCAGTAAAACAACAGGATTGGCTGAAGAAAGTGTCAGTCACTGCACTGCACATCAATATTCTAAAACAAATGTCTGATATTATATAGTCACAGAAATATCCCCGTTGGGATATGCACAAGCACAAAACACCACTACCGCCATATTATCATTTCTGAAAAATAAGTTTTTAAAAAATACTCTTTCGCCTGATTCACTTTAGTTAATATACTAATACTATGGACATACCACATTCCACTGCTGACGCATGATTACAGCGGAGTCCAGATATTGGTTTGCTTACCTCATGAATTCCCACTAGTCTGGATATGAGTTCCATCATCATGATCTTAACCTCAAAGCGCTCCTTGGAGTCTTCCAGCTGTCTGAAAAGTTTCTCTGAAAAATCTAACAGGGGGAACAATAAGGGAATTTTAAGTCATATTTTAAAAGAAGATAAAAAAACGTGGTGATGTGACGGATAAATAAATAAATTCTTCTACTGAGGACAAATAAAATATCCATCTAGATAAAAGACTACGGTACTTGGTTTCAGCATGAAAGCCAGCTTTGTCACCTTGAGGGTCATGAATGAGGTGGATAGCAGAGAAATTGAAGACCTCTGCTCGTTTTTTCTTTTTATGTTTCTGTTAAATGAACACAATAAAAAAGGTTTTAAAGGTTTATAGCATATAATGTCCAGATATCAAAGACATATCCATTAAAAGTTGTCAATCAAGTTGCATGTAATTTTTAAGCTCACAAGCTGGTACATAGAGAACAAAGAACACGGCTCTTGTGTGTTGGCCTACCTTCAGAACTTTCATGGCTTTCTCCATTTTCTTCTTGTTTTTTGAAGTCTTCTTTCCTGTGTTGTACCGAATCATGAGGTCCCTCGCACTTGGACCCTCATTCTAGAAGCAAGGATTTGAATTAGACAACTCTGTGCAATGCAATGCTGTATCAAAAAATGCTGATTTCAGCTCATCTTCGGTTTGCTAAACGGTACCTCTGATTCAGAGTCACTGTCCTTCTTTTCATCCTCATCTTTCCCCAAAAAGAACTTTAGTCCAGCAACCAAGATCTAAGAGGTGAAATCAAAATCAGTCACACAGTCAACCGGCATACACTAGAACTAAAAATATATCAACAATAATGATGATGACAAAAAGCACAATGCACAACTCTGTCCTGTACCTTTGTGACTTTTGAGAAACATGCTGTTGTTATGACATTGACAGTTTTGGCATCATTCCTAAAATGGAGACATATATAAAGTAAATGTTTCAATAGACAATATAATTCCAATTTCACTAAATAATGGATAAAAACCACAGTGTACCAGACTTACCAGATATTTCTATTGTAGAGCTCAACCATCACATCCAGAGATATTTTTGCAGCAATGGGGTTACTATCTCTCAGCATAGTGTACATGAAATTCTGCAGAGTCTGAGTCAAGAGAAACAAACAATGTTTAGTACATAAACAGAGGTGAATTATTTGGAATGATTCAGAGCTCAGAAGAAAAGTGATAATCAAACTTACGGTGTTCAGTTTATTGTTCTTGTGTTTGGCATTGATGTTTTTGATATCTGTCACAATATGTGTGTACAACATCTGAGGAAACAATAAACAAAGTGTTCAGCGGGTACAAATAAATCCCACAACTACCATGCTTTTTGCAGAAAAGACTGTGACTGGGAACCTATTGATGTAACTTTCTCAGCAAGGGTTTTATGTCATTAAGGCAAAATAATGAATTGTGTTTAGCTCATTTTTTCCCCTAGAAATAAACTGGAGGAGAGTAACAGATTCACAGATCGGAGTCCTTAAAACTTCACCTAAGTCAAAATGATACTCCTTGCATAACTGACATTTCCCTGGTATTTCATACTCACCTTTCTGAGATATTTATCATGACAGCGCAACAACTCAAAGAACAGCTCTAGGAGGTTTGTGGGATTGATCAACTCTTTGTTTCTGAGTAAGATTAAGGCTTTGCAGAATGTCTGAGAATTGCAAGTCACGCACAAGACAAAGAACAGATAAATGTTATGAGTCAATGCCAATGGACAGCATTCATCATTAACAACTTTACTGCATTTAACACAACTCATACCAATCGCAGACTAGTTTCCAACACTGTATGATGACTTAAGAGTAGCTCTGCCAACTCCTGAGGGAAACTAGCCAACTGTTCCTGATAGCAGTGTCCAATCTGAGAAGAGAGATGTCTGGATTACTGTTCTAAGAATTATGCCATGGTCAGAAAATCGAATCACTATACAGAGATTTGCATGTAATTTCAGTAAGAAAAACTGTAGCAGCTACCTGGGCGAGGAACATAACCAGCTCCTCAAACTCCTTGTTGGGTTTATCTGGCTGATGTTTAAAGATCTGGACATTTGACTGGTAATGTCGATACTGCTGTAAGAACTGAAGAGACAGTTGTGACAATTACTATTAACGACAAACGACAGGTCTATTTAGCTTTGTTATAACTATTATGACTTGCGTATGTGCTATTTATACCACTGTTTACATATCACACTATGATTACTAGCTGCAGTAACTTTAGTTATAGGCTAGTCGCGAGGTAGCTAACGTCACTCACCTCATCTGTGTATGACTGCGGATCCCTTTTTATGAGATTTTGAAGTTGCGGCAAATTTGTTGGTAATTTGTTATTATGTCTACCAGACATGATTCCGAACAATTTATACTAAATTAGGACAGAAATAGTTTATTCTTCGCTTATGCTGAAATCCAGTTAGTGCTCCAGCGTGGCTCCTCAGTAAGCAGCCATGTTGATTTCCTTTCTACGGAAAGCGCAACAAGACATGACGATTTCAGCGTTTTAAAAAACAGTGGTACATGAGTGGTACAAGCTGCTTTGGCCTATAATTCTTTAAGAAATGAAAAAAATAAATACATTATCACTTTGTTTAACGTTTCAAACATTTGTTTATACTTCCAGTTCAAAATAATGCATGGGCTAAATGTATTGATAAACTTGAATAGATGTATGCAATAAATGTAGATATGTGTACATTTTGACACCATAACTTCACATTTAACCTTTAGATAGGCTACATGCAAATACATGTAATTAATATTGTATATTTACATTTATATTCTACATAGTAATGTAGTGATATGTAATATTACCTTTTCACCAGTAGAGGGGCATCACTGCATAATTGGCTATGCAACTGTAAATGTATTGCAGAATTTTTGTTAAACTTTAAACGTTTTTGTTAAACTTACTTAAAACAAAGTAATTCATAATGTTCTAATCTTCCAGTCAAATCAAAAGTGTTTGTTAACTTTGGCTAAGAATCATTTATTTGTCTGTGGCAACACTGGCAAATGTCACTATAATGAATGGAGGTGTGTGTGTGTGTGTGTGTGTGTAAAACTGTGTGCTGTTCCTGTCTATGACTATGAGACTATGTGCAAGACATTTTTGCTTTCCTTTTTTTTTAACATGTCTTCCCGCTAACATCTGATTTCTCCTAAAATTTGGACCAAAATCAGAGCTTGTGTTTCTGATTTTGAAGTTGACCCAACTCAGGTCTGATGGAACCATGTCTGGAAGCCCACATGAAACATCAGATTAGGTCATCAGTTTTACACACAGCCCCGTCCGGTGCAACATGGGAGGAAGTGTGGTTGTATGCTGGTAAAGAGGATGACTCACAGCAGGCAGTTATTTGATGTTAACCACTTTCACACCGAGGAACTTCTATGCTGATGCTTTTGACACAAGGAATTTATTAACTTATTGTACTGGTCCTTGTAAAAACCTCTCTATCGGAATCATTAAAATAAACGTATACATTTTGTTCTTTCAATGTCTTTAAATTAGTTTTATGGTATGTGAAGTCAGTGATTGTTTCACTAAAAACACATTGATGACCACTCATACTTCAAGAAAACATTCTGTTTATTATGGTACATTACAGATACATGGTTTAAATAATTGTGCTGAGAATATTTTCTCAGACAAGACTGACAATGTTTATTATGATGCAACACACAATTGCAGCAGAAAAAAAAAAAAAATCAAATCAGGAAAAAAAGACAAAAGAAGCAATATATACCATATGAGACACTAAAAGCCGAGGATACTTTTAAGGTTTTAATGGTGCTTCTGTGGACCGCCATTCATGATAGAGAAAGGACCACGCTAAGGACATGGGTAGTAAAGATGTCATTTCATAACACAGGTTAAAGAGTCTTCCTGGTGTGTGCTTAATATATGCATCAAAACATAGTGTCATGGGTTTGAGCAGAAGATGAAGATGGTTATCATCTCATGTTGGGAGAGAACTCTTAACTGCATGGAATGATACAGATAAACATCATTCAAGAGTCACAATGGCCACCAACTACTGTGTCCACTCTACAGCCAGGTCCACGCACAGCGAGGAGCTGGTGTGTCACTGCAAATTTGTACAAATTCTGCTGATGTAACTTTAAGAACATTTTACACATTCTGGCAATTTTACAGAAGATCGTTGACTTGTTTTCCAGAATTTAGTTACTTCTGAAGACAAACAATCACACCTGGGAGGCTGCCACTGTACTGTGAGGAACGAGAGGAGCACACTGATCACGGAAGTTCTGCTCCAGACAAGTACATACACCACAAGTGAGGAGGGGTGGGGTGGGGGGTGGGGGATGGGAAATACACTACATCCAAGTACTTGTAAAAAATAAAACATGGCACAAAAACATTTGCAACTTCAAAGTAAATTTAGAATACAACATTGTACAAATACAAAACAATTATTGTGTATTTCAACGTGTAAATAAGGGTAAGGGGGTGAAGGGGTGGTGAGAGAGAGGGTGCTTTAGTCAGTTCCAGGACACATGATCTGTTGCTTCCCACATGGAGAGAAAGTCCAGATCTCACTAGAGAAGGAGGATACATGAGGGAGAAAGTCTGGACCTTACAGTATGTGCTGAGAAGGGGTAAAGAGCCAGGCCTGAAAGGTCAGAAGGCCAACCAAAGTGGTGTACTCCAGCATGACTGGCAGAAAAAAGAGACAAGAAAGCTTATCATCATACAGAATGGCTGAACAGTACTGATACAATTTATACTATGAACTAAACCCTCAGTAGTCAGCCTAACTTTATAAGCCTGTTTTGTTCTCACAATGGAGGCGAAAACGGCTACGACATGTCCGTATCTAATTATGAGCATGTTACCAAACAAATGAAATGTGAAAGCCGTATAAATCCAAGACGCAGACATTCCAAACCACTTCTAAGGATACAGGAAATATAAAAATAATTACCTACTTCCTGTTCCTTAAACACGTTCCACTAAAGATTTGTGTGTGTGACAGGCCCAACAGTGATCTCAGAAGAATTATGCTTTCTAACTGCGGCAGAGGTATTCCCAAACCTGAACTAGTGGTACTACTGTGACTGGGGGGTAAACATGCTAAAGGGCAACACTTACCTGGGGGGTACACATGCTAAAGGGCAACACTTACCTTTGATGTTTTGTTTTTTTCCCTCTCCTTTTATCTGGAGCTTCTGTCCTCATAGATGGTGATTTCCACCTGGAGATGAATGAGTTAAAGATGGTAGGAAACTCTTTAACAATTAAATTCATGCACTCCACAACCAACCATAGACTATTAGGGCGCATGTGTGCATCAGTGGTAACTAATGTTTTTTTCTCTCTCAGGTTTGTTGTTCCAGACAGACATTTTATCATTGACTTGCTCAACAAGTGGAACAGGACCTACTGACATTACTTAGCCGGTTACTAGACAAAGGTTTGATATAATCTCTGGAAATCCTCTCTGTGCTGACATGGTCTCTTTTTCCCCTTATTTGTCAATGGAAGAAAAAGCATTGCCTTGCCCAAAAACTCAGCAGTAAGTGTCTCTGACGGTTCACATTCCATGATTAGTTTCACAGGACATTTGACTCTATTTCAAAGGGGTCCTCTACACTATTTTGGCCACAAGAAAATTCAATTTAGGGGATTAAAGTGTGGGAGGAATGTGCTGTGATTTACAGATGGGGGGGAAATCTTGATTAAGGGTGGACAACATTTCATTTACTGCAATTGGAAGAGTCTGTTCCTCCTTTTTATGTATGCTAGTAAATGCTGCAGCATCTCTCCCAACAACATGTTACGGGAAAAAGCAGCAAAGCTGTAAGGAGCGAACCACATCTGTAAAACAATGCACAGAAAATCTTTGTAGGCTTGCTTTTCATAGTGAACCAAGGAGTGACCAAATCTGTGTTCAGTGGTAAGCTACAACATGGGAGAGGGCAATGACTATGCTGATGGGGCATTTGAGACTCCAGTCAGTCCATGATCCAGTACTGCCTGAATGTTTTCAGTTGCACATGCTCAGACTGTCGTAGTCAAGGTCCGTCAGTTGAGGTAGGACCACAACATGAAGTATCAATATGCTAAATAAAGCACTGCGGCTATTAAACTTGCATAATACTGGAATGCTGTAGTGTTACTGTGAGTCCATAATTTCTATCAGAAAAGGATACGACCCGGAGTCCTCTTTCAATGGGGTCAGTGAGGAGCAATCCCAGTGGGGCATAGACCTTCTCATTCTGTTCTTGGATGTACTTGGTTATCTTCTTCAGCACCTGAGAAAACATACCGGAATACACTATGTGAAGCAATAACATGACATCACCACATATGGCTCTATATTTATTTACTTAGCTATTTATGGTCAGTGTATATTGTTTGCCAAACACAGTTAAATCATAACAGACAAAAAAATCTAAGGAAAATGTATAATATTGAAAATACAGTTAGATTACATTAGCGAACAATGTGACGAACACTAACAAAAATGTGTATGAGGTAAATAACATTCATAAATATTTTACTTTACTTTTGGATGGTCAGTGTTTTCCACACTTCTCAGCCATTTTAGAATTTTTCTATTTTTGTCTTCGAGAATAATTGGCAACGACGACTGATTAACTAGTGGATAGATTCCGCCTCACTCTACCCCTGCTTTACCTATTCTGCACATTGGTTGTAGCTTTGACTTCAGAAATGAATCTATAACTATGCTGGATTGGGAGCTACAAGACTCATGAGTGCATTCTACATCATACGGAACTTGACCATAGCCTCAACATGCAGCAAAGTTTTCCTGGCTTCTCATTAGTCTCATTTTTCTCTGCGCGCTATGGCAGTTAGAAAGACAGCGACTACCTTAAGATAAAGATAGACTACTTGCTTTTAATACGTTAATCAGCAGACATTGGCGAGGAACAAAGATGCACAGCATCATAGGTAGGCTAAATTTTCCATTCAGTGTGAAATGGCAAGAAATAAATGTATAGGCCTCAATAATTACATTATAATGTTAATCTGATGGCAAGAAATAAATGTATAGGCCTCAATAATTACATTATAATGTTAATCTGAAATGAAATTACATTTGCAGACAACTGCAGAAATTACAATGGCAGACAACAGTGAGACAAAATGCATAGATCAAACTTGATACAAGCATGTTCTCAACTCTAGTCAGTCAGTGAAGCTGCTGGCAGAAACAGGCTCCAGTGTAGTAAAAACAGCAGGTCTCATTGTGGTAGAGACAGGTGCAGGTGAACAAGCAGCACCCATTTTTGTACACATAAGAAAGTGCTTAATGTTTTTTGCTGTTATTTCTTTAAAGGGTCGTTCACACCAAGAATGATAACTATAACGATAACTAACTATAAAAAATATTGTTCTCGTTATATGAATGACGGCGTTCACACATTGACTATAACAATAACGACATTAAGAACAATATGATTGGGGACCACTTTCAGAGCGATTTTGAGAACGATAAAAAGCTAACAGCCCCAGAACTCATTACATTTTAGCCATCACATTCATCAACACAAGGAGAGACTTTGCTTATCGTTGGTCAGTGCGGACACTTTTATCATTACGGTTATAGTTATCGTTCCTGGTGTGAACAGCCCTTTACTCTTCCCATGGGAGTAGATGGAGGGAAGGGTTGGGAGGGTGGTGGATCTCTACAGTATGTTAGGCCTATATGAAATTCATAGCAATTGAGCAAGGCAATTGACATAGGTAGTCGTGGCCGAGTGGTTAAGGCTAGAAATCCATTGGGGTCTCCACGCGCAGGTTCGAATCCTGCCGACTACGCACTCTGTTGGGGCAGCCATGGCCTACTGGTTAGCGCTTTGGACAACCGGAGGGTTGCCGGTTCGAACCCCGACCAGTAGGCACGGCTGAAGTGCCCTTGAGCAAGGCACCTAACCCCTCACTGCTCCCCGAACGCCGCTGTTGTTGCAGGCAGCTCACTGCGCCGGGATTAGTGTGCTTCACATCACTGTGTGCCGAGTGTGTTTCACTAATTCACGGATTGGGATAAATGCAGAGACCAAATTTTTCTTATACTTATACATTGTTCCTCGAGTTGCTCCGGGAACAATGTAACAATGCCCTTGTAATATAATTAACATATGTAAAGTCGCTTTGAAAAAAAGTGTCTGCTAAATCGTTAAATGTAAATATTCAAAAACTTAAAATAATGTGCTAAAGGCCATACATTTTTGTTTTTTAAATGAAGTAGACCATTTTTGTGCTAGCCAGGTAACGCTAGCTCTTTCCAATAACTATCACCACGAGTAGGCCTACAAGTCATTTCAGACTTTTGTTCTAGTGACGGTGAACCAATAGGCCTTTTCACACAGAGATCCCGCTAAATTTGCGGGAAGAGGAGACGTCTTTTTGCCGTCTTTTTGTGTCTGAAAGCGAGGTGAAAATTTGCCAGCCTGCTGATCTGTTCACATGATGCGGCATTTTGGCGAGCCAGGAGGCAGGATCAGCTATAGTAAATTAAATTGTGACGTGCAACAGGGGGCGTGTAGAGTGATAGTCGTAGGCCTTATTATGCGTGCGTGGGCCTTCAGATACAGCAGGTGTGTGATTTCAAAAACCATGGCGGGAGAACCGACTGCACTTTGGTTAGCTTGCATTTGCTTTGCTGTTAGAATGTTAGATTCTTGCGATAGATGTCTTCAGACAATCAAAAGTAATTTGGAAGGGAACTTGAAGAGAAGAGTTGCCCCTTGCGTTCGCCGTGATTCCCCTTTGAAAATCAGAGGTCCACAGGCTACTGTGGCCTTGGTCAGTGGCGCCGCCAGCACTATGCATACAATTTATTCATGAAATCATTCAATATTACAACAATAAAAAATAGCTTGTGTTCATTGACATCAATATGTTTTATATAGTTACCACAGTGCCACCTGTGGTTGTATAGAGTAACCTGTGGTAGCTCTATACAAAACATATTGATCTCAATGGTGCATTTTGCCCATGTTCAGGGTGGAAAGTAAAAAAGAAAGATTTGCATAAGACAAGTCAAATTGGTGTTTTTTTTTTTAAAAAAAGGGATCAAATATCTTTGCATATTCCCACAAGGTGGGTGCTCTGAAAATGAGAACCAAAATGATTTTTCAGACTTGTAAGGTCTGCTGTTTAGACCATGAAGGAATTTATTTTATGTTTATTGTTTTTTGTGAGAGTGTTTCTACTTATCTCAGTAAGGAAAATAAATCAAGAGCCTATGTTGAGTACAAATATGTCTTCTGAAGGCCTAAACAGAGCCCAGCCAAAAACGCCAATACATTTTTTATCAACTTTGAGGGACAGCTATGACCATGCAGGATCATCCAGACCAAACATAACGATTTTGCTACATACTATTCCTATTTATGTACCAGCATGCAAAATGTGAGCCTCCTACATGGTTTAGTTCTTGCGCTGTGGGCTTGTGAACTTTGACATAAAAAGAAAAAAAAAGAACAAAATTGACCCCCCTCCCCCTGTAAAACTGGCTGTATCTTGGAAAGTATTGATCTTACATAAGAGCAATTTTACAGTGTGTCTCCTGGGTAACATAGGTACACCTGGTAACCCTAATGTGTTTAAATTGTTCAATAGGTCTACATGATTTTATAACAGGCCAAATACAAAACAAATGTTACAAATATCGCCTAGATATCTGTAAGCATTAGAATCCGAGGATATACATATAGGGCAGACAGACTCTCATGAGTTCATGCTTTGTTTTTTCGCTGGATTTTAGGATAGCTTATTATGGCAACTGATTGCATTCCAAGCTACAGTCAGCATTAGCAGGCATTGAATGACTGGAGACTTTGTGAATTTATAGATTGACATAATGTGCTGTCTCTGCTATTGCTGCTTTTGAGCAGTTAGATTTATTTGCAATATCCTGTGGTGGGCTGGACATAGCATCGAAATGCCCGCCCAGATTCCCCTTTCTACCTTGACCCATTCACACTGGTGCCGGAACGAAAAAACTCGGCAAAATGTCTAGGGGGCTTGGTAGTAAATTTGGCGAGACACTTTGTCCCGCCGTTCCGCCTCGGTCTATGTGAAAGGGACAGTCGCTCCGCAATTCTGGTACATAAAATCGCGGCGATTTTGCCAGTGTGAAAAGGCCTAATAAGAGTTTCCTCACCTTCTCATAATGGGTCTCCATGCACAGGAAAATAGTGTAGGCTGTGAGGCAGGCCAAACACCCTTCCAAGTAGGACTTGCCACCCAACTTCTCAGCCTCAGCATAGAGGTTGTTGAGAGTCTGAATGGTTTCCTCAAATTGTTGCTTATCAATCTAAGAGAGGAGAGAAGCCAGCACATTCACCACAGAGGTTTAGGGCACATTTACATCATTAACAACATTGTGGCATTTTTAACTATTTTAAATAATAGCAAAACCAACATTAAAAGAACGGTGCCTAATGAACGTGTTAAGCACAAGACATACCCTGGTCTCAAGCTCTGATGGGAACTTGGTCTGGAACTTGCATATGGTGCCTGATGTGTAATCTCTCTGTATAAACACCTTGGAGGCAATAGCTGCTTGCTGCCGCAGATCTTGCAAGCTGTGCGTCTGGACAGAGGAAGCAACACATCATGTAGATAGTAAAGTGATGGTTATGGTTAAGCTTTTGTCCAAAGCGACATTCAAATACAAAACAATATAAAAGATCAGACTATAATAAGGAGAAGAATAGCAATAATAAACAACCATGTCAATTAAATAAATAGCCTAATGAAATAAACAATGAAAAAGGGAAAATAGCAATAATAAACAATAATGTACATTTAATCAATAATATAATAACAATAACAATAGCATGGTAAGACTACATTACGGAGAATATCAATAATAAACAACAATGTCACATTAATGTCACAGCCTAATGAAAATAAAACAATACTATACAAACCATAACACATATGAACTAAGTGGATGTTGAACAGATAAGTGATGTATCACTAATTGCCCATATGCCTATATAGCTGTACTATTTTGAAATAAGAAAGAGTCTGATATAAAATTAACCAGTCAATGCATCGGTCCTCAAAATCAACATAAATAGAGGGAAAACAATGTCATACTTTGCGTACAACGGTTTTAGCTGCTTGACGTCTAAAATGTCATGTAGGCTAACTTTCTTGTAAAACAAATCAACAACATATCTTGTCACAATAGACGTTTATGTCACACAACATTCAGACCAATCAAAAGATGTTGAATTTTGTTGGTGTCCCATATTATTGAGTTACTGTGCCCATGTCTTGTACTGTTTTATCACATTTTCAGTGGCACTTGGGATTCATTCATGACTTAACCCATATTTCAGGTAAGATGTTTGGTTTGACTGTGTGTCATATACAGTAGGGCAGTACAGACATATGTCTAATGACTACATTGACTATCGCCACATAATTATTGAGGTTAGCAGTGTCATATACACTGGAATATTCAGTCAGACACTCTCCGTATATAGCTAACTATTTTCAGGGATCATACAAAAGGGAAGAACAAAAAAGAATGGGATGCACGCCATAAAACAATCTGTAAGCATATGGTACCTAAATACAACCTTTGTTTCTTGTGATTTTGTTTGCAATTTCCTTTCAAATCTATGATTTACCGCTGAGTTACCCATCTAAAACAAACAGTTTATATTTTTCATATTTGGCTTGAAAAATTAACCACACATATTGAGCTGTAGTTTCACATCTTCATGGTCTGTTTGAATCACAATGGTGCATGACGAAAATTAATGGTTAGTGTTTGTTCCCTTGAACATCTTCAAGCAATTTTCTAAATATAAAACATCTTTATGGCTTAGTGCATTTCATGGAACTACTTCATGTCATACTTTGCGTACAACGGTTTTAGCTGCTTGACGTCTAAAATGTCATGTAGGCTAACTTTCTTGTAAAACAAATCAACAACATATCTTGTCACAATAGACGTTTATGTCACACAACATTCAGACCAATCTACTGAATCTAAACAGTACGTCCAGGAGGTTGTTTTGTACATCTCAGCTAGAATGCTATATCAAATATTAACTTGCCTACGTTCGCTAACGAGCTGGGTTGTTAATCATCCGTCGTTAGCTGCTCAGTGCTATGATAACAAACAATGCAGCAATAGCACTAGCTAGCGATATCTAACATTCGCTTCTCTTTAACTTACCAGGTGATTACATTCAGGAACTAAACACAGTTGTCCTGCCACCTACTTTCACCTTTGTTTTACGCATACAACACTACTACTGAACAGGTATATCGTTATTTCACGGCTGGTCAATCAATAAATACCGACGATAACAGTGATTAAAGTTGACGTTAACGTTAGCTAACTAACATTAGCTGATCAGCTAAGGTTAGCAGTAAAAGCTAGACCTACGTTAACGTACGTTACGATAGTTAGCTAACGTTAACGTTAGCTTCATTATCAGAGGGGATCTCGTAATCAAAAAGTTAGTCACCGTAAATGGCATTTGGAACTACACAATGAACAAGCATGGCTAAAAATTATCCCAGTGTAACTAGTTACAATAGACACAGCTATATTTGTACAGTTTCGTGGCTTTACCTCCGCCATGGTAGACGTCTTCCTCCTCCTGTTTGCTGTGGAACTACATGTAAAAGATCCGGGTAGGAACAATTTTTCGTAATAATGCTTCCCTTGACCTCAACATGGGTGAGGGACTACATGGGTTAATGCCATTCATTTTAGAAAAAGAAAATAAGAAATAATAATAAAATATAAAAATATATTTTATATAACTAAGGTTATATTTGCCAATTTAACCATTTAACAAGCTTTGACATTATTTTTGTAATTTTGTTGGGCATAGACATTAGGCCTATGTCTAATTCTTTTATTATTGGCTACTTAGACCTTTGACATTATTTGATTTGTTGGTCTATCTACATTGTCATCATACAAACCTAGATTCATTTTCTCCTTAAAATGCATTAAGGTAGGCCTAATCCAGGATGAAAAATGTGAATTAGGCCTTATCTAAACATTCCGTTTGAAAATATTTTGTAGCCTAACTCAGCAGTATTCACTTAGGCAAGTCAGTGATGCAGGCTATGGGTGTTCACATTATTGAGCCAAGGCCTGAAAAGCTGAAGATACCTTTTGATGTCTTTGTGAAATACTACATTTGCACAACAAATTAAAATGTCCTGTCCTCTTGAGGAATGAGTCTGACCATTCTTATGATAAATACATATAGTTTTCAGAATAACAATTAGACTACAATGGTTGCCCTCAGATAGCCAACTGCACACAACCATAACCACCATAAACCATAACCATTTCCCATTACAATCAGCATATCAGCAGACGTGATTTATGACAATGTACAGTGAACCATATGAGATTCAGAATCCAAGTGGTTGAAATTAATGGCGCTGTATGGGCTATGGACAAATCCATCAGTTCAGTTAGGTTAAAGTGCTGTTGTAATGGTGCACTGCCTCCCTGCTCTCACATGTGTTCCTAATGAGAAAACCAAATGGTGCTCATTAGCAGTCCCCAAGGTTTCAGTTCATCCCAACTGATGGAGCTCCAAATGTGGGCCGTGGACCTCCACTAGGAATAAAAGAGGAATTTATCCCACTGCACGAATCCTTTCTAATTAGGTCCAAAGTCAACAGCCAAGTTAAAGCCTGTGTACTGTTAACACAAGTGTGTTCAATAGACATCCATTCCCTTTTTTAAAAAGATGTTGAATTTTGTTGGTGTCCCATATTATTGAGTTACTGTGCCCATGTCTTGTACTGTTTTATCACATTTTCAGTGGCACTTGGGATTCATTCATGACTTAACCCATATTTCAGGTAAGATGTTTGGTTTGACTGTGTGTCATATACAGTAGGGCAGTACAGACATATGTCTAATGACTACATTGACTATCGCCACATAATTATTGAGGTTAGCAGTGTCATATACACTGGAATATTCAGTCAGACACTCTCCGTATATAGCTAACTATTTTCAGGCATCATACAAAAGGGAAGAACAAAAAAGAATTGGATGCACGCCATAAAACAATCTGTAAGCATATGGCACCTAAATACAACCTTTGTTCCTTGTGATTTTGTTTGCAATTTCCTTTCAAATCTATGATTTACTGCTGAGTTACCCATCTAAAACAAACAGTTTATATTTTTCATATTTGGCTTGAAAAATTAACCACACATATTGAGCTGTAGTTTCACATCTTCATGGTCTGTTTGAATCACAATGGTGCATGACGAAAATTAATGGTTAGTGTTTGTTCCCTTGAACATCTTCAAGCAATTTTCTAAATATAAAACATCTTTATGGCTTAGTGCATTTCATGGAACTCAGGGATGTATTAACTGTTGCTTTTGCTGTGGTTGAATTGATATTGTTTTGCAGTCTCTGATATGCAACTTCATGCATACCATGGATCCAAATTCCACCAGCACAAAAATTCTTATAATTGCCCACACCCCTCTTTCTTTCCCTGTTGAAATGTGTTTGTAAGAATGTTTAGAATTGACCAGATCTAAGCAAGTTTCATTTTTTTTAAAAGAAAGCTCTAATAATCAATAGGTGTATTAAATTTAATGTAATTTTTATTACTGGCATATCCTGTGCACTTTTTACAGACATGAGCCGTTGATAGTACCACTAAACTGCCACTGGGTGCTGTTGTTGCAGACGGTTATGTTCCTAAATTTTCCTCTATTTTTCATATTTTATAGTAGGCCTATACACCATCTGGGTATAGTTTCAAGAAAAATATCATCTTTTAATGAAATTATATATATGGGCAAAGAATGGGAGATTCTTAGAGTTGGAGCAAAAAGCTCTTTAATCTGAATAAAGTAACCAGTGAGAGTAACGAGAAAAAAACGAGAAATAGAGCTTTCACTTACCCTTTCTTGTACATTAAGACCACATATATCTGCATGGCTGTCATCATCACAGCCTTTTGTTAATCGTGTATTATACGTATGAGTAATTAGATGTATCAGACATGAGATTTTGCCCTTAGTGACCCTTAGTGCACACAGCAGGTGAATTCTTTCCATAAGCACTGTCATGGGACATACACATTTCTCTGAAATGGAAATAGGATGAGTGTTTCTTTTGACCTATTCTGGTGGGAGAGAGAAGGAGAGAGAGAGTGAGTGAGTGAGTGAGAGAGAGAGAGCGAGAGAGAGAGAGAGTGTATGTGTGTGTGTGTGTGTAACTTTGAGAATATGAGCTCTCAACTGCACTGTTGTGGGTCAATCTACCATCTGCATCAAACTCATGGTTGCCAAGCCACAGGAACCCAGATGTTTCACAGCAAGCACTGTGTCAGTGCTACATTAGATTGAGATAGGGGATACTCCTATCAAAGTGACACACAATACAATGAAATACATTTAAGAATGTGAAGAAATATAGTTATATATAGGATGACTATACAGAAGAGAAGTTCCTCCTGGAATGTTTTGATTAATTGAAGGCATATTAATGTCCTTGTTATATTTGTTAAATGACAGCAGATAGATGTAATCCAAAATACAAAAGTTGTCTCACATATTCACCAGTTCCTGCAGTCATAGCATGGTTCTGGTACAGATTCACAGAAATGATGGGTCACAACTAAACAAGCTTTTGTGTGATCACTGGTTGGAGGAAAGAAGACATTCAGAGCATATACCAGATGCAACATGTGTTCTTTACATTCATGCTTTCAGTTGTGGTTATTACCACCATGGGATTAGAGAAACAGCTCGAAGTGGAGGTCCTCAATCCTGTTGCTTATTTCCTATTTTAAAAGGACAGTTTTATTGGAGATCAGACACAACATTGGACACAGGGCCTGCAGCAGTGCAGATGACTGTTGGCAGGGAAGTTTCAGCTCTCCCACTGCGTAGTTTCTTGGAGACTAACTCTCAAAAGCATCATATTATATAACTAACATTGAAATATAGCATTTAATTTGAAATATTTTTCTATATGATTTACAGCTTCATATAAATGTTTATTGTGTTTCGTGGTCTATATCCAATGTAACATTTAGTGTAACTTCACATACATTACAGTCTATGACTCACGAAAATATCTTACATCATAATAACAGTCACACAAATACTGAATTCAACTGTCTTCTCACTTTGAGGCTAAAATATAATCTCATTTCATTCATCAAAGTTATTCTGCAATAGCTGGGATATGCTAACATAGACCTACTTCTGCGGCAAAATGCAGAATGTGCGACTCTATGGTCCTTCCAGGACATTGCACTGTAGGCCAATGATCATTATAATAAATAAATGCATGTTGCTGCACAGAATGTTATCCACGAATAGGAGTCTGTTACACCGGTCCCAGTAGGTTATGCGTGGTGAATTTCGTGCCACAAAAGCATAAATTGGCCTTTTGTCTACAAAATTAGTTTATTTAAGTGAGTGATGCATTCAGCATTTTGCCCACAAAATTAAGAGCATAACAGTCGTTCAAGCGTACAACACAAATGATCGGTTTTGTTTAGCCTATACGAAAGTATGTGTTCTCATCAATAAGCCACGATGCTGATGTCTTTTTCATGGACAAAACGCATGGGCTTGTGGCACAAATTGCACGGTGTAGACTAGTAAAAAAAAAAAGTTAATTACTCGGTGCCCGAAATCTAAATAGTTCCTCTTGGTCGGTGCCTCCACTTTTCTTTTCTCCAACCTCTTTACATGAGTAAATCATTCCCAGTTAATTATTCCGGACAATTGTCATTATCCCTTTTTTTGGTGTAGGCTAATTGTAATGCAGGATCCACATGGAGTTGACCTGCTATTGAGCAATTTGAGCGCAGGAAGATATCCATGCTCTTCCATTGGCCAGGATCAGTTAAGTGCACTGGGCAGGCAGTGTCACCACTCAGTTCAGCGCTGAAGTACTGGCTAGGAGGAGGAAGTCTGCTTATCTTGTCCGAGCCTTAGCAGCGCGTCAGGGAAGTTCGAGTCGTCTCTTATCGAGCACGAACGGATTTGTTGTATCGTCGTAGTATAGATCCTGTTGTTTTACGAAACAATGGAAAACTTTTCCCGGACTACCTCCTGGAGAATTTCCTCACCGATTTGGACCCTTAGTTTGTTCTTAGTCGCTGCTGTATGTAAGGCATCCGAGTACGAGTACCTGAGCTGGAACGGGGGACACAGCTACGGTAAAACCCAGCAGTGTATTGACATTCCTGAGGATCTTAGATTATGCCACAATGTAGGCTACCAACAGATGCTACTGCCCAATTTATTAGAGCATGAGAGTATGGCCGAGGTCAAGCAACAAGCAGGCAGCTGGGTGCCTCTGGTTCACAAGGCTTGCCATCCGGGTACCCAGGTGTTTCTTTGCTCTCTCTTTGCCCCAGTGTGCATGGACCGACCCGTGTACCCGTGCCGCGGGTTTTGCGAGGCGGTCCGTGACAGCTGCACTCCCATCATGGAGGCATTTGGCTTCCCCTGGCCCGAGATGCTTACCTGCAGCAAATTTCCTGTGGGTGATGTGTGCATTGCACAAGTGAATGAAACCAGTGCCTCACAGTCACCGATGTCTGGTAAGTTTGTTTATAGCTCAGTTTGTTTAACGCGGAATATGTGAAAGATCCTCTTTAGTCCGGAGTTCAGTTTCACATGGAATTTGTTCAGTGACATCATCAGCTCTTTAAAAGAAAAGAGAAACAGTCAATAACTATTGGAATGAGACATAACATACATTTGTTCCAACAAATGTGTTAAGGTTATTTTGTAAGGTAAACCCTTAAAGGCAGTTACAAAGCATGGCATTGTGCCTGTCTTAATAACCTATAAATAAGAACATCACAAATATGTTAGGGTAATATACTGTGCATATTTTTAAAGATAACAGATAGACGTATGGTCCAAATAAAGTGGACCAGTGCAACACACCAGTGTTGTGCAGTTTGTGCTTTGAAGAGGTCTCATCCTATAAATGGGATATCTGTACAGGAATATTTCAGGTGTAATTAACCTTGTGTGTTGGATCTGTTCCAAAAGTAACAGGTTGACCATGTCCACTCTCAAAATGTTACTGTTCAGGCCTTCAGCAGTAGTTACCAAGCTATATTTCATGACAGGAAATCCTCATTTAAAGATGAAAACATATACTATACCGCCACCAAAGCCAAAGAAGACAAATAATTGAGACTGAATCTCTGACTTCTAAATACTGCACAGGTTATAGAGGGCATGTTGGTTTAGGCAGTTTAAAATGCACCCTGAGAAGCCATAGATGCTGAAGCGATGTGAATGTAGCGTAACAGAAAGAATATAACGTCTAAAGTAAAGTATTCTGAAATCTGTGAAGTGTGATATTTTATTATATATATACATGCATTTTGTACTTTTGCTTGCCTTTTTTGCATGTCTTTCAAATTAACAGTGCTTCACTGTAAAACATACCATGAGAATAATGTTGGAAACCAAGTCACTTGATTTCCCCAAACACTTTTTTTTTCAAGTCTACATTTTGAACTGATAGTAGTTTTGATAAATGTATCATTGTTGACTTGTGCAAAACTGATTGTGTGCAAAATTATGTTTTTGAAATAAGTTTTTGGAATAGTCAGTTGTGTGCATGACTTGTTCCTAAGATCGGTTCACCCCACCCCCACCCTGGTGTAGACTTCCTGCCAGGATTTTGCAATTTCCACAACACAACATTGACAGTGATTAATGAATTCTTTTGAGGCTGTCACAGTTAACTGCTGCAATTATGTTTTATGTGTATATGACTATGTGGTGGGGTGTTTTGATAGTATAAGCTATAAATCTTGATCATGTTTATTTTACATTTCGTGAAAAACTATTTACACGGATGCACTACAATACTCAGTTCTGTCCGAGTATATGTAAACTTTGGGTTGAAAGAAATGGTAAACATTCTATTTGCTAATAGTGTGTGTTAATTGTTGTTTATGTTTGTTTTGTAGGGCCCTCTCCTGTGTGCCCTCCATGTGATAATGAACAGAGCATAGATGCTATCCTGGAGCACATGTGTGCGAGTGAATTTGGTGAGGACACTTGTGATAAGTGTAATAATCTGTTGTCAGAAGACCTTCGCACCAGTTTACTGAAACCTTACTGTCACATTCCGCGAGCAGAGCTTGTGCTGCTGACATCAAAATTATTTGACAAATATTTGGACTCAGCAGTAGTACTGTAATTACACAGTAATTGATCAGCAATAAATAGTGTTCCTACATTAGCAAAACAGCTCTGGGAAATCTCCCGATCTAAGGCGGAGAGAGTATATTATTACTGCTGAATAAGACATCACTGTAAACAGTCTACCCACTGGGTTTTGGCCTACAGTTTCTCAAACAAATTACTACCAAAAGAAAAAAAGCAATATTCTAAGAGTTGTGAAAAGTAGAATGTCCTTATGAGAGACAACATAAAGAATGTGTTTTGGAGTATACAAACAGGCCAAACAAACACTCCACTACACAAATCTGGAAGGTCTTACTGTTGAGCACATGAATTGTGTTGGAGATGTTGTGTGTTGTGGGTTTTTAATTGAGTTTCAACACAAAGACAAGCATTAGCAGTGTGGGGGCTGTGATGCAAGTCACCAGGCACAGTATAGACTGCACATCATAAATCAGGTAAACACAGATTTAAAAAAGATGTGCACTGACAGGAGAACTCTCCCTGATTGTGTGCACAAGTGACATATTTGGCACAGTAGTTAAAAAAACAGCTGGCTTGAAAGAAGATACCAGAAACTCGAGATGAGATGGGAGGATGGTCTCATAACATCAGCAACAATAATCAAATGTAAACGGTTACAGTCATTCACAAAATTAGCTGGGGAAGTTGCAGCCATTACAGAGATATGAGTTTCAGCAGATTTGGCATTGACCACAATGAAAGAATTTGGTCATATTCACGCAATGGACTGAAACGCTTTCACTTATCAAAATCCCGTCAAGAGCATCCCATCATCACGATGACTTGCAGAGTTTGCCAAGTTTATGGCTTTTAAACATTTGCTTTCAATAATAATCTTGTTGTGTTGTCTTCATAATTCTAGCACACGTTATAAATACACATCCCCACAGACAATGTGAATACAGCTGACATGTGTGGCTGAAGTCTAACAATGTGTGAGCTGGGAGAGCATGGGAGTAAACACGGGGCAGAGTGCGGCTAGCTCTGTTTATTTTTGAGGACCTTCTTTTTGTCATCTTGCTGCTGGTGGTTTTTTCAAATGCATGGCAATCGGGCCTAACCACCAAGAGCCACTTCTCGTTGCATTCTTTTTTTCCTTCACAGTGAATAGATTACTTCTTGTTCTGCCATAAGTACGGAATGGCCTCAGCGAATCTTTTTGCCCGTTGTCGTCAATTGGAAATTTCGACATTTTTGAGTCGCCCCAAAGCCAGAACTACTCTCTTCTTGCACTGTCTGTAATCAAGACATTGATGTTGTTGATACTTCATCATAATCAGGCCCTTCTTTTAAATCTCTGGAGCTTGTCAAATTCAGGATGTTTAGCTATGGTTGCTGATGGCAACAGTTTCATGGGACCTTTTATTGTTCACCATTAAATACAAATACTTCTTGGACCTATTGCCAACCACCAGAGAGTGGTTGTGTCAGAGAGTAAACCATTCAGCATGCTACTAGGATACTTCCGCCTGTGTTCCCTCAACAATCAATAGGAAATGTTGTTGTCCTATTGATTTAACTGTTGGTTGAGATGATTTCAGATGGCAGAGACTAATACATGTTATTCCACCAGACAGATTGATATTGGTTGGTTTTCTCATGAAACATGGAAGCTTGTCAAAATGATGTTGACAGGACTAAAAATGTATGCCAAGGCTATTTCAACAGCATGCCTGCTAGCCAGTGCAAAGTGGAATGGAACAACTATTAGCATTTAAACAAATATCCAAGTCCAAAGCCGAGTCTCAAATTATTTAACTGGTCTTTCTGAACATGCTTCAGTCTTAGCTTTTTAGGGCTTAATTTTGTCATTTACTGACGAGGATTCCTTGAATAGTCTATAATAAGCAAATTACATTTTTAACCTTTCAAACAGACTTTTTGGACCCAGTACATCACATACTGTTGTTTGCATACTGGTCTGCGTGTTTAGTTTTAGATGGGTATATTAAGGCATTGGATGAGCTCCCTCTGCCCAGTCAGGCCTTTGGAACACGAGTCGGTGTGTGGGCCCCTGTAGTTTCTCTTCAGAGTGTCAAAACACGCAGCCTAATTGTTTGCAAACCCATATGCAGGGCGTGCGTATATATGGTGAAGTATCGAGAGTGACTGCACGGGCCGTTCTCCTGAGCATCGCTCCGGAGCAGCATTCAGACATTTTTGAAACACATCCAAGAATCTTATCCTCACAAACCCCAGTGGACAGTCGTGGAGCGCATCACATGTCTCCACTTGACACAATTAACAGAGAAAAGCATCTGAAAAACATAAACGACGGGGAAACTGCAGAGGAACATAAAATGCCCTCATCAAAAGCAGCTGAGCCGTGCCGTTTCATGGCATACATTAAGGAATTACAGATTGAAAAGAAAACACACCTTGTGTTGTGTCAAGCCATGGGACCATAAATGAGGCATTTATTGTTTCCAAAACTTCAGCCACAAACTACCATCCAGTGTTTCAGGGCTTCTTAGATACTGCCTAGTTCCTAATATTTATAGATTTAGCGTTACACAAACCTCAAAGGCATTTTCATTACACCCTGGTCTTTTTTTCTCTATGGCCTTTCAAGTTTCCAAGTTCCAAAATGTTCAAGATTAAACATATGTATTTGTATTTAAGCTCTTTCAAACTTTTAATTTTGTTTTGTTTTGTTTTAGCCATTAAGACCAAGATTAAGGAGGTGAAAAAGGAGAATGCAGACCGAAAAGTAATTCTACAGAAGAGAAAGAAGGCTGTGAAGCTTGGCAATTTGAACAAGAATGACCTGAAAAAGCTTGTGCTTATCCTGAAGAATGGGGCGGACTGTCCTTGTCAGCAGCTGGACAATCTGGGGACCAACTACTTGATTATGGGTCGCAAAGTGGGCAAACAGTACCTTCTGACCGGCATCCACAAATGGGACAAATCTGGCAAGTTCAGGAAGGCCTTGAAGAAACTGAAAACCCACAAGTGCCCTGCTTTTGAAGCCGTCTTCTAATGGAGTAGTGCCACATCTTGCACCATTACTTTGAGAACCGGAGCAAAATAGTTTCCTTTTTATAATAGTTTGTTTTGTTATACACACAAAGCTGTATGGTCGAATTATTCACATTAATATGCAGTGTATTGCTTTCATTAGGATTTTACTTCACTCGTTTGCCTAAGTGGATTGTGTTGTATCTTTAGTATGAATATTTTCCTATTTTAATTGTTCCATGTTAACACTGGTAATGGATAACTTACAGTATATAGTGATATATATATAGTGATAAATTATGTTGGAAGTGTGAATATTCATATATTATAGAAATGTTTTCTTCATTTACCAAGGCAATTTCATTTTACGCTCAGTTTAATCTATAATGGTCTGATATGGCTCATTTAAATGTATAAACCCTATGATATCAAATTACCACAGTATTTACATACTTCTATACAGTTTACATATTTTTTTTGTACAAAATGCTTTTAATCTCCTGGGTATATTCGCCATCTGGTGCATGTATTTGTTTGAACAGCTGTTTTTAACCAGTGCCTCACTGACTGGAGCTTTGTGTGTCAATTTACACTCGCTCTTGCGGCAATGCAGTGTATGACGGCGATTCCTCATTTGTTTCAGATGCCCATTCAGTTTCATTAAAAAAAAAATGGGGTTGAGTTACCACACAAACGGCAGTAACCAACCAATGTGTTGTTATTTCAAACCACACCCAGCTCTCCTCACGTTTGTTATGTTTCCAGTGGATGTGGATGCGTTCTTTATTGTCTTTTTGCAGATGATCATTGAACAAGTTTTGTCATTTTTGAAAAAGAAGTTTTGCTAGTGAGTCACTGCTTTAAGCCAGCCGAAAGTCTTTAACGAGGTGTGTGGTATGATCTGGAGCATCAGATAAGTATATGGAAGATTTCAAGGAATGGCTTAGATCCCTAAGGAGTCTGTGTAGGTGTGTTAGCACGACACTCAGACAGTTATCTGGCACGGCAAGGGATGGAAACGCAAGTTAACTCGGTTCACACAAGGATGAGCCTGTCCTCACTGGGTTGAGGCATGACCTCAAGATGTAATTTGAAAATTGTCTCCAAACGAGGCCATGCTGGAATTATTTACCCAATCACTGAGGCTCTGGGAGTGACACACACACTGGGAGTGACACACACACACACACACACACAATTCTCAATCATTTAATGACAAACATTTTGTTTCCACCCAGTCTGAAGTGAACCGCTGAGCAACACCAAAATTGAGCTGTTGCTCCTTTCAGTTCCCTGGCAGATCGATGGCCTCACGAGCCTTGCGGTGCTTTTGTCTTGTCAACAGTGATGTGAAATGCCCCCAGATTGAGCTGTGAGCAAGAGCTGCCTGGAGCGAAGTCAAGACTGTGAGCCTGGCGTTTTCGACGGTGTGTGTGCGTGCTGTTTGCGACCAAAGCTCTCAGAGTGCTGGCATCTTGTGTACGTAGACTGCAGATCTCATTATTTGTTTTGGATTAGGCGAGAGGATGGAATTTTCCCTCGCACCCCAGTCTGCTTAAGACCTGCCATTTTGGTCATGACTAACTTCACCTTGCACAGTGCTGTTATATTTTATGTGGGCAGTTCCAGTGGGCTTAAGTGTCGGTGCATGTTTTTGGAGAATTAACGATAGGGCATAAGTGTATGGCTCTTGTAGTGCAGCAATACTGTAGGTTACATTTAAGTTTAAACAAAGCTACATTGTGATTAAACAGAAAAGAGTTGTGAGAAATCGTAGAAAATATTGAGGGGGAAAAAAGTCTTTAATTGAACTCATGTTGCAGAGAAACTTCTCTAAAAAGCACATGGCTTGTTTGGCCTTGTAGGATTACAAGCAGATGTACTGTAATTCTGCATCATGTGCAGTGCAGCTAAGCCTATTGTTCAATCGTCTCTCAATGTTCAGAACCTGTCAGGGCTCTGTAATAAGAAAGTACAATTGACTAAGTATGGTAAGGCAAGACTGCTATGATGTCAGAACATTGATGGTGTCAAACAAGTCTGGGAGTGCTACACCCATTAATTAGAATTTGAATACGTATAAGTGGTTACTGTTCAGGGCAGTGCAAATAAACATCTACAAACATGTTATTCAAACACTAGAAGAGGAATAATGAAAGAGAGGGCGAATGTGTCAAGACATTCAATTCTACTATAATGATGATGAGTACATGGAACAAGTCAAATATTTGTTAATTCCTCTATCTAGATGAGGTTTGTAAAGTTCTGTTGTTGTCATCACACCCCATTACACAACACTGGGATGTCCCAATACTTTTTTATCTATATTACAAGGGCCGGGGCAACTCAGGGTTAAGCGCCTTGCTCAAGGGCACAATGAAGCAAGGTATTGAACCCACAACTTTTCTGGATACTTGCATGGTAGCCTAGCTTCTTAACCACTACGCTACCACTGTTACTTAATGTTGCACAATACATGCTTTATTCATTATAGAATGGAATAACAAGGTAGTCCAACTTTCTGCTGTAGACTACTGCTCAGCAGTGGATGTGCGTGGTCTGAACTAGTTTGGGCTTTTAAGAGGGAAATCAATATTGCTCTGGCCGTCACCATTTTCATTATTTCATAACAACCAAATGTGGTTGTGGTGTGATGGTCTGTCAGTGAAAATGTGGACTATGCATGGCTGACTGTTGCGGCTGACTGGGACCCATCAGTGTAGTTAAGAAAACAGCCACTGACAGGCCTGTCAGAATCATGAACTCTGGCCCAATCTTGGACACGGGTGCTTAGCTTTTGGACGGCAGCCATGACAATGACCTGTGAATACCTGTGTGTACCTGGCAGAGCTGACACTAAATTGGAGACAATTGCCTTCAAGGACAGTCGATACCTTGACCTGCGCAGATTTTCATCATGTTTAGTATTCCCAGTCTGAAACATTGTTTACAAAGATAGGAATGTGCTCTGTCATTAAATGAGGATAGGAGGATTACATGCTACTGTAAGCAGGGAGTCTCAGAGACTGATTAGAATTGGGGCGCTGCTATTGCTTTTATCATCGACGTGGCATTTTTTTTGGCTCTGGTCCTGTTTACATGCTTACTTCCAGAGATATCATCGAAATTACAGTGGGGGTGTTGACATAAGAAGTGAGATTATTTTCACGGAATGGTTTGGGAGGTGGAATGAGACAGCCTGTGTGCTTGTAGGCGCTTGCTTTGCGAGTCTGGGTTCTGTGAGTAGGCTCCTTACCAACCACCATCATTAAAAGAGAAATGAGTAACATTAGAAATCCTCTTGTGAGGCTGACTGGGGGGATATGGTCATTCTGTTAACGATGAAATTCTACACTTATAACTTTTAATAGTTCTCGTAATGAAAACAACAATTTCAACACTGTCGTCGCTTTATGAATTGAACTTATGAATTTGAGTAACAGACAGCAAGATGGGTGAATTGCATTACCAATCTTTAAGCACCAATTAACATGGTGGTTAACAGTCTTCTCTGTTAATGGAGCTTTGCATAAATGTGAGTGGCAGTTTATTCCAGGTTAAGTCAATAGTTCAGCTGTGTTAATATGGGGGCTGTCACTGATTGCCAGACAGCAAAGGCTGATTATGAAACCCAGCTGTTGGCGTTGCCGCTGCATATTTTCTGTCGGTGATGAGTGAGAGAGCCTCACTTCTCAGCCTCCAGCTCTCCTTAAGCGTCCATAAATAATTTGATGGTCTCACAGGATGTGTGTTCAGCCAGCGGAGTTATAAGTGTTCCTCCAAAAAAGTGGGGACTGCAGATCTGACATGGCAAGTTTTTGTGGCCCCTCGACATTGCTTCGGCGCTGTGTGCCAATGATCTTGATCACTGGGAGAAACAAGAGACATAGAGCAGATATGTGTGCAGCACACAAGTCGTGTGAGGAAGAGAGCGAACAGACCAACTCGAGGCCTTCTGCTGACTGTGTTTGCATGTAGGCCTACACGTATCAACCGACGACAATACAAAAGGGGGAGATGAGAAAAACAGTTGTCTTCGCCAGGACCGGCTTATCTCAGCTGGCGTCGATCGCTTGCCGTCTGTTGGGCCCTGAGGATGACTCAGGTCCCTATCTGCTCTTTGTCACACCCTCCTCCGCATGCTTCTCTGGTGGTCAGACAAGGACTTTATGAGGGTGCACATCTGAGCGTTACATGAACGCATGGAACCAATGCAATGACGGGTGTTGAGCTGACAACAGGTCCACATGTTGTCTTACTGAGCAACTCATTTCAGTACCCAATAAAAAGTCACTTTTATTAAACCCATCATGGTATGAATGTGGTGTGGCATGCGGTCGCAGAAGACATTAAAAATGGTCGACCCTAACAGCTGGAGTGCTCTCAAACATTTTCATATAACTCCACTTTATTTATTTTTTCTGCCTCCACATGACAGCCAACTCTCTCGTCACTCCATCACCTCCTGCAGAGAAACCCGCAAGTGGGGACGAATGAAATTAAGTGCACATAGCAGGCAACTTCCTCAATTTATATTGTATCAGAAGAAATTTGGGCTGGCGAAGAAGGAGAGGAGAAGCTTAGATCATGTTTTTGGCAGGGACCAGCATCAGCAGACACCCACTGATCTGGCTGTGGTTTTGCCATAACCAAGAGATGTCAGTGAACCCTGTTGCTAGGTTGGAGAGCATTGGAGAGCACTTGGCACGGCCAGGCTGGGCTGTAAATCAGAGTGCTGGATCCTCTGACCCTGTGGACGACATGCCATGAAAGCGGGGCCACATTAAAGGCTGGGGTGCAATAGAGGTTGGCAGTCCTTCGCTTAGTGATGCCTGAACACTTTAAAAGCTATTCTGACTTTTGGTTTTCATCTGCTGTTTTAGTACGGCTTTTGTTGTAACAGTGAGTCACAATCTTAAGAATGTTGGGGTTTAATGTGAGCTTGCTAAACAACGCAAATGCTTCGTGGAAGCCATACAAATTCTAATAGCATTCTGGGTTTTACATTGTCTATTTTAGTCTCCACGATTTGTTGATTGTACCAAGGGACTGATCCTGGTTTCCATGATGACAGATTTTCCAAGAATTTATGTCTTTCCTCCTTAGTCCTGTTACTCTGCTTCAATTTTTGGCCCTGCTTGGTCCCCGATGATAAAATCTGGTTTTAACTGAATTTTGGTTTGGAATGCAGTTTGTTTCATTCACTACCAGGAGGGAGGATTCTGCTCCACCAAAAAGAAAGGAAAAGCATAACACAGAAAGCCATCTCAGACATCCGAAAGCCAGTTTAAGCTTGTAAAGCATAACTTTAAGTGCTCAGTTATGTCGTGAAAAAAAGTTTCATGTTCATGTTCAGTTTCATGTTGACCAAATCCATTTATTTGAAGGAAAAAAAAAATAATGTACTAGTGTTTGCTCCAAGCCCTCCCATAATCATACTGAAGACACCAGTGGGTATCAATCCCCCTCTACTGGTATTTTCTGGAACAACACTTGTCAAGTCTTCCCTAAGTTTCTCTAAACAGTCCACTTCCTTCACCACATTAAAAATGAGTTTGGGCAAAATGTACATTTTGGGTAAATTAAGCTCCTGATCTAGATGGAA
Organism: Alosa alosa; assembly: GCF_017589495.1. NCBI lineage: Eukaryota > Metazoa > Chordata > Actinopteri > Clupeiformes > Clupeidae > Alosa > Alosa alosa. The sequence goes on along the minus strand of NC_063200.1, from coordinate 26,095,329 downwards.
CTGTTGTTCATTTTAGAAAACAGATGGAACCCTGCACAACACATAGTTTGTACCCTATGGCTCACAACTAGCCTATTACTCACAACTAATACTCTTGCAAACAATTTAATTCCATTTTTGGACATCTGGTTCCATTTCTCAAACAAACTAGTAAACATACAGACAGATAGGCAGACATCACTGCTAGCTGTTGTAGTGGGACTAATTTCAGTAATATTTCTTTCACAATGTTAATTCCTTCCAACATTGGCTGCCCCTGTTCCAACTATGATCTGGAGCTAAGGCACAAGAATAGATAGGACCTATAGATATCCAACAGGTCAATGGATTGTGCTTAAAAAGCAGTGACCATTACACCAAGAACAGAAATACAAACACATGGAACTAATCTACTTAATTATATTAAAAATCAGACATAATATTTTAATTCCATGCTGACGCCCTGAATTAATTTCAAGATGTGCAGTATGCATTAGGCCAGGGGTGTCAAACTCATATTAGGTAGTGGGCCGGATTTGTTGGAATGAGACCTCGTGGTGGGCCATCATTGTCATGGTTATTATCATTTTCTGCGTGGGTATCAGAGTGTTATTTGACGATATCACTTATGAGCAAACAAGTACAAATAATGTACTGCTGTCATATACTGCTCTTTCTCTCTTGAAATGCCCTACTTCCATGTTAGTTTTTCCACTTCTTCCATTCTGAGGGTGGTTTGTAGTGCTGGGTTATAATGTATCATATCATAGAGATATTGCTTATTACACATTGTTGAAGACAACTGGATGTGATCTTTTTTTCTAATTTTCCCTTCCTACCTAAAACATCTGGGGGGCCGTATGAAACCTGCTGGCTGGCCTGATCTGGCCACCGAGCCTTATGTTTGACACCCCTGCATTAGGCTGTGATTAGGCTCTGCTGGACCAAATCGTGCAGTTAGACAGATTCATCAGTAGATGGGACTATTTTCAAGACAATGCCCTCTGCTGTCAATATTGCACTACATTAAAAAATGCCTAATTAATCAGTGAATATTATGCATAGTATATTCAGCATATTACAAAACAGCTGTAGTTCATGCAATAGCAGCTTTAGGTTACAAATGTATTTTTAATGACATAAATGTGATTGGATTCCAGGCCTACTGTACATTTGATAAGTCATTAACAGTTAATTTCATTGGTTTAGCACCATCTGAATGGTCTTACATTATCAATGTACTACCTCTGTATATTTCCTTGAGATGTAAGCTTTCCTGGGACTAATACATATTTAGAGAAATCCATGAATTATTCTACTCATGGACACCACTGTAGCCAACTGAAACATGCAAATGAGCTTTGAGAGAAGAGGAGCTGGTTGAAACTGCAGTTCTTTTGGCCATATTGAAAACCACTCAGATACAGTACTGACCAGACCAATGCAGTTATATTTGTCTTAAAAGAAATGGCTAGGCAGCCAATCTCTAAAGCCCCATTCACAACTGATACTCTATTAAGATAATTAAACTCATTTTTCTATTCACCTAACTCATTGGTTATAAGGGGAAAAAAACATTTATTTATTTAGTAACATTCTGGTTAAGGTATAATGTCATAGACGAATATTTATTTACCTTTGAGGTCTGAAGTCTGTGTGAGCTCCTCAGCCATTAGTAGGCTATATGACCACACAGCAACAGAGTGTAGGCTTGAGATGGTGCAGAGACACACACACGGGAATCTGCCTTGTGACTATTAACTCTAGTCGTGCCAGGCCTCCGTAACACCAAAGCGCGTGGAGGTAGTTTTGTCATGCAGAAAGCTATCTGATTCACACAGCATAATCTTGTCACATTTTTACGACTTGGCGAATCCATTTAAAATAGCTCATACTTGCTAGTATGAATTGAAATCACATCGTTCAATGACAGATTGACGAAATCATCGCCAAAATTATTAATTCGTAGGCTAATGAAAGACAGTTTCCCCTCTTGTGTCTTTATGACTGAATGGCATATGACACCAGGTTTGCCAGTCCGCAACCAACGAATGGGCAACAAGAAGTGATGGGTCAATTTGATTACTCACCCAAATGACATCAATTAGCATCCACTGACACTTATACCAATTAAACTAGACTCAACAACTATTAATTATTTACATAGTAGCCTAGGCTAAGGGCACTTTTGACTTGACCGCGAGAGAACTTTCGGTCCTGACTCCTCTCAACCTATTGGCTCTTCATAATTTACAACTTGGCCGTGGGGCGATGCCGTTGACATTACACAGCGAAGGCAAAGGTACCAATTTCACCCAACTCGGTAGTAGAGACTGTCAGCCAATAGGGATGGTGCAGGGCGGAGAGCATCTCTCGTTATTATCGCCCACCCTTCTCTTGTTGCCGCCGCTCGGCGTGTGTTGTTGATGCGGTCTCCAGCTGCACGCCGCCTGTATTCCTGCCAATGGACTGTACGGTTTCTCTTCAGGTGCAGCATCATCTGACAGTGTATCCCAACCAACTATACCAAGGATACAGTTTTGAGCTACAGGTACGATCCTCGTTGTGTGGAATCTGGAGGTACAGAAATGTTTTTGTTTGGTAGGCTAGCCTAAGTTGATTTCAATGATGCCTTCTTGACTCATCTCCTCGTTTGGCAAAGGACTGCGTAAATATCGCTGGCAATTAACAGTCCGTGATAGTCGGTATGGGTGAACAATGCTTGAACGATGTTCCTTAAAATATGTGATATTGTCGTGTCGTGTGAGGCTGTGTGGTGTATGGAGACGACTGCCAAACACGTTTATCCTTACCTCTTGCAATAACTTGTGCCTTCGCCTTCTGTTGTCTTTGTTTGTCTCGATAAGTTTAGTATCAGTTTCTCATTATATCCAGCACTGCAGTGTGTTATTCCGGGTTAGTTGCTGGGAAAGTTACTGTAAGGCACAGATAGTTTGCTCTAGTTTTAACTACACCGCTTGACATGGTGTTGAAGAACGTCTAAACAAAACTGTTTACAAGGGCACAGCCGTTCTGTATATTGCTCATGCATATCTCGTCGCAGAATTCCGAAATCTGAGGTGTTGCTGACCAGACATGGTCCTCCTCAAAGAGAGTTATCATATGGCTATTGACAGGTGCATTTGGTGAAGCCTAGGATATTAAACCCTCCCTATACAGGATTTCTAGAAGACATTTTTTCTTCTTATTAACATAAAGCTGTGCCTTCAGTGTCTCTCAGGGTTTGTCATTTGTTCAATCTTATTCATTTATTTGTTTTTTGTTTACCTTTCTCCATAAATATTATTAAACAGTGAAATTACATCACTGACAACTTGACCTTAACTCAAGGAGATCAATACTTGTTTTATTGCCACAGATGAAGGCATTAATTCTCCTCACATGAATGAAGACCTTCACGGTGATAAGTTGCACCATGAAGGATGTCTCTGAGCAGCCACTGATTTGATTAACTTTGACAGCACAGACTTGAGACTGATACACTTCGATCCATCTCCACAGAGCCATTTCCTTTCCATTTGGCCACACTATAGGGAGAGGATCACTCTCCACTCCAGCATGCACTCTCTCCAGATCTAACCTTGCTCACTGTATCATTTGTACCTGTGATAGGTCAACATGCCTCTGCATAATTAGTCTTTCTGATGAGGGAAGGTGCCTGCTTGATAACCCCAGTGAAATGCTCTCAAAGGCTGTTCTGTCGGTGATGTTCTTTTGCCCACCAAGGTTGCTTTCTTAGTGATCTTGTTTTTGATGGTAAATAGGCATGGTTGTTGATTGGCCGCTGTGAGATATCCCCTTCCTATAGCAGTAGGAATTTAACATATCTCCTGTGTACTGTATATTTGAAATGGTTATATCTCAGAATGCTGTTGGGTGAATTCAAGTTTAATCACCTGCAGGAGTAAAAAGGGCGCCTCCAGCCTCATATAGGGCACTACCAGATCAATCAGTTAAAATTATTATTATATTATTTGGCCTGCAGTCTCAGGGCTCTCTCCGTTTATTCTCACGCCATATGTTATAGTTATTGACCAGCCCGAGGCCTTGAATATTTGACCTTTCTTAGTGCTTTAAATTCACTCACACATTGGAAATACGTCTCTCAGTCTCTATACACCACTATTTTCGATACAGTCTGCATTTCCTGTGTTGTGATTAACATAGTGACGCAGCTTCGCACGGTGAATACAAATGGGGGTCCATGTTGTGATAAGAAATGTGGGCATAATTTGATTTTGGAGGCGTGACTGTTTTTCTCATTGGTGGCTTAAGATTTTACTTGAAGATGAATGTTTTCACACAAGTTTGCCACAGTAATCACGTTAAAAAATGAAATATGTCCTTATATTTTAGTGGGCTGAAGTCACCCTAGAGTGAATATAAAAGCGTCTGGAAAGTGTCCCTGAGTCCCCTGTTCTTTATGAGATGCAAAACCCTTTTATCAGTATTCAAATTTCTGACTGTTGTGCCCTTGAATCACAAATGCCCCAAGCAGAGGGTGTTTTTACTTTAGATCTGTTCCTTCAAAGCAAAATCTGGAGCACCATAACACATCCCATGACATCTTTACAAATGACAGTGAATGAATAATTTCTCAAGAGAGAATAGAAAAACCCAGTCTGAAAAATCATGTTCACTGTGCAAGATAGCCCTGTATGTTAACATAATTATATTCATATAATTATATTCATAGAGCCACATGTTTAACCGTTGTATTTTGATAAACATCATTGCACGTAAGCAATTCAAAGGGGAATTTTGCTTTTTCTCATGAGAATGAGTGAAACAAGCCAAGGTTCCTCTGAGACACCCCCAATAGCATTTGCTGAAGGCACGATAGAGAGCTGGTGCTTTGATACACCACAATGACAAATTTATCTTTCATCTTGTCAGTATCATTATTCCTCCTCCCCTGGGCTCCCGTCCTATGGGAAATCCAAATGTCAGGGAATTCAGCTGCTTGCAGACTCTGCAAGATCATCTGTCAGTGTCAAAATACTGTGGCACACCATAGGTGTGGAACTGAGCTGCTGTACTTATTTCTGACTTATTTGAAGGTCTATAGATGGACATGCCTGTCATTAAAGGCTCAACAGCATTTTATGTTTAGGCAATACTAATTGGACCAGACACTGGTGAAATAAGGCTGTTGTGGCTTGTCCACTGTCTCCCACCTCCTATCTCCTAATTTGCTCCTTTCCATATTTGGTTGAAATAATGTGTTAAAAATTGACGAATGCTGCTGAGTTTTTGTAAGGCTGCTGGTAAGATACCTTGCTCATTAAGATGGAGTATTTAATTGTCTGCTCTTAGATATGCTTAACCTAATTCTTCAGGCAAAGTTCAGCATTGCAGCCTACCTTAGGCTTTAGAAGCTGTAATATAGCTGCACGTAGGCTATTGCCCCTGCTGCCCCTGCACTGTAGTGTAGGTGTTCTTGTTAATGTAGTCCCAGCTCACAAAAAAGGGAGAGGATATTTTATATATATATATAAATATATACTATATATATATACCTGAGAGTTTCCATTCAGATAGTAGGTGCATTGCTGTGGCTATTGCTATAGCTTCTTGTGTGAAACTGTAAAAGTCGCTGTAGAACCTGTCTAGCACTCTCATATAAACTTCCATTAATATCTGAGATGTTAATATCAATTTTACATGCACCTGAGACATTTTAACACCATTGCCATTTTAGCACTTCCAGATTAGAGCTCGTACTGTTCATTGTAGGCTAAACATGCATGTCAGAATTTACTACAATGTAATATTCAATGCAGGTAATTAAGGAACATAAATCATAAGGAAACTTTAAGACCAGATTCCTGAGTTCTCAATAACTGACAAAATCCTATAGATCCAAACCATCTTTTGGATGAGCAAAAATAATCCTCTAGACTCTAGTTTTGTAGCATTCAAATTCTTCCACTGTAATGCTCAGAGTTGAAGGTTGAGCATTTGGTTTCCAGGGTTGCACATACTCTCAAGAGGTACTGCTGGCCAAAGATCATATCCTTAAAGTGTAATTCAGCTTTTAGAAATAATCTGTTACCATAACAAGGAGAAGAGTTTTGTTGTTATCTGTACGAGACTCATTGCTCTTATGTAACATTCATTTTCAATCAATGTTTGAAAATAGCAGTGTGCCTCACTGGTAAATACTGATAAATACAACTGAACTGTTTTACCTCTTTCAAAGATGAAGTCTACTGAAGTGGATCAGGCACTCTTCACTGACACCTACTGCAAAGTATGCAGCGCCCAGCTCATATCTGACTCCCAGAGGGTCGCCCACTACGAGGTGAGTAATGTCACGCATGCAAATCCTAAGCACATGCCATCCAATCACAAGATCTAGATGCTGCTGCAGAATCACGATGACATAGGTTCATCCTTTCCTTTTTTCAGTTGGCTTAATGCAACTTTGTATGCTATATGGGTTCCTCATGACAAATGGTGTTCTCCAAGGCAAACCCACACAAGTGTATATGTGGGGGCTTACACATGCTAGAGCACCAGAATATGTGGGCAGAGATATGTAACAGTTTGAGTAAGAGAGTGTGTATGTGTGAGGGAGTGTGCATACGTGCGATCACAATCACACGTCCCTTATCTAATATGAATACTAGTGTGGTGATTTATGGAACAGAATAATTTTTATGGAGAGAAAGGCAATTTCAGGGATGCAATGACCCATAGCTTCGCACGCTGCTTATGGGGTGTCAGATAGATAGATGAAGTTGCTATGGTGTGGTTCAGACTAACCCATTAAACAGTGTCTAATGTATCCATGCCTCAGCAGTGGCCACCAAACCTTACGTTATGATATCCCCCCGTTTGACACGTAACCAGGGCTTATACACAACCAGTTCTTCACTTATTAATGTAGTTACTAAGCAATTTCTTATGAATCATCATGTCTTAAACATTTAGGCAATGAAAGACTCTGTGCAACTATACTGAAACTGAATTGCTTGGAGCTGATGTGACCTTTCCATGTTTAACCCTGGTGTGATTACCACAGAAGTATGTTGCATATAAATTAGGATAATCTAATGCTAATCTCTTCCAATAGAAGTAGCATACTGTTTGATGTATGAAACACTTAATGAGGTATTGTATAAGTAATATTATAAACACATCATTGTTTTGGATTATGTGTGCTTCAGGGCCTGCTCTACCATCTCATCATTCTGCAAACTATGATATCAAATCTCACAGAAAATAAATTTGTGAATGAATAGGAAAATAAGAAAATAACTTAATAACATAAATGCTCATCATAATTTAATAATGATGAGCATTTATGACTCTCTATTCTATTTCTGTTTGTCATGCAATCAGAAGATAAACCATATAGGCTTCCACACAAGATACAGTGAAACCTTTCCTAATGGATTTCTAGGGATAACAGTAAAAAGGTCTCTTAAAGGAGCAACCTTTTCATCAACTGTGAATCACTCTCACTTTCCATCCAACTTTACACGACAGGCTTTAATTTTAATAATGGCGATTTTTCATACAAAGTCTGTCACAACAACACAACAAAACCTTAAGGAGATAAACCTACAGAGTTTGTTTGTGCCTTTATACTACAGAAGTGAACTAGTGTATTCCAATATTCACCTAAATCTGGGGGGATAAGAACATTTACATTTAGTCATTTAACTGACACTTTTATCCAAAGCTACTCAGAAAAAAGGGAACAATCAAGGTACAGTGTGACTAGGACATGTTAGTAATAATAATAATAATAATAATAATAATAATAATACACTTTATTTGTATAGCACCTTTCATACACAGAATGCAGCTCAAATGTTGCAATAAGTACTACAGCAACCGAGATGGCCATGCATCAAGCAAGAGCCGAGTCTGCTCTGACATCCCGCTGTGAGAAGGCCAGTCTGGACACAGGGCCAGTGTGCCCTGTCATTCAGCTCTGACCATGCCATTTGTCTTCTGTCCAGTGAGCAGAGCCTAGTCTTCCTTCACCGAGGGCCCCTTTAAAGGTTCAGTTTTCATACGGCCTCAGATAGCGGGTCTGAATGATAAGTGGATAGTGTTAATCAAATGGAATAGATTAAGGGGAGGCAGGCAGGTGACAGCCATTCGAGGGGATTGTGCTCCGCCGCCGAGAGGCACAGATCCCAGCGTGAGCAGATAGCAGCAGATTGGGATCAATTAGTCCACTGCTGTTCTTCTTTGAAGTATCCCACAGAGGTGATGTAGCGACACACATGCACAAACAGAGACACAGACACACACACACACACATACAGACATACAGACACACAGGCACACAAACACAGACAAACACGCACATGCACACGCACACGCACACACAAACACACACAGCAAAAAGGTCCTGTAATCTCTCGGGAGGACAAAGACATTTCTAAAGGAAGATAAGTGAGAAGTAACTCAGAGAGAGAGGAGGCCAGCGGGGGCCATTCTGCTCTTATGCTACATGTGCTATGTTAGAAATTCAGAAAGCGACTGAGAAATTTCGGAGCAGTCCAGTAGTAACACAAATAAAGAGGGAGCATAGAATATCATAATGAGGTCTGTCTGCAGCACCAATAGTTGGGTGGGAGCCTGGCTGAAAATTGTATTAGCACAGCCGGCCAACCGCAAAACTGTAAACATGTAGATGATAGATAGATAGATAGATACTTTATTCATCCCCAAGGGGAAATTCAGGGGGTATCAGTAGCATACAGACATCACACACAACATGCACTTAAGTACTGAATTAATTTAGATTTAGACTGATTTCTTTGAGCTGCCACCTCAATATTACCTCTCAAATTGGAAGCAGCTAACTATAGGATATGACTAAATGACAAACTGACTCAGTGTTGCAAATGAGATGAAGATCGCTGCCCGCTTCTCTCCAAGTTAGAAATGTCAAGGTTTATAGTATATATAATGTCATAGCATGTAAATGTCTGTCCAGGTCATGATGACCGCCCCTCTACTTTACACGAGCGGAGATCAGACTTTGTGGCGCCACGGTCATGAAAATGTAATACACCAGCTAAAAAAATGCCACGTCCTGGCCACGCTGTAACAAAGATTTCTCAATATAAATAACCACCACGTTGCATTGCTCGTCCAGGGCAGAGAGCAGCGTACGCAGCGTCTCTCAGAGAGCAGCGTAGTAATCAATAAATCCCAGTATTATTGCACAGGGGTCAGCATAAAAATAACATTGCCTCTATGGCTCTCAGCAGTGATGATTCTTATGGTTTTGATATCAGTCGATTAATAAAATGTTACTTTCAAGTGCTTACTGTATTATTTCTTCTGAAATATCAAGTCATAACTTTCAACGAAGCATACTTCAAGCATTAATCATAGAGCATAAGTATTTATAATAACTGTTTTGTCATATCCAAAATATTTTGTCTTTGTTCCCAGAGTCGAAAACATGCAAACAAAGTGCGACTCTATTACATGCTACATCCAGTTGATGGAGGCTGTCCGGCAAAGAAGCTACGAACGGAGGTAATCTATTCTGTTATATGGAATTCCCATTCACCTATTCTACTACTTAACCAGCCGCTACACCCAACAGGAATCCACATCTCAAATTAATTAGTGATGCTTTGAATTAAGGACATCTTAATCAGTCAGTTACATAATGTAAATAAATCATTGCCATTTGTATTAAGAAACCATGAGAAGCAAAGGTTTGTGGATTATTAATGTCAGCTAATGCATAATGCTTTAGTGTATGAGTTTACATCAATGAACCATTTAGCATACCACACCACACACTTTCCAGGCACAAGTACTGTCAGTCCCTATTTGCGTTCAGTCTCCTGTGAGACAGTATACAGTGGAGAGGGCAGGGGGACACTGATATCCGTTATAACAGACATGCTTTCTACATAAGACCCCGAGATTAAGACATGAAATGTCACCCATTGTGTTTTGTTATCTTATTTGTCACATCTCTGCTAAAAGATCCGTTAAAATCAACATTATTTATTCTACACTCCAGAAGAGATTTTCACCTCTGTTTTTCACCATCCCATAGCAACTGTCCAGGCAGTGATTTCACACCCACAGCGTATTGATCGGCTCATAACTCCCCCGCTTCCATTGTGTTTTAGAGCACACCCCTGATTATTTCGCCACCACATGGACAACGCTTCAGGCCCTCTGGCTGAATGTGAGCATCCATTGTCAGTCAGATGTGATATTTTTTTTGTCTGCACAAAGAAAGGAAAATCAGGCTGCACAGGGACGGCGGCAGTGATTGCTGGCGTTGTGGTGATGGAGTCTTGTGGAGAGAGGTAGGAAGAGGGGTGTGTCCCTTCTGGGTCATCTGCAGGGCTTGGACTCGCCACTCTGCCCACCCACTCGGTGACAGCTCGCCAAGCTCACCGGATGATTTGAGGGCACGGTGCAGGGGTCCCTAGGGACATATGAAACCCCTCCTCCAGTCCTGGCACATCATGGGCTGGAACCAGAGGTGGTGAGGGCTGAAGGCAGGAGAGAGGGAGGGATGGAGGGATGGAGGGAGGCTTTCTGGCTGATTAAATGATACCTGCAGACCACCAGACTCATTTTCGTTGGCATTACTTAAATCACTAGTGCTGTGGGCAACTGGCATTGTTTTTATTTCAAATTGAACTCACTCTAAGGGGTCACATTAAATTTTCTGCTGGAAAAAAGTAGTCCACTCAATAATGTACCAGAAACACAATTTCCCATAAAAGGCCTTAAAATGTAAATAGGCTGACACATTGAGACTGGTTTTGTTGCTTTAGGCAGTAATAAATTCACTTAGGTAAATAAAGTGAATTTAGGCTATTTTCTTTGACAAAATCAAATAAACTCAGTATCCTGTCCTTGTATCTGAGTTGGCACAATAGGAATATTCTTGTAGCTTGATGGAGATAGCAATCCATTTGAATGTAATGACAAAGATTTAGCTGATCAGCATAAAGTATCCATGCATAATATTAAGTTATTATGTTCAACTGAATTATTAATGGCAGGCATTTGAAATCGCTTATCTCATTTCCCCTTGCTCCCAGTGCAGGTCACTGGTTCATTGTAGCCATTGTTGAGCTGGGATCAAAGCATCGACGGAAGCAATAGGAGCCAGTGACCCTCTCCTTACCATACGGGCTAGAGTATGCTGCTACATGCTTTGATGATTGAAGAGGGTGCATTGTACAGTTGTATGGACTGTCCTGACTCCTCTGCATCAGTGAATGAACCCCACAGAGAGTCTCCCAAAGACAAACGGCTGTACAGAATTGCAATAGGCTAAATGGACCACTGCTTGCTTGAGGCACTCTGAAAGATATCCAGGATAAATGCACAAAGATGCTTTTTACTAGAACTATAATTGGATTCCTTCAGCTGTGCTCAGATGTTAATTCTAGATTTATTTTAGCACATTTGTCAATATCATTCTTGATGAAGAGTAAGTTCCTTATATTTATATTTCAGAGGTTTGGTTGAGCTACTTAGATGCACAGTTGGATTCATATAGAGTGTATGCATATGTTGTCTTGGGACTTGGGGAGTTATTGAAATGCCACAGTCCATGTTGTAGGGCATGATATTCCCAAGTTAATGACACTATCTGCACAACAGATGAATAATTGAGATGTCAACCTGCCCATGAATGTATAAACACAGGGGGGTTGGGTCGAATGGGTATCATCATATGTTTACCAACAACTCATGCAGTGTTTAATATCCAAGGTCAGGCAATAGGGAGATGAAAACCAATGAAGGCTTTGCCTTAGGGAGTCAAAGTAAAGACATTACGGTGTGTGTAGACAGGAGTAAACACAGCCCGCGTGTGAGTGGACACAGATGAATGCCCGGCAGCTAAACGGATGAATGTGGGAGAAGTGCATTTTGCTTTTGGCCTATTGCTGCTCAGAAATTAACTGTGACACTGTTTTATTCATTGTAGTAAAAACAACTTTAGACGTTACACATATTCACAGATGATTCAGTTAGTGTGTGCTTTAAATAGAGTCATCTTATGACACAGTGAATGGACACATATGTTGACCCTGTGTGTGTAGTGTGTGTGTGTGTGTGTGTGTGTGTGTGTGTGTGTGTGTGTGTGTGTGTGTGTTTGCTATGGGATTATTTAACCCTGCCACAGCACCGACAGCGATCGACTTCCTTTAACAAGTCCTATTGACTTCTGACCATTATGGGAGTAAAGCTGTACGGCCTATGAAGGTTAATGTGGCTTCTGCCCCATTTCCATTCTGGCATGATGCACCTAATAAGAAGCACTGCTGAAAGCATTAACAGTCAGTCTCCTTAAAAAGCTTGCAAAATTACTCTTCTCCTCGTCCTCTCTGCTGGTTATAATGTGTTTTGGGGGTCCTTGGAAAGAGCTTGTGTAATCATCCAATTTTCCTTTAAAAAAAAAAAAAAAAAAAGTCGGAAGGCTGGATAACAAACACATCCATGTTCTAACTGTGTCACACTGTTAGGTGTTAGGAAGAGGGATGCTTTCTGTTTTTAGAAGTGTGCAAATTACTTTTCTACACCATGACCTACATGCATTGACATGACGAATCATGCGTTTTTTCTGGCGATGAACACTAACACCTTTCATTTCCATGGCCCAAGACAATAATCATGGGAATGGATGCTGTCTTCCTTTTTTACTTAGAAACAGCATAGAGTAGCTATTTATATCGAAAAAAATTTCTGTTGGGCCAAATGGTTTCGGTTGGGCTTCTTGGCACATTTATTTATGTGTGATTGGTTGTACTTGTGTTTTATGTTGTGTGTATGTGTGTATGTGTTTTTTTGTGTTTATACATGCTCCTGTAGGGCAGTGAAGAGGGTGATGTGGATAAGAACAAGTGCTGTACACTCTGCAACATGTCCTTCACTTCTGCCGTGGTGGCACAGTCCCACTACCAGGGCAAGATCCACGCCAAGAGGCTAAGACTACTCCTAGGGGAGCCACCAGCCATCACCTCCAAAGGTAAGATTCCTCCTCGAACCGTCAGCTCACACACAGACACATAAAGTAGAGAGTGAGAGTGAAAGAATGAAATGGAGAGAGGAAAGAAAGAAAGAAAGAGAAGAAAGAAAAGAGAAAGAAGGAAAGATAGTCTGACAGGGAGCCCCCAGCCATCACCTCCAAAGGTAGGATTATTAGTTCCTCTAACTCTGAGCTCACACACAGACACACAAGGCAGAGAGTGAGAGAGAGAAAGCAAGAGAGAGAGAAAGAAAGAAAGAAAGAAAGAAAGAAAGAAAGAAAAGGAAAGGAATGAGATAGTCTTGACAGGGAGATCAATCTGTGGGTTTAAGTAGAGTCGCACTGGACTTGTTCTCCCCCCTGAGCCCCCACTTTGAACACTGAGTCTCTGAGCTCATCTCGTCTCTTTCGTCTCGGTCGGAGACTAAGGCTGGAGCAGTGGAAGAGGCTCTGTGTGTATATGTGTGTGTGTGTGTGTGTGTGTGTGTGTGTGTGTGTGTGTGTTGTGTGTGTGTGTGTGTGTGTGTGTGTGTGTGTGTGTGTGTGTGTGTGTGGGGACCGAGAGGCCCAGATGCAGAGCTTTCTGACAGAGTGGCCCTGACTGCACACCTGATGCTCACTCACCCGAGAGAGGCGCATGTGAGGACACATGACTGCAGGCTCCACTTTAATACCCAGCTCCACTCCAGCTCCTCTCAGCCCTCTGATCCAGGTTGGGCTGCACAGGAGAGACTCTGTCAGGCTGGAAGAGGAGATCAGTGGAGCTCTCTCACATGGCTGTGTCTGTATGTACACACTGACTATGCAATCACTGGCAATATGGCACCGCTCAAGGGGATTCTTGTTTTGTGATGCAAGAAGGGTCTTATTAAAGGTGCATACTGATAACTTTCTTCAAGTGAAGATTGGGTGCATATTATCTGGCTACATGACACCTTGAAGCAACTCAGTGTGACCACTATACCTGGCTGCTTGATGCTCATTGAGCTCAATGCAAATCAAACCAGCTAATACAGTAGGCTAACTAAAATACACACCATGCCAATCGGTAGGTATGGTGAAGGGTATGTGATGATGTGGGACTATTTTAATTCCAAAGGCCAAGGGAACTTTATCAGGATGCATAGTATCCTGCATCTATTAAATAACTGGCCTTTAAAAATAAAAATCTGCCTGCCTCTTTGGGAATTCAACATAGGTTTAACATAGGGGTATGAATACTTATGCACCCTGTATTTTAATGAAGAACATTTATTTATTTACGATACATTATTCATTCACAAAGAAAATTGGTGTCCTTAAAGGTTGGATTTTTCCTAATTTTTTTAATTAAGGCATTAAGATCCATTTTCAAAAGATAATTTTTTAATTCCTCTTTTTAGTCAACTTTAGCATAGGGCTGAATACTTTTATAGGCACTGTAGTTAGTTAGTTAGATTTTTAGCAAGAGTAAACACACTACAAATTCATCCCTAGTCATTATAAACAGAAGGGAAGCATATTGGTGGGAAGCCCTTTTAAATATTTCAAGCTCACTTGCTCATCCTGTGCAAACGCAGGGTATCTGTGCACTCTCACCACGTCCCAGTGGTGGAGATATATGGCCGGGTTTAGGTAACAGGCTCGGTCCAGGCCGTCGCACCGTTGAGTCACACACACACACACACACACACACCAGCACGCATCAGTGTTCACGGGCAGGATGGCCCGCGGTCAGAATTGACCCCAAAAGGAAGGAATGACCGGGTGAGAGCAGGAGAGAGAGAGAGAGCGGGCTGGAGGCCTCCGGGGGCTGTGAAGGGAGCAGTAGGGCAGCAACACAGGCCCAGGACCCAGAGTGCACTGATGGGTCACCATGAGCTAAGAGTATGGTCATCATCTTTGTAGGTGTGTGTGTGTGTGTGTGTGTGTGTGTGTGTGTGTGTGTGTGTGTGTGTGGGTGTGCATGTATGTGTGTGCGTGCGTACGGTGTATGCGCATGCGTGCATGTGTGTGCGTGTGTACGTGTATACGTGTGTGTGTGTGTGTGTGTGTGTGTGTGTGTGTGTGTGTGTGTGTGTGCGTGCAGTCCTTTGTGGTCAAGTCTGTGAAGAGGAACATGAAATGTTTGATGTTCTCTGACCATCCTTACTCTGCTCTCTTAAAGGGCCATGGCAGTTTGTAGAACATTAAATATTAAGTATTATTGTTTTCATATCTCAAAATAAGTCTTTTTGAATACTGTGATACTTGCCTACTGCTACTTCAATTGGCTTTGAGATTTAACCATAGCCTTCTGCTTATCCTCTCTATTAACTTTTATATGTTTTTGCTGAAAAGGCTCAAAGAGATATTTCTCACCAGTGTATGAATAAGAAATTAAATAACAATAAAGGTTGGTTGGATTAAGTAAAGATTAATGTCAAAAGAGAGTATTTTCTCTTTATCTCTTCTTAAAAATGAGATGCATTCCCTGTGTGCAATGAAGCTTAGTCTTACAATGTGGGAAGCGGCCAGCAGACTGCATTAACAGTGCTGTCTCTTTCTCACTTCATCTGAGATGTAGAAATGAAATAAATAGCCGCTGTGGCATTGGCTGGAACATTGACTCTTGCTACAGCCAAGTCTAGGGCACAGACCGAGAACTTGGACAGAGTTATCTCAAGGTAATAGAAGGATTAGAATGTTCTTCTAACTTCTGTGCTCTTTCAGAGGAGAGATTATCAGTCAAAGCTGCATACCAACATACAAAAGAGCCACGGGCACATTTATTTTCCCGCTTTGCCACTCTGCTCGCCGGGTCGGGGTTCTGAAGTGAAATATTTGTTTGTTATGTGTACTTTGGCCGATACCGGACCTGAATCTTTGAGCCAGGAGCATTATCAATCCGTCACAGCTGATGTTTCTGCCGACACTGTGCAACTCTGGAGGTGCACTGGCCTTAACCTGAAAACATTGTCTTTCAATTTTGTTTTTACTGTGGCGGCGACTCGTTGGGTTTGATTTGTGTCCTCGTAGTGGCTATTATTTGGAGGTCTCAGAACTGTTTTTGCTGGCGAGCTGACCTTGGCATAGCTTGCATGGGCCTGGCAAAGTCCTATGATGTATTTGCACCCAGTCTTGGACTCGTTGTGTATACAGCTGCCAGGGGGCTGGCAGTGTAGAAGCAGATAGCGGTTTAACACTCTGGCCACTCACAGACATAGTGTCCAGCAGTGAACGAGGGATGGACAGAAGGACAGTGTGATTTATGTGTTTTTTTATTCAGAACTGTAATTTCTCTCTCTCTCTCTCTCTCCCTTGCTCTCTTTCTCTCTCTCTTTCTTTCTCTCTGTGGCAGAGATTGGGACTCCATAATCTTGGCAGTTTTCTTTAAGATAATTTGTAAGTAAGAAGTGAATAACACTGTATTAAACATGCATTTATCATTACCAAAAATGAGGTAAAGGGAAGGGAAAATATGGCTCTTGATGATGTAATTAGATCAGGCTCTCTTTCTCTCTTTCTTTCTCACTCTCTCTCTCTTTCTCTCTTTCTCTCTCTCTCTCTCTCTCTCTCTCTCTCTCTCTCTCTCTCTCCTCTCTCTCTCTCCTTGCCCAAGCTCACAGACCTCCTGCTGAGGACTCCCTCAGACAGATTTGTCCTCTCGCCTCTCGCTGTGTGAAGTCTGGTCTCAAAATCTGCTCACTTGTTTCACAAAGCGTTGACCGCCTGGTAGTTATTCCAAACGATATGCATATTTCAGATCTTGCTGCAGCAGGTGTCACTGTTTGTGAGCTTTTGCTGAAAAAAAAAACAAAACAAAGATGAACAAGACCCCATGTGTTCCAACAGAAACTACAAAAGGTGTCGCCACATAAAACCATTATACATGCCACATGCACAAATGCTATCTTCTGGCTGATTGATTGCCTGAGTTCATTGGACAGCTATGAAAGAAAACATAATATGTGGGGAAGTTACATGCCATTTCATGCATGTAATATAGACAACATTTTCCCATAGGGTTTCTTTTCTACAACTTTCATTAGCAAAATGAATCCTTGTGAAACTTCTCTCTGGTTGCCTGTTATAAGGATCCCTGATGTTCATTATAAACAAAGTTTCCAGACAGTTTAGGTATTGCTAAAGGCTTATAAATGCTTTTGTTAAAAGCTCACAGTGCTTTGAAGAGGACCATCTGGACCCCTGGTTGTTGTATATACACTTGTGAAGTGTATTAGTAAATTGAAAGCTCCTGAGAGGGGTCCAGTATGCTGTTGGGCCTTTTGTGTGGGAAAAAACGGCAAATGCACTTCTGATTAGAACAGCTGTTCCCTTCAAAATCCATTTAAACGGCGATGACAAAGAGGGGATGAGGAATTTGTACAAGCCGCCCTTTTTCTATCATGCAGAAATGAGTGTCACAATGGCTGGTGATTTTCATTTGAGTGTAATTAATAAGCTCAACGAGACGAGTGCACATTCTTGGCAATCCAGTGTTCTTTCCCTCAAAGATTTTCCACGACACAACAAAATGAAGCGAGTGACTCATCCCTTATTTCTGCCTTCATCTGATGCCGCAGTTAATGTCTGTCACTCAATCTATCACATTTATGAGGCAACCGAGGCCATTGTTAACATTTGATGTCTTTTGTACTGGCAGGGGTTTGCGGTAATTAAAGTGAATAATGCCAGGCGAGCTTGTCTGTGTCTCAGAAATGAGAAGCCCAAACGTATGGGGCGTATGGGCACCCTGTACCTGATGACTGCAGACGGATTGCCTCATGTGACCGCTAGTGTGGCCTATTCATCACATTAGAGTCACATCGCTCCCACTGCTGCTCATTAAATGCAGGCCCCCAAGGAGACGTACTGTAGGTCTAATTTGTGTTCCGTGGACCAGAAAATGCCCAAATTTACAAAAGGCTTTTAGACCCATGCGTCTAGCCTTTGACAAGCTCTGACAGGTGAGGTAAATTGCCAGGAAAAACATCCTGGTGCAATTATCCCCTCCTATCCGGAACCTTTTGGCATCTTTTATTCATGGTCTCTGTCATACTATCTATATTGGCCCACTAGATTGCTCTTTTTAAGCAGTCATGCAAATATTGATTGCCAATATCAGGGGACTTCTCCACTGGGGAGCAATGCCTCATCACAGAGGTTATCACGCAGCCTGGACCTCATCACTGATCCAGATGCATGTTTTCATTATATCCATGTGCACATGTGCATCTAACAACAAATTCAAACTCTTTAACCCCAACATGACCAAAGAAGCTATTCTATCAGCATTTCAATTGTGTAGAGAGTGGTGTCTCGGACTATCTTGACCCCTCTCCTCAGAGGTCATTTCTCTCTCTCTTCATCCCACTCTCTCTCTCTTTCTCTCCTGTGTGTTTCTCCGCAGAGCTGACGGCCAGCACGGGGCAGGTGGCGGCAGGGGAGATGCCCGCGTCGGTGCCCTCCAGACAGGGCCGTGTGTCCCACCGCTACTGCCAGCTGTGCAAGGCCTGGTTCAACAACCCCAGCATGGCGCAGCAGCACTACGACGGCAAGAAGCACAAGAAGAACGCGGCGAGGGCCCAGCTACTGGAACAGCTGGGGGAGAGCCTGGAGCTGGGCGAGCTCAATGGTAAGCCGACTGAAGCCTGTTCGCACGTGTGTTGAACGTGGGGAACGTATTTGTGTGAGACCCTTGTGGTATACATTTCATGTTATGGTCACCTTTCGAATCATGTGTGTCACAACCCAGTAGTCCACCCCTCATCAGCATGGATGTAGATAGTTGTATGTAAATACTGTTTCATTTTCACATTACTGCTCATGCAGAAGCAGGGCCCTTTTAATCACACTTAGAAGAGCCCACAAAGGCAAGCCGTGTCATTAAGGACTTCCATTATTTAGCAGAGATCAAATGAGACTTCCTGCGTGGGAATTATCAGCAGGTAATTAACGGTGAGCCCAAGCAGTGCTCGTGCTCATCTGTGCCACCTGAGCGCTGCTGACTAAAGTCGACCAGCAGGAAGTAAAGATCAAGAAAGCAGGGCGGCTCCAGCGTACTGGCAGGTACCTAAAGGGACGGAGGTGCAGGCTTGTGTGGAGGAGACATTAGTGGCTGTGTGTGTGTGTGCTGGCTGTGTGTGTGTGTGTGTTATAGCGGTGAGCTTAGCCGTGCATTCGCCCCACTAAGGCTCTGACTCACTTCTGACTCATTGCTGCGGCTACAGCAAAGCTCTCAGCACTGCACCTCTTCAGTAGTCTCTCTCTCTCTCTCTTTCTCTCTCAGTCTGTCTGTCTGTCTGTCTGTCTCTCTGTCTCCCCTCTCTCTGTCTGTCTCTCAGTCTGTCTCCCTCCTCGCTCCCAGGATGGTTGAAATAAGCTTGGCTTGTGTTCGGCTCCCCCATGATTACTAATCTGCTCGGTGCTTACACACACTGCTCAGCTGTATTTATATTGACCAAAAAAAAACACACACACACACACTGACACACATGGAATTGACCCACTTTATTGGTGTCCAAAAACATGCACCAAACTGAGGCAGTCTCCATGCCGTATAACGGTGCATGATTGAAGCTGCTGCAGCGTTTGTCCTCATATGCTGCCCACAGATAAGCAGGGTAGCAGCAGATCCATTATTTGATGCCAGTTAAATTAAAAATCAAATGAAAACAATTGGTTTAATGGTTGCAACAGTTTGAGGCCCTTTTTGCCTGGATGGGAAGAAAGGAGCAATAGATGGATGGAGATAAAGGTAGGAGGAGTGCAAAAAAAAGAGAGCTGGAAAGAGATGGGGGCCACACATTTGCCAAATAGCTTGGTTTTCCATCCAACTTTTTAATGTATATTTGTTTCTATTTGATTACATTTATTCACTGATGTTTCTGTAAAAGTTGCCCTTACAACCTCGCGTTTTGATCCTACAGCTTTTCACACCTCATTCCTTCATAAGGACAGTGTCCATTCTTAATTTGCATAACACAACTCCTCTGCAAGAGACTTTTTGTTTGTCCGATTTTCTTTGAATGCGCAAAAAAAGAGGTAAATGATTTGGATAGAAGCCCGGCTACTCTCTGGATAACAAACTGGGCGCTCAGCGCTACGTGCAGTATATTGTCCTGATTAATAATGGATCCGGGGTAAACGTTATTGATTATCCTCAGAATGCCCATTTGTTATCCGAGCACACTCCAAACAGCTTGCTGTGGCTCGGGTCAGGCTTCGTGCAGCTAACATAACTCACACAATGTGTTATCACAGGTGATTCATGACCCATGAGGTAGGTCAGTCTCAACTTATTACTCTTTTAGGCTACCCGACAACATGTTGGGATCTCCCATAGCATTTTAGAGGCCACTGTCAGATCTGGTTCATCCCCTCAGCACAGAACTAACTTATTTTGCACTTCAAATACTGTAAATGTTCAGAACACAATTTAATCACCAGCAAAAATACAAATGGAGAAATCCCACCAACCATCAGTCAATCTCATCTAAATCTGCATGAAAGCAAATCACGCATGTAGATGAATATGTTGCTCTATTCTGATTCAACTATTTGTGTTCACTTGGTACACTTCACATTAGATAGGAGCTCAAATGCAGCATGAGAATGGTGATTTCACATAAATTGTTTACCGTACCTTATTGGGTTTTGACTGCAAATGGTGGTATGTGTACAGTAAGTAAGCCGTGTGAATGGCCCCTTTATCTGTAGTGATCGGTGTGAGAGTAGGCAACAGACGTGCTCCTGTGTGACAGATGTGAAGGACGCGCTTAACGCTACGCCGTCCCATCGCCCCGCAGCTAATGTGCTGCACGGAAGCTCTCCGCAGCACGCGTGTATTCAACACATGAGTCACCTCTAGTTCTGTTCCGTTCCGTTCCGTTCCGTTCTGTTCTGTTCTGTTCCAAAACACAGGATCGACTTTGATGTGGGTGCATTGAGTATGCTTCAGGTTCCTGAGGCTATAAGGTTGTGTTTATGTTCTTGTGTGTATCTCTCCATGTGTGTGTGTGTGTGTGTGTGTGTGTGTGTGTGTGCAAGCACTGCATACATCACATGTTCTTTCATACATTTCATACACTATGAATCAGGCCAAAGACGGATTTGTTAAAGTTGCATCTATATTGCCTTATTATTGGAAACATGAGCTTATTTCGTAGATGATATTATGTTTGCTTATGCATGCTTGTAATCCACCTGTGCAATGTGTGTGTGTGTGTGCATGTGTGTATGTGTGTTTCTGCGCGTGTGTGTGTGTGTGTGTGTGTGTGTGTGTGTGTGTGTGTGTGTGTGTGTGTGTGCATGTGTGCATGTGTGTGTGTGTGTGTGTGTGTGTGTGTGTGTGTGTGTATGCGTATGTGTGTGTATTGTCTCCTCAGGCCTGAAGCGAAGCCACACATGTGACGTCTGCCATGTCACCCTCAACTCAGTGGCCCAGTACCACGCACACCTGCAGGGCTCCAAACATCAGAATAAGTGAGTACCCCCTCACACGCTCAGCACAGCACAGCCTGCAGCTAGTAGCACACTTTACATAGGACATCTATAGGGGGACTGTCACCATGACTATCTAATATGATGTTAAATGTGATAATATGCACCACGAAATACACAGTCACATTACCAAGGCATGCAAGTATACAAAGGTGTCAGAGCACAGTCCAATATAAATCCCTAAATAGTTTTTAATGGTGAATATTCTCACTTGAAAAGGTGAATTAAAGACGATATTGACTTTGTCTTATTAATAGACACGTGGTATCCTTGAAAAGTGAGTGCGTGGAGCAGAGGTGAGAGGGAGGTGTGAGGGTGAGAAGGAGGTGTGAGTGCAGCGGGCTTCTGCGCGGAGAGCTCGAGTGTGATTTGGCCGGCTCGTCCAAGCTGCTGCTGAGCACGTGGCAGCATTACTTCACCCCCGTCGCTTCTGATGACTTTTGCACGGGTGGGCAAGGACGCGGGTGACAGGGGGCCAGCCATTTCGTGCGGGCCGGCGTGCTTCTGCTTGGCCACACTGGAATTCCCGTGGGCTACTCTGGGCCTGTTCTGTGAGACCTCCGCTGCCCCCCCTCCTCTTCCTCCTGCACCACCATCTTTCTTTCTCACAGGTTCAGCTTGGAGAGCACAGCAATGCATCTTCTGCATGCACTGCAGAGCACCAACACATGCTCGGTTCTCCTCAGACGACCCCCCAGTACTGTGGGGTTAAAGCAAGGGGCAGCCAACATGCAAATCGGTGGTGCGCTCACACAATGCCTTCATGTGCACAGGCTTTCTTAGCATGTTTTAGTCACACGCTCTTAAACACTAACACTTCTTCATCTACTCTCTGTATCACACACACGCACGCACGCACGCACGCACGCACGCACACACACACACACACACACACACACACACACACACACACACACACAGTCACACTAATAGACTTTCATTCACACACACCCACATACATGAAGATGTTGGATACCCTCACACACACACACACACACACACACACACACACACACACACACACACATACACACATACACCCGAACCTAATCTCTATGTAAATGGCTTATGATTTCCTGCAGCGCCTTTATGTGTTTTGCGCATTCACACGGGGCCAGGAAGAGTTGCTGAGGTCATGTCACGAGAGATAAAGTCTCCGCTGCTCCCTCTGCTGCACCCAGCTCTGTGGAGGACTGTATTCGGTGGCCCAGAAAAGGTCATGTGTCTTTAGTCATGCAAACAGTTTTTTTTTTTTGGTTCATAAACTAAAGCATTGACCCTGTTGACCTACTTCCTTATAATCTTGTGGTGCATGCTAGAGGTCACGCATGTAGTGAAACAAAGCAACAATACCCTGCATATCTGCTAGTCTAGAGCGTGTGTTGTGCCTTATGCAATCAATATGTGATCTCTGAAAATCATGGCATGGGCTCTGGTGAGGTAAGTTATCAATACTTCACTAATGGGCCTGTCACATCCAATAGCCCTGGCCTTAGATGACCCCATAGGGCTGCTTGGATGACAACCGCATTACTTTGCTAGGGGTTGTGTGTTTGTTGGAGGACATTGTACAAGCTTGCATAAAGAGGTTGTAGGGCACAGATCTGAGGCCTGTAATTTATGATCATTAAGAAAAACATGGCAGTTCTGAGACACATCAGTGGAGCTATGGGGGAAGATCTCTATTGATCTGTTGTGGTCAGGTTGTGACCTGCTGCAAGCTCTATTATTAGCATGTCAGACAACAGGCACACAGTGGACTCATGGATCACAGGAAGTGACCCGGCCTGCCCATAAACATACAGTAGCCGGCCGCCAAAATGGGTGCTTTTCATTAAATGTGAATTTTTATGTCAGAGCCATAATTGCATACTTGTATAATTTCATGTTTTAATACAGATTTTTTTTTCACAACTCTCACTTACACTGCATCTGCGAAATGAAAGGGTTGTTTTTAAGGGTATTAATCATTTTCTATCATTCACACCACATGTGTACTGAGGAAGGAGTAACATGTCTCTCCCTCTCCCTCTCTCTCTCCTCTCTCTCTCTCTCTCCCTCTCTCTCTCTCTCTCTCCTCCTCTCTCTCAGTTTGAAGAATCAGTGAATTTCAGAATCTCACCAAGTGTTGGATTTCCTGTCGGGCCGCCTCAGCCTGTCGTCTGCCCACTTTTCTCTAAGTTCTCCTCCTGGTCTGATCTCTCTCCTCTTCTCCTCCATCACTGTGTTTCCCTAAACAAATTAAACCAGAGAAAATACTTCAGGTGTCGTTTTGCCTTGTGAAAACCCCTTTAACCATCCTGAAAACCTGATGTCAACACACTTCGGGCAGAACTCGAAAAAGACTACTGTAAGATGTCAAACACTGGATGTGACTAAAGACACACCTTCCTCCTGACATTCCTCATGGCAATGGCGACGTCCCCACTGGATCCGTGGTGGAGTGATTTTGTGAACACACACAAGCAGAGATCCTGAGGAGTGAACCGTGCTTCATACCATACAGACTGTGTCAGTAGCCTATACTGTATATACAGTACCATATTGTGAAGCGTCTTTACTTTCTGATTAACAAATGCTGCTCTTGGGACAGGTATGTGCTGTGTCTATGTTTGATATTAGGCTCATGTTTAACGTGTAAGCTTTGATAGCTAGCTACGTTGATATCATAAGCTGCCTGTATCATACCATCTCTATGGTCACCTTTTGTCAACCCTGAAGGGTCCACACCATGCTAAATATGATATTATTGGTTATTTTGGGTGGATTTCAGTCCTACAGGGTTTGGCTTGCTCTTGTGGGTGTAAATTATTCACATTTTCTCTAATTTGGCTTCATTTTGTCGTGACAGATGTGCTCTTTGTCTCAGGGATGTCTGATTGATCACAGACCATGAAGCAAGGACATGGACATTCAGTTACTGTTTAATCATGTCTGTTTAACAGGGAAATATGTGTAACTTTCCGGTATATTATATA
Source organism: Alosa alosa (assembly GCF_017589495.1). Lineage (NCBI taxonomy): Eukaryota > Metazoa > Chordata > Actinopteri > Clupeiformes > Clupeidae > Alosa > Alosa alosa. The sequence goes on along the minus strand of NC_063200.1, from coordinate 26,070,897 downwards.
GTCTAGAGCCTATATTAAAAAAATATGTAATTTATATTAATTTATCTGGCTGATACTAGATGATACTAAAGGATGATGATGGATGTCTATGTTTTATTCTGCCAGATTTTATTTTTCACAACTCAATTCTACTGTAAGTAATATAATATATATTACCTCAGTAATTGATGGAGGACTGCGCTCTAATACTGTATGTTCTGTCTGCTGGCCTTACAGGATGCTGGTAAATTACTGTATTAGCCAAGTGAGTGACTTTTAAATTGCCCTTGTGTGCTTCTCTGCTCTGTGAAAAAAAAACATCTTTTATGGATTTGGGGCATAAACCATTACCTGTAAGTAAATATTTCACATTCAGAAGTACATGTTATTTGGTATGGTGCTACAACTCATGCTAGTTTGAAGGTAAAGCATCATTCAGCAAAGTTGAAAAGACCATGTACCATGTCTTGCCTCTTTTGAAGAGTATCTTTGGAAATAAAACATTGGGTCAACCAAATGTGAGATTAGCACTTTTCTTGATGTGTTTTGCTTTGAAGTAGCCTGCTCTGTCCAGATGGCAGGTGACTCTTTCTCAGGCTACGACTCAGAGTATTTATCCAAAATGACATACTGCTTTCCATGACCTGGATCCCACAGTAACCTAGTCCAAATTCAGTAAATACGATATGGGTTCAGGGCAGTTGGAACAGGGAGAAAACAAATGGCTGCCAACCAGTGCATAACAGATGTGGGAAGTCCTCTAGGACTGTTGGAACAAAGAGTCAAAATAAAGCAAGGAGTAGCTGTGTGCAGGCCTGAGTCTTCTGGCACTGTATATTGGGTGCTGGATGTGACCTAAAATATCAGGTAATTTATCAAGTGTTATGTACCCAGCAAGACTTCACATATGCTTATCAAGTTGCAGACAGAGGACAGGAAAAAGAACACAAACAGTAAGTCTGTCTGTTAGCAGTGCAACAACAATTTAATGAAACTTGGTGGATTGTAGTAGCATGGGCCAAGAAAGAACCTATTAGATTTTGGAATGGACCTCAAGGGGTGGATTCACGAATTACCAGTTGGCTGTGGTGGAGGTTAGCGCTCTAGTTTCAACTAGAAGTCATAATGAATTCAAAAGTCATAAAGTCTTTCTCTCAAGATGGTTCTTGAATGTGCGAGTGAATGAATTATAGTAACCTCCTTGAGAGACTTCTGAAGAAAGTTTATGACATTTATATAATAAAGATTCTTGATAGACTGTCAAAAATGACATAATAATAATGTTTCTGGCAATACAATTTGAGTAATGACATCAACATGGACTTTCTCAACCAAATATAGACTGAATATATAGACTGTTCACTTCATGACAATGTATTATAATAACAAGGCACTCCAGTGTTCAATTATGCCACCCCAGCCAGTGTCTAGATGACCTGCTTACCAGGCAGTACTTAATGTGATTTGTCATGCGGCACCTTCTATCAGCAAATTTATTTGCATATTTTAGTCCTACTGTGATTGTGGAAGTCAATACAAAAACACTCAACAACGTCACAGCAGGAGGCGCCGATGATGAATTCACTGTCTCAGTGCATGAATAATATAACACTTAAAGGGCAAAGGATTGTGTTGTCAAGAAACAGACAACAGTCGGATCTGATCAGAAAGTGGAGTGAGTCAGCCTATTGTGTCCTGTGATTTGGTCTAAAAGATAAGGGTCTGTGTGATCTTTAGAAGCATCAGAGTAGCCTGTCAGAGAGTTGCTTTTCAATACAACAATAAAATCAGATGCCAATGACTTCCAGGAATGTGATAGCCAAGGCACTAATGCTCGGCTGACCTCAGCAAATCTTTATTGATGCGATTGCTTTTTCCTGTAGCTTGGAGGGACACATTTGAAGGCTACACACTCAGACATGATCGAACAGCATTGGGCTCCCGGGAACACACTATGTGGTGACTCTTCCCCTCCTCTCAGCCCATTGGTGTTTATATGGCCATAATTATTGCACTGAAATGAACAGAGTAGCAGAACAGTGTACCAGACTCTTTCTTTAGGTGTTTCTAATCCACTGTGCTACCAATTTGTAGTTTATTTTATGGGATTATTAAATCACGTATTAAATCATCATTTTTTTTTTGCTCTCTGGGCATCCATGAAACTAGAGTTTGTTCAATTCACACAAGCATCTAATTGTGTATTAGTGTCTGCGGCTCTCATCATGCCTGCTTCCTGTCGGAGCGTCATCAGTCAATCAGGCTGCATCAGTATGCAAGCCTCTACTCAGATGGCCTGCTGCATGACCATGTTAAGCGATCTGTTTTCGTTGCTCTAACTGGGGGAGCAGCTGTGCAAAAACTCACAGCTTCTCTCACGTATGGGGTGAAGTGGATGGCTCTCGCTGTGGTTTGTCACGGAGGGCTGCATTTAACTGGAAGTGTCTGATTCATTCATTCAGGATGGATGGGCTCAAGTGGATGCATTTAGTTACGAGAGGAGGAGGGCCAGATTAGAATTGCACACGCAGTTACACAGTCTACACACACAAACAAACAAACCCAAAGACGCACATGTGTACATGCCCGTTTAAATATTGAATAACATGCCAACTTTCACACATCCCTATTTGGCTCGTGGGTTATGAGAGCCGTTCCGTAGGCTACATACGCAGGAGAGATGTTAAATTCCTAGTGCTATAGGAATTTCGCACAGCGGCCAATCAACAACCAAGCGTATTTACAGTACCGTCAAAACCAAAATCACTAACAAACCACAAATTACTAACAAAACATCACCAACAGAACAGCCTTCCAAAGCATTTCACTGGGGTTATCAAGCAGGTTCATAGGCATTTCATTGGATTAGGCCCACAACACCTCCAGAAGGCTCAACAGTGGTATCTGGTGTTTCAGGTGTTTTATGAATAGGTAATGTATAGGCAAAGTAAGGTCTGACCCAAAACTGATTGCAACATTTGACAAACAAATTGTCCAAGGCATGGAGGAAGATAATACATGTCTTAACTGGTATCATATCTCATCTAGAGGGTATATGCTTTTAGAAAATATATAGTTTAGGGTGTTTAATCTGTTTTCTCTGGACAGTATAGGCCAAAATGCATCCACTTTAAACTAGATTCGCCTTTATAGAATAGAGGGCAATGTATTGTGCATGGAGGAAGATGGGAAATGTCTTAAATGGTGTTATATCTCCTCTAGGGGGTATATGCTTTCAGAAAATATATAGTTTAGGGTGTGTTTAATTTGTTTCCCTTAATAGTGCAGGCCAAAATGTATCAGCTGTTTACTTGATTTGCCTATACAGAATAGAGGGGTATGTGTTTTGCATGGTATGGAGGAAGATGGGACATAAATTGATTGATGCTATATTTCATGTACAGTGCATATGCTGTTAGAATTTGTATAGTTTTTACTATGACTTTGGTAAAACCATGACCCATGCATAGGCATGCATTGTTAATTATTAGTCTTAAACTATATTTATTAGTATAGCATGCACCTTTTTGCCAGATGTCACAACAATAGAGTCACCTTTTTGACGGCTAACTGCAATTATCCCATCGGCACCCTTCTTTCGAATTTGGACATCATCATGTCCATCTTCAACTTTGCCTTCAAAATTTTCCTGCATTCACTAACATAAACATATACTGTGCTGTCTGATTATTGTTTTAGACAAAATTGTGCAAAGTAAAGGGGGATCATACAGGCCCCTCTGATTGGACAGACAGTCTATTATTCAACCCCTGGGCAAGAGGTCAATTACAGTCTTGGAAAATGATGGACTGATACTTTAGTGTGACATACTGTATATGTTTCAGTGACCTCTAAATCAGGTTAAACACCAAAACCACTTTCCTAGGCTGAATAATGCTTAACTATGTGTTTGTATAGCTTGAACATTGTGGAATACTTACATGCAAAAACACACTGGCTCTATTTAAAGAGTCAACAACCATTTCCATTGATTCAAAGGGCAAACATGTAAAAATAGACACCAATTTTGCAACAAACCAGTCTGAAATAAGCCAAAGAAATTCACTCTTTGAAAATATGAAAGAATGTTCCTCAACAATGCAACATTCTAAAATTCCATGTTAAGTTAGATGGGGTCAGATATTCTTTAGAATGTGTATTCTACAACATTCTAATTACAGTTTTGTCAGTATTTGCTGAAGAATAATGCATAAATCAACCCTCATTTTAACATATTTCCGCCAAATGGATTTTCATGGTCTTCTACTATGGTGTTTAGATCACCAATTGAAATATAAAAGTCTGAAAATAAATTCTATTGCAATTAGTTTTGGGTCATACCTGACTTTGCCTGGACTATTAGCTCCGTTGTGGTATTTATACAAATTAGCTATATATAGACCCTTTCAACAATAAAAACAAAAACAATGCTTGAACGTTCTATTTGGGCCCCAATCTACTTCCTCTGCATTAAGATAACATATGGAATGTTAAAAAGGAAGTCTTGTGGGGCCAACTATGATGCTGATAGTGGAACCAAGGGGCAGGCGAATTCCCGGAAGTAGAAGAATCAATGTAGGCTGGAGGGACCACTTCTCTGCTAACCCCATAGAAGCACATTCATTTTAGGATTTTTTTGAAATGCCATAACTACATATAGCATATATCCTGTACCGACATTGTAGCTTCTGTATTATCTACATAAACAATAGAAGGCAAAACAGGCTCAGCTACCTTGTATGTAACGTTGAGGTTCCCGTAAGAAGTAAAGTTAGCGAGTCCGGTTGTAGGGAAGCTAACGCACCGTAGGGAGATAACCGTATTGTTTGGATAAGAAGCTCAGTCCAGCCAGCACGGAAACTCATGAACAAAGCTATGTAGCCTACAATACCATTGTATGTTAAGGTAAAGCATTGGATAGAGGCAAGTAAACCTAATGAAAAACGGCACTAACGATAATCATTTCAGAGGTTTTCGATGGATTGACCGTGGGTCAGAAAAGTGTTAAGAAGATTAGCTTCTAGTGCTAGGTAGCAGTGCTAGGCTGTAACTTTTCGTTTGTTTTACCATGACTGTTTTGAAGATGATCATGTGTGGTAGTTTCAACATTAACACTTGATATCTTAAATAAATGTTTTAACTTTGATGACTTTGAAGGCAAAGGAAGTGTGAGAAGAATTTCTGTATAGCCTATCTATCATATGATTTAGTTCGATGGCTAACGTCAAAGTTAAGTGCGAAGTCTGGCGAGTACTGGGGGACCAACTGAAAAATCGTTCTATTTGACTCAGTGCCCTCCCATTGAAAAACGACGGAGTCTGTTCGTCCATTTCTTTTACTGTCTATGAGTGGAACTCTCTTGAAAGGGTCTATAGTATTTTTCTAAACGTTCCCTTATTGGGATTCTTCGGGGCTTTTTTCTCCTTACTCAGGACATATTGAGGATACAAAATCAGTTAAGTTTGCTTCTATTTGTTCAACCTTTTCTTCATAAAATGACTGGACTATTACATGGCTAGTGGATTTGGAGCCTATTATAATCTTAGCTGCAGAATTCTGAATCAGTTGGAGCCGATTGTGTAGCTTATTAGGCATTCCAGACAAGATGGAATTACAGTAGTCAAGGTGGAATGTCACATATGCATTTACAAGGACTTCTGCACTCTGCTGAATGAGCACTGGGCGTAGCCGTGCAATGTTCCTTAGATGGAAAAAGGCACTTCGAGACATTCTGTTTATGTGCACACTAAATGAAAGTGTATTGTCCAGTATGACACCAAGGCTCTTGACCTGGTTGAAGCAAGGGATGGTGCTGCCATCTACACGAGGGTGTAGGGTGAAAGGTTCCATCTTAGCAAGAGCTAATTTGGAGCCAACCACTAGCAGCTCATTCTTACTGCTATTCAGCTTCAGGTAGTTTTGTGTCATCCACAAGTTTATGTCATGGAGGCAGGCAGTAATTGTAGCTGGCGGAAGAGTGGCAGTGAGTTTTGTAGATAAGTAGAGCTGGGTGTCGTCAGCATAGCAGTGAAATTGAACACCATGTTGCCTGAGGATAGTGTCAAGTGGTAGAAGGTAGTTAATAAACAACATGGGCCCAACACAAACCCCTGGGGCACCCCTTGTCACAGCACGACTCTCAGACTTGCAACTTAGCATTTGTACATATGTGTTCTTCCAGAGAAATAGGAGGTGAACCACTGGTGAACACTGCCCCGCACTCCGATATTGGCTAAACGTTCCAGGAGAAGATGGTGAGAGATAGTGTCAAAGGCTGCACTGAGATCAAGGAGAATCAGAATGGAAATAAGTCCATCATCAGCTACACAGAGGAGGTCATTAGTAATCTTAATCATGGCCGTTTCAGTACTGTGCATAGGACGAAATCCAGACTGGAATTGCTCAAAGAGGTCATTGTCCTTCAGGTGATCCTGGAGTTGAGTTGCCACTATCTTTTCAAGAACTTTGGAGAGAAAAGGCAAGTTGGAAATAGGCCTGTAGTTGTTGAAGTTGTCAGAATCCAATCCAGGTTTTTGCAGGATGGAGGTACAGTGCCAGAGAGAAGAGAGGTGTGAAATATTGATGTAATCATCGGAGCAATAGATGGCAGGCAGCTCTTAACCAGGCTTGTTGGAAGAGGGTCCAGCTGACAGGTGGAGGAATTGCACTTTTTGATGAGGCCACAGATGGTACTTTCAGCAGGGAGACTGAATTCACAAAGTTCATTGATGGAAGATGAGCCCAGAGTGCTCAGTGAGCATGGTTGTTTCAACTGGGTAATTGAACATTCTAAATGCTGGTGGATTGCCTCAATTTTGGTACTGAAAAAGTTCAGGAAGGCTGAGCAGCGTTCATCAGAGAGTTGCTGATGGGTGATGTTACCAGGTGGCTTAAGGAGACCATTAACAGTGGAAAAGAGAGCCCTGGTGTTTCCTTGTCCTTCACTGATTATCTTTGCATACATACATTATAGTATGATGTTTTTGCAACACAGAGTGCATTTTGATATTGATGCAGGTGTTCAGAATACATGTCTTCTTTATGCACAAAGACCAGTCTTTTTTGACAGCCACTCCAGGCGTCGGCCTAAGGATTTCATATGCCGAAGTTCAGGTGTAAACCAAGGAGCGGAGTGCACAAATTAAACAGTTCGCATCTTCATAGGAGCAAGTCTGTCAAGTGCTGTAGATAGTCATTATAGTGGTCAACTAAATCCCCTAATGAAGTATTAAAAGCAGGGGAGGGATAAGTGGCAATTAGAGAAGTGAGTTTCTCTGGGTCCACCTTTTTAATGTTGCGATGACATCACACGCTGAACCTTGGACTTCATGACAGGCAGATGGGTGTCAAAAAGTACAGCTTTGTGATCACAGATGGGTATAATATAGCTTACAGCTTGCATCTTCACCCACCTATTGACTGAGGTTCTGTGGATTTGGAAGAACATCATAAGTTGCTCCTAAAATAAATTCAATGTGGTAAGCATCCATGGCCCATAGCTCCTTCCAGGTGTAGTAATAAGAGGCTTATAACAACAGCTACTGCGCTACTACTACTATTACTACTGACAACTGAGGTCAGTCAAGGTGTATGTTTGTGCTGGATTTTACAACGGCATTGAACGCGATTCAGCCAATCATAACCAAGGACCGGAACTATCCGTTTTAGAAAATATAATATAATATAAGATAATGTAATATAATACATATGCTACATGACCCCTTTATAAGCAATTTATTTTGCACATTCAATGTTTTCTGTGTTTTGAGCACAGCAGTATTGTATATGAGGGACATCAAGACTCGTGAAACTTGTGAAATTGGTCCAATGTATTATTGCCAGCTGTGTATTTACCAGCGTGTCCCTCCTTTTTATTTTTATTTATTTTATTTAGGTACTGTCTGATTGAAATCCCTGCCTAGAGGCAGGTAAAAATGACATTTGCTGTAGACCAAATCATATAGGATTTCACTAGAAATCTGTATGAGCTTAAGTGTCTGAACTGAATGTTGAGGGACCTTGAAACCTGAGTCAAGCATTTTATCATTTTTTTATGCTTAATATTGGAGATAAGGGGAGAAAATAATTGACCCAATTGACAACCTTCTTTAATCACAATTTCACAGTAGCAGGAACTGCTCCAGAGATACTGCTGCTCTCTCAGTCGATTGATTAAGATCAATAGCATCTAATTAGGTGAGATAATCTAGCGGGACCAAGAGTGTACAAACTCCAAAGTCAGCTGTCTGAGGAAGGTCGTTCCTGTCCCTCAGCATGGCTCTCCCTGTGTTTTGCATTCATTAAAACCTCGACAGGATTTCAAAAGAATGTTTCAGTTGACTACACAGGCATCCTCTCTCTCCATTTACCACATACCACACCTACACTATCCTTGTGACGGTGCTGTTCATAGCAAACTCCTGATGTCTTGTTATCTTAAAGACTATATCTGACCCAATCCAGGACTACCTTGAGATCCTCCACCCCGGTAGTGATAACCAAGAGTCTTCTGTTCATGTAGTCACAATCCTGCCAAGGATGGGGATGATCACTGCACTGTTAAAGCCCCACTAATCTCTATCTAGGCATGCTGCCGATAGACCATAACATCAAACATTCATGATGGAACACGTGTGATATGTGTCGGATGTTATCACCTGCTTAATAGGTTTATGTTACTCCCGTGCAAGGCCTCAATTGTGTCCCATGGAGAGGGTGGCATGTGAACCAAGTACACGACAAGGTCATGGTTGAAAGGTTCAAGGCCATGGGAGGCTTGCTATATAAATAGGTATGGATTCTTTCACACTCGACACCATCTGGAATCCTGCCTGAATCATTGATTGTGCCCTTCAGAAGCCAACATAGAGCACCTGCTCACATGAACGCCTTCATTGAGGGCCCATTCCACACACAAGACAATAAATGCACACATCTGGTTCTCTCACCACTGTCTGGAATGAAGTTCCATCCAGACTCCTTATGCTGGGGATCCCCTGTGGTCAAATGGGTTATACAGCTCCATTTGATAGTCCAATTCTCGGTCCAGTATCGGTGGTTTGCCTAAGCATAATTGTTGTAATTTCCTTGTTAGACTAATGTTCTTGCAAATTATTCATTTTTGGCTGCCATCTGGTATTCACAGAACATCTGGGCAAAGCAGAACTTTGTGGAAATTAGTCTTCCTCCATGGCAAGCTGTTTGAGTTGCATTCTACCTCCAAAGCACTGTTCACTTTGAATAAAACAACATAAGCCACATAAATAAATATATAAATCCTCAAACCATGTGTAAACGCCCAGTTGTTAATTCATCTGACTACTAATTATCCATTTTCAAGAAATGTGAAGATCTGTTGTGTTTCTTATCATTTCACTCAGAGGAGACTCTATTACATACTAGAGGCGAATAACACAGAGAATGTTTGCATTTCTCTGTATAATTATAAACATAGCAATATGACTATACCCAAGTGAAAACAAATGCCTATCTCTTCACAACTGTATGCTGCATGTACAGTAAGTCCAGATTTCTTTGTGTGTGTATGTGTGTGTGTGTGTGTGTGTGTGATAACTGACGTATGTGATGTGTACAGTCATCATAGCCCTGGGGCAGGGGGAGGGGGGAGGTGGGGGTGATACCACACAGGGCATTGTTTGGCCTTCAGGTTTCCTTTCTCAGAATTGAGTCGCCGTTGCCGGAGCCAGAGCCAGCCGCCTCCCTGCTGACCCATGGGCTTCACAGGAAACTGAGATCTTGCTAATGAGATGTGCCCTGTGGGCTAACGTGTTGTTACGCTCAAGCTCACGGGAGGGTTTGGGGCCACTGCCTGCCTTGACAGAAAGGTCAAGCGGACAAACTGTGGCCTGTTTGAGCAGATTTGCCAGTGGTGTTTTCACAACAAACATCAATGCTGTCTTGTTTGCAACACCATACACAAATACACACATAGATATATTGTATACACACGCACAAACACACACATGTACATATTAAGTTGTTTTTCTATAAGTATAAAATTGGCTCAACCCAACTCAACAGCAACAACAACAATATAGGAACGTCACCTATTACCAACCGTCCCGTTGGAAATAGGAATTTTGATTTGTGACGACAATTCTCGGTCTAACCATTGATGTGCCGTGAGCAAGGTTGGAAATAGGCACCCACCAGCCCAGCACTAAACTCCGAGCGTGGTAAACAAAATCGGATATTTCAGGCAGTAAAACCCCCGGTAAGAAACAAATTAGATTTTGTTCAAATCTACACACCTATGGCTACTGAAAAATGTAAGGTTCATTTATCAAATGTTATTTGGAAATATTAAAAAACATTGGGTTGGTAATTAGTGGTTTTACGATAAATATATTGACTACATAGCCTTTTTCAGCATAAAAAATGAGAGAGCATATGGACACTCAAAAGGGTTTGTCAACAAACTTGCACTCCGTCAACAAGTCTTATCACAAACAGAACAGAAGAACTTGCTGAGTTAATTGACGGGCTTTAATTTTTTTTCTCTACAAGTACTGAAGTGACCACCACGGGACAGTAATGCTGACTGACTCTTTCTCCACGCTGCGGACCAGGCCCCTGCCCAATGCTGGACCGTCTCATATGAGGCTGTGTGAGGGAGATAAGACTTCCTCCCACTCTCTCCTCGGTCCCCCACCCAGCCTGACCACATTATAGCAGCTTGTTAAGCCTGACAGTAGTGCAATTGTGGACATTACAAATTAATGCAGTGTGAGTGTGTGTGTGTGTGTGTGTGTGTGATGCTGTGTCTGTGTACTACATCCTGTCTGATTAAAGGTGGGAGTTTTTTTCTGCTGCCCCTCTCACCAGATGAGACACACAGGACGGCCTGCTAGGGTGCCAGGTAAAGGCCACACGTGTGTAGATGACTTCTGTGTCTTATTTGGCATGTTGCAGTCCACACAGAAGTCAAAGAGAACAGAGCGAAGTCAGAGAGAAGTAATTTGCTTCACTCAGATCACTTGGAAGTTACAGTAAAGATGCAATATGTAGTTTAAATTATTAACAATATTTCTACAACCACAAATCAGAAAAAGTTGGGACGTTGTGTAAAATGCAAATAAAAACAGAATGTGATAATATACAAGTCTTATAAACCCATAGTTAGCAGCAAAAAGGACATAGACAACATATCAAATGTTGACAATGAAAATTTGGACTATTTCATGGGAAATATACTAATTTTCAATTTGATGCCAGCAACATGTTTCAAAAAAAGTTGGGACCTGGGAATGTTGCTGGCATCAAATTGAAAATTAGTATGTGCTGCTTGACCCTTTTATTTAACAACATTCTGTAAATGTTTAGGAACTGACGAGACCAGTTGTTAGAGTTTTGAGAATTAAATGTCCCATTACTGGCCGATATAGGATTGCAGTTGCTCAACAGTATGGGGTATTCTTAATCATGTTTTTCATTTCATGATGCACCTCATTTGACAGGTCTGGAATAGACAGACTGGACTCTTCGTCTATAGAGAAATACTGTTTAGAGGCTTTCCTGAGCCCAATGATTTTCTTTACAGAAACAGGTCTGGTTTTGATGCAGTGCCATCCAAAAGACCACTGCCATCCAATGAAGTTTTTCAGCTCTATCCCTTGTTTGCAAAGATTTCTCTCGATTCTCTGAATATTTTAATTACATTATGTACTGCAGATGATGAACTCCTCAAATACTTCACAGTTTCATGTTAAGAAGCATTAAAATTACATTGTTTCATTATTAGTCCACACAGGTGTACACAGAGTGATGTATACCCCTACATCTTTACCTAAGAGACTACCTCTCTGGGACACTCTTTTTCATACCTAATCATGTTGCCAGTTACCCTAATTAGTTATGAAACATTTCTCGTTTTGTTTTTATGAAATAGTCACATTTGTTATGTTGTCTGTGTCCTTTTTGCTACTAAATATGAGTTTAAGAGATCTGCAGATTATTACATTCTGTTTTTATTCACATTTTACACAACGTCCCAATTTTTTCTGATTTGGGGTTGTAGTCAATTCAACATAATCTGATTCTGAATACATGAAGACCACACATGCAATTTTCTATGCACTCTATGTATGATGCAATATTTGCCTTACTTGCCTATCCATCTCTCTGAAAAACATGAATACATATAAATATTTTTAATATATTTGAAATAAAATGCTTGAACAACGAATTCACATAATCCACAAGACTACATATTGTGCCATACATGCTAAGTAAAATGATCTGTTCAGTGCTTTCTCATCCATTATATTTTCCAGTCTCTACAGAGTTGAGAAGTAAACATGGGGGATCACTATCCCTCAGGCAACCTCACATGCGTCATCATATAAGCAATAGCTGCACTGCAGATTATGACCATTGGGTGGCATCAAAGCAATGATGGTTGTTCATCGGCTCTTTCTGGTTACACAAGAGCACACGTATTAGCCACAGGAGGGAGTGAAGATCTGCGATTTCAGTGCTTTGCTCTGGCTGTGGTGAAACAACAGCTCAACACGAGAGACTTTTGTACTGAGCTGTCCTGCCAAATGACCCTTATCTGTTCCTGCAACCTCGTACAGTCTGTTCCATTAAACATTTTGAAAGATTAATGAGTGTCTTAGCCGTTTGTCAGTAAAGGAGGGTATAGCTGATGGAAATGAACTTGTAGGCCTGAAGTATCTGATGTCTGATCCAAGCCAAACTTTTTGGCTAGATAAGGAGACAAGTGTCCCATGCAGATAGAGATCTTATCGGCTCAACTTATTCTGCAGTCTGAAAACTGAGGCTCTCCTCTGATGGCTTTACTGTGACAGTTTAGCTCTGTTTTGCCTGCATGTGGCTTTGAGATAAGGTGGTTTTTGCAACAACAAATTAATTGTATGTGATAACACCAAGACTGACTTTAAGAATGTTCACATTTTAAACACACCTCAAACAAAACTTGTTAGATAAGAGAGAGAGAGAGAGAGAGAGAGAGAGAGAGAGATTTACTGAACTGCTTATTAATAAGAGGGTAATTAATCCCAAAGCATTTCAACTTTCCTGGGTTTAAGTCATTATGCCAGTAAGCCTGCAGACTTCATGCCATGTTTCTACAGCTTGTGTTGGCATTCACATATTCTTATGTAAACTGTGTTTAGTAAGTGGTATTGTTGAACTTGGTCACCTTTAATCCTGACTTTACTGAGGTCACAAACTGACATCTGGGGCCTGTAACCTCATGTGCTGTGTTATATTCTATAGGTCTAATATGTTAAGTGATTTTCCAGACATGTTGTGCAAATTATTGCTTAGGTGCAAGGAAAGGGCATAATTGTATTTTATAAGCAAGCTGTCCTAGCCTAGAAATCTAGACGCACCCTAGCAGCAGCAAGCTGTCCTGTTGCATAACATCAATGTACAGTACTGTAACTGTTCACTTCTTACAGTACATGAGCTAGTTTCATTCTCTGTGAGACATGACCTCTGGCTTTGGGAAGGAAGTCCTTACTGGGGGATATCCCATTGTCTCCGGTACACTCAGAGACCCCAGACATTTCAACTACATTTTAGTCATTTAAACCTGGGAAAGTGGAAATGCTTTGGGATTAATTACCCTCTTATTGATAAGCAGTTAAACAGTGTACAGAATATATAAACCTCTACATAAAATAGTGTTTGAAATTGGCTTTTGGAAATATCATGATACACTTTAAGATAGAGCAATGCAATTGAATATAGTCATTCTAAGTCCACAGTATGGTATAATGCAAGCATTGAGCAAATAGTGAACATCATTTTAAAAAACAGTGACAAATGGTGTATGAAGGGAACACAAGGTCTGGACCCATTGCCCCAGTTAAAGCGTATAATAAAGCGTCCCAGTTAATGTGTATTTTGTCTCATCCGGCGGCCCAATGAGGTTGTCCTGAATAATCTTTTCATCAATCTGACTACAATTTTATTATAGTTTAGCCACGGATATATTGGTGTCCATGGCCGATTCTCCCTATATGCACAGTAGGCTACGCAAATTGCGCAGAGCTCCGCAAATTAACCCCGTCTCCCGTTGAGTTAATCTGACAGACATATAGCTAACGACAGTGACTCATACATTAAAAAGATGAACATGAAACCGAATTAGCATTCAGGGCATGAAAAACGGAAGAAACTTCACGAGAATGAACAGCGGGAACAGTAGTCGGGTAAACTTGTGTTCGTTCTATGGTTTGATATAGCTACATGCATCTCTCCAGCGCGTGTCGATGGCCTGGCCTAGGCCTACCTAACAGGGAAGTTAATCTCCTGATCTGTCTGCAGCTTGCTTGCCAGCCTTTCCCATTCACCGTTTTTTGAATGTGGGCGACTGGCTACATTTTTGGAAAAATAAATAAATCAATCAATAACCTCATCTTTAAATGCGCTGATAACATGCAACTCGGGATGAAACTAGCAGTTTTTCAGCAGAAGCATACAAGAACCCGTCGAAACTAATCGGTGATTTCACTCTTCCCATACATTTTAAAATAAGTAAATGGTTTTACAATATTTCAGCCAAGCTTTAGTTGATTTAGATAGCCTACAACTGAACGTATGCAAAATGGGAAGTAGCAATGTATTAACTTTGATTGGCTGTGCTGCATGCATGGGCAATCGATGTATATAGTAAATTAGGCCTAGCTTATGTGAAGTATTAAAATTATTTGGTAACACTTTACTTGACAGTATCGACATAAGAGTGACATGACACTATCATGACACATGAACCCTAACCCTAATCCTAACCTCTAACCCTAATCCTAATTTGTTATGACAAAAACTGAATGTCACTTAATAATAGAAGCGTTATCATAAACGTTTATGACTTGTTTATGACACGTTCATGACTGTGTCATGTCACTCTACTGTCAAGTAAAGTGTAACCAATTATTCTTTTAAATAGTAGTCTACGTTTGAAAAAATATTAAATAAGGGAATCAGGAGAGTTAAGTAGCTGTCTTTGGCAAGTAGCCTACTAGACACAAAGGTGAAGAACAGTCAGCCTCCGCCAGTAGGCTACTAGCATAACCAGACCTTTACAAAAAATAGCTGTAGCCTATTACATCAAGTGTCAAACTGCAGTTTTCTGATTATCAAAACTGCAGTGTTGGAGAAAATATTTAGGCTACAGTTCTTATGCAGGGAATGCAGTATTTTGGACACAAAAAACTGCATTGTACTGCATAGTACTGTAATTTACTACAGAAATGCAGTATTTTGGACATGAAAATAGGCTACTGCACTGTAGCCTACTATAACTGAACTGTACTTCGAAAAAACTGCAGTTATTTTTTGTAAGGGGATATGTACAGCAAGCATCAAAAGCACACTGGGCATTTATAGCTGTGAAGGTCCTTATAGGGAAAAACACTATATTTTGTAACTTCCGTAGACATCCAAAATGAGGTGGGATGATTGTATTGGGAGCACTGAGGTGTCTGATTATTAAAAAATGATTACATTTTGGCCCTCAGAGTTCAGGTAGGAGGGCCCCTTAGCAGGATTTTGCCTAGGGCTCCATGGAGGTCTGAACCGGCACCGTTGGTGTCATTTATCTTAATTTAACCAATAATCAGTAATATGCACCTCCAGACAATTATCCTTCTGTCAAAGTTTTATTTGAAATCATAAAGGGTCCAACTCCGATACCAGCAGTTGTTCTCAGTTTGGGGACTGTTGGCATAAAGTCTGCCAGCTCAGTGACTCTCGAGTTTGTCTGGACAGCACTAGGCCAAGTCTTTCCGCTCAGAGGCTCTGCGGTTTGTCAGTGAACTTATCTACCCAGCTCAGGGACTACTGTATATACAGTTTGGCTCAGCCTTCAGCGACACGTGCAGTTCAACTAGAAAACAACACTCACACTTGCCAAATAAGTACATGATTGGCAGTTTCCCTGCTACTGAAAGGCAATAACCCCAGGAAAGCAATGCCAGGAATAATCTTCAATTTGAACTACAATCAGTCAGTGTTAGGAATAACATTAATAATAAACAAATTAAAATAAAGCATTAAGCTGTAATGTAACAACCAGTTCAACTCTAAGTCAAAAGTATAGCATACCTGGCACAGACAGGACTACACACAGAGCGTGGGAGTTCGGAAAAGCTGATTAACACAGAGACAAGTCTCACTTCCCTTATACAGTTAAGAACAAAATTATTCACACCCCTGGCAAATATTGATTTAATGTTGATTTTCTCAGTATGTTTGTTCTGACTGAAAATGACACTGCCACATGCCAAAAGGTTGAAAAACAATGTGGTAGAAACGATCAGAAAAAGAAGCATTTTAATCTTTTTTAACATTATTATGAAAGTGTGGGGGTGAGAACATTATTATTTTAGGATATTTTTTCAACCAGTTTGACCTGGTGACCTTCTCAAAGTAAATGGTAACACTAAAACAAGGGGCTACATTAAGATTTTTGGAGGAAAAGATCAGTCTGCCGAGAGACCTGCCCCAATAGGCGGCATTGCACCACACAATGATTCAAAACATACAGCTAAACAAGGAAAAAGAATAGTTAACAGATAACAGTATCAACATTTTAGAGTGGCCCAGCCAGAGTCCAAACCTCAATCTGTCAAAAAAGTGAGCACAAGGCCAAAGTGATGGTATGTATTATACAAACTATTTTGAGAGCTGTGATGGCAAATAAATATGTTTCCTTTGATTATATAAAAAGGGGAAGAATCATTTTGGACACGCCATTTTTCATGAAAAAAAAAAAGTGAAAACACTTGATTCCATATTTCTACCACATTGTCTTACAACCTTTTCGCATGTGGTAGTGTCATTTTCAGTCAGAACAAACATATTGGTCAAGAGAAAATCAACATTGAATTAGAATTTGCCAGGGGTATGAATCATTTTGTTCTTAACTGTATATCCAACCAGAACAAAGAAACTCTTTACATTTCAATTATGAATTACATATCACATTTCAATGGAGACGCTATTCACATCTGGAGACCTTTGAACCACCAGGGGTATTCTCTTATGGTAGCAGGAGGTGGTGGGGGTAACCCTGAGCGGGAACCATTTCTCCCAGGTTATATAAATATCATACACTCAAATGAATGTGTTGTTTCTATATGGACACAGAGATGTGCTAAAAAAACATCGCAAGTTGTGTTATTTTCAACATATATTGTGTAACAAATAAAAAAAGGAAACAACACAATCTGTGTTGTCCCTATCTGGACACAGAAAACAACACATTGGTTTTCAGAGTGTAAATATACTTTATTGTTCTCAAACTGGGGCCCTTGTACTTCTTGCCATTAACACAATACCAAACATGAATAATATCATTTCTCATTTGACAAACACATTTCAACCTTCAAGTTGAGTTTAGGTGTGTCCTCATGTATATAGGGGAGAAAACAGAGTGAAGGGACACAACAAGGTAGTAGAAAGCCAGGGATCAAAAGGCAACTCAAAACAATGGCTTCTCACTTCAAACACATACCTAAACAGGGACACATTGATTACAAAAGATGTACCCATTGTGTCAATACCAGAATCTTATGCAAAAAATTGTGGGAATTACAAGTGGCAAGAAAAGTATAAATGATGGTTGTGAAGAAAACCGTCGGCAACTGGATGACAACTACTGAGGCACAAGGAGTGAGTAATGTAGTTACGAGGAGATTTCCACTTGGCAAGAAACGCCTACACAGCCCTGGCAAAGTCCCAGGATTCTATAACGGGATAAGGCACCACAGACGCAAAGGGAATTCAGCAGTAGGCCTAGTCATAGTTACAGTAAAGTCATTATTCTTCAGGCTACCAACAACATGTTGGAATCTCCCATGACATTTTAGAGGCCAGTGTCAGATCTCACTCATCCCCTCAGAACAGAACTAACTTATTTTGTGCTTCAAATACTGGAGATGTTCGGGACACAATTTAATCCAAGACCTCATCTAAAGCTCATCTAAATCGGCTTGAAAGCAAATCATGAGAGAAGATACCGTCTCTCCTTGAAAAATATTTGTGATCAATGTTTGAGGTAAAAAAAAAATCCCCAAAGCCTCTAGTTACACTAAGCCTCTTGTTACTCCGTTGTCATGGAGAGCTGGCTGTGTCAACACTCCCTATGAAAGTCTGAGCAACACAGACAGTGACTCAACAGGTGGTTGCTGTTTAATTTTTTGCCCATGCTTTGGTTAAACCAGCCTGAACCAGAATCACAAGGGATTTCCTGCTTCAGGAAACATTTGCTTTGGTCTGACTCAGGGTCCAAGACTACCATCCCCATGGCGATAGGTTCTAAACTCACAGGCTGACCAGCAGGGACCCCACTGCCATGCTGACGGGTGGCTTCAAAGTTCATGTGGCCTTTCCCTGACAGGAAGAGGGTGTGAGATGGTACCATGATTGCAACATGTGGTGGGTCTTCCTGTTGGAAACAATGGCACAATAATTAGAGGGTGGTCTGATAAAATTTCAATCACAAGGACCTTTGTAGCAGATGCTGTTTGACGTCAAAGCGGGACCTCATTTCTCCAGAGTAATGGAGAGGCAATGAAATGAAAACGGCTGAGATAGAGGAATGTAACGTTAAAAAAGAGTGATAATAAAATATTAGTGTGAAGTAGTAAAGTATTAGTGTGAGACTGGCATTTTGCGGGTACCATTTAATGAAATTGCTAGTTATGGACCTGTGAGGCATCTATTTCTTAAACTAGAGACCAATGTACTAGTCCTCTGGCTTAGTAATACACCGGGGCCTCCAACTTGTCCGTTTGTGAGCCATTTTGAGAGTATAATCGAACCCACAAATGTTGATGCTCCAGATGCTCAACTAGCTCAAAGGAAGGCCAGTTTTATAGCTTTTCTAATCATCTAAACAGTTTTCAATTCTAGATTTCAATCTAACCATTAGAATACAGGAGTGAAGGTAGGTGAAGGAAACCTATATTCCATTAAAAATCAGCTGTTTTCAGCTAGAATAGTAATTTTCCACATTAACAATGTCTAGACTAGGCCTATTTCTGATTCATTAGATTTTATCTTCATTGAAAAAAACAGTGCTTTTCTTTCAAAAATAACATTTCTAAGTGATTCCAAACTGTTAAACAGTAGTGTATGTTAACTGAAATGCCCTCAAACTTTCAGCTGGCGTGAGCAGACGGAAACCAGTTCAAACTAGTGTGACATGCTGCGCCTTTGATAAGGATGGGGTCTCCCTCTCTGCATAAATAAGCCCTTATCTTTGCTTAGTCAGCACAAAATAAAGCCAAACTGACGTGTGTCATGATCAGCCTATGATGCATAAATAACATAACCCTCGTTCTGCAAAAGACCAGTAGAGTTAAATGTAGCTGTAAATGTGTCTCCACACTTGCATAATAGCACATGGAGTACCTACTGTAGGTGTGCTTAGGATGTTTTGCACCCCATCCCATCTAACCCAAACACAATCTTGACCACCTACGTGAAGTTCATCTTGAAGTGGTCCTTTACATATTGCATTGGCCATATTGAGTTAAAAGCTCTAATATTGTGGAATACATTTTTCATCTTCACCTCATGCAAAGACTGGAGCAGTGTTTTTTTTTTTTTAAAGAGACCACGCGTGCCAATATAGGCTACAGATTCACATTGCATCTTTCTCAAATGAAAGCCCTGTTATCCAGGTGTGTTAAACCACTAAACTGACTCTCAACACTGGATGTGTGCTATAGCCTAATGCTCTCTGTGCCGAATTGTGGGTACATAATCATCTCCAATCTTCTAACTTCTTACTAGGCTACTGACAAATAGGCTATTTCCTAGCAATATGTGTTGTCTAGCATAATATTGCAAAATATCCACCCAACAAAAACAGAGAAATATGTAAAATATTAATTTATTAAAATTACTTTGACATACTTTTCACAGTTCTGTTACAAGTGCATATTTAAAGACAACTTCGTCTTCGTGGTCAGCTTGATCTCTTCTACAAATCATGTCGAAGAAGTGTCTTTGCAGTTTTTCTATAGCCCAGTTCACAAGCACTTCGGCGGACAAAAGCTCTTTCATTTCACATGCACATTTCGGAGCTGCACGTTTTTTCTGGACTCCTTGGCAGATCCATTTTCACAGAGAAGCAACACGAAGAGCCACATTCGCCACTGCAGACGAACCTTAGATCCAAAGCTGCGGCATCATTCCCCGTATCTGTCAGCCAGGTATGCGCCGGCATCCACTCACACCGGAGCATCGACTTTTTAGGCTATAGCGCCTCAGAGCCAAATAGCCTTACATTCGGCGAAAGTCAGCGAAATTTCATGGACTGCCGCGAGAGTCCTGTGATTTGGAAGAGTTTGTCTTTTCTCTCCACTTGTAAGGCCATCAGCGCTTTAGCTTTCCCCTCGGGATCCTGGGAGTCATAAATGCTCCGCACTCTCTCCATCGCTTTCATGTCCCCGGACCTCACAAAAAGTTTGAGCAGGACATCCTGGTTGACATTTTCGAATATGTTGGCAACCGCTTTCTTGCGATTGGCAGTGTCAAATTTATACCCATTGATGGATGGACTGACAAGGTGGATGTTCTCAAAAGAGCAAGACATTTTCGGTCGCCTTTAGTCTTCAGTACACGCTCACAACAGACAACGAGCTGGTTGAAATCTGTTCAGTTTGTGCCTTCCTCCGTTTAAATACGGCACTGAGAGGGATGCCACGCATGAGAAAGTTTGTCACCCTGTGACATATGGCAAGCCATTTTAACATTTACCCACTAAGTTTGACCAGAGACTTTCTAATGTGGAGACATCACTCAAAAAATACTCCATAGAAATGCATGGGGCTAGTTTGTCACGCCAATATGGCCGTTGTCTACACATATCCCACCCCTTCCTCGGCAAAACGTCGACATGTGAATACATTGAGCCAATCATATGGTGTGTTGTGAAGACATCGTGCCAATTATGTGTTATGATCTCGCCGCTGGAGCAAGATTGGTGTCGTGAAGCCTTGCGCACGCGCATTTCTGCCGAAATGGATGCCCGACGAGCAGGGCTTGAAAACGAAATTATTTTTCAAACGTTCCATTCCGAACGGTTCAGGTAGGCCTATGTTTAACGTTTTCGTTCTTGCATGCGTTCCGCCACCAACATATCGGCCCTGGGCCCACTTCCCCGAAAGCATCTTAAGCCTAAGAGCGTCGTAAAGTCCCTCTTACGAACGTCTTAAGATTTGCCGACTGTTTCCCGAAACCATCGTAGCTTAAGAGCATCGTGAAAACACTCGTAGATCTACGAGTGCTCCAGAGTACTCGTTACCGCTAAGAGCGCCTTAACAGTACTTCTCACTGAGGTCACCAACAGGACATACAGAGGAATTACAATTTAGAATACATAATCCAATTTACGTTCCCATTCTTTATTGTGTTTACCTGTGATGAATCAGATTTTAGAATCAAAATAGCCTACATTTAATGGTCATTTTGATGAAAAGCGGACAAAATGCAAAAATTAGCCTACATTTAATGGTCATAATAATGTGATGAAAAAGCAACATGTGGTTTAGTCTGGCCTACAAAAATGCAATTTCCTCTCTTTTCTTACTCGACTTCTTTCTTATCTTCAAACGTTTCTTAAAGTGGCACCGCTTGAAAATTAAACAATCTAATCTTAAAATACAGTCTCTGTGTGGTATATAACCCCCTTATGCTTAGATTTTCGTATTGATGTGATCTTAAATGGTAGGCCTATAGCTGTGACGTGCAGTCACCTGACATCACCGACAAATCAGAGGATATTTCAGTGGACAGCTCCCGAGCATCTTAAGAGCAGTGCATGCGCTGCGTTCACTTCTGAGCATGTTTGGGAAACAGTCGGAAAAACCAAACGAACGATCGTAAGATGAATCGTAGAAAACCATCTTAAGAGCGTGTCTCCGTCGTTATCGGGGAAGTGAGCCCTGAACCGGTTCGGAACGCAAAATATCGTTCGTTCTTAAAGTTCCGGCAGTGTTTGGCGGGCCTATCAAGTCTATTTTTGTGGACTTTACCTTAGAATAGATGTAGGCTACTCATTATTTCCCCTTGATTTAGCCTATACCGTAGCTATGCCCAAAAATAATAAATCACAGGAGGCATCCAAAAACATTCAGATGGGCTATCCATCCCATAGCCTACAGACTTACTGTAGGCCTAACCTATGCCTATAAATAATTTCTTATCAAAAATATTTCTGGATACGTGCTAAACTCCTTACCTGGTTGTAGCCTAAGTTTTATCCATATATGGAGATCTTCAAAGGCTTGCGCTATAATTCCAACCCTGTTTATAAATGAACCTGTCTGTTGCTGACAAGGCATATCTCAAATTTCCCGTTTAACTCTTCTACATAGAATAGGCTATAATTGCGCAAACATTTCAAATCCCGACTTTAAAACGACAAGGCGTGGACAGGCAAAATAGGCTATTATGCATAGGCTACAAACAATTTCAAAATCAGTTTCAGTAGCCTACGCTACGAGCTGGCCTAAGATCCGAAGTGGCAGACGGATAGGTTACATTACAACAGCAAGACAAAATATACACATTTGGACCAAAGGTCCATTTATTCGATTTTTTTTTTTCAAACTGCAGAAATCAAATTATTAGGCTGTTCGCCTACAATCAAACGAGTAGAACACTTAGGATATGCTTTTGTGAAATTTTATAAAATATATAGAGAACAAAAAAAAAAACATTATTAACCGGTTTTGTGGATTTCAGAATAACGCTTTCTGTTCGGAACAGTTGAAGACCATTTTGTTTTCGTTTCCGTTTCCGGCTCTCTCGTTCAGTAAAATTCTGTTCGTTTTCGGTTTTCGTTTTCGTTCCTTGAACCGGTTCGGAGCCCTGCCGACGAGTGCCCAATAAGCGTTGTCAAATGGCCGCCGAGTGGAGGGACTTGCCTAAAAGGACTTTGGTTTGACTATGCGGAATTAACATTGTAAATATCAACAACGTCTTTCTGACTATATTCACAATTACATTTTTGATAGTTGGAATTGTCATTCAAGATATCTGTAACGTAATTGTGACTAGTCGAAACGTCAGATAGAGATATCTGTAATTTAGTTTTCACTAGGCAAAACTGAATTACAGATATCTGTCATCACGTCATTGAAAACAACATTCAACTCATAACACATCTTAAATGACAATTGCAGATATCTTTAATTCAGTTTTGACTAGGCAGAGTAAAAGTGAAGATATCTCAAACGTCATTATGACTAGTGCAAATTATTGTGCAAGACGTTGCTCTTTAGATCCGTAGCAGAGCCCGTCTACTTATTAGACATTCTCTGTCCGTAGGCAGAGTTGGGTTATGTTTCCCCTCCCCAACATAATCGAAGAAGAAGTGGGCTTATTTCCTTATTTCTATGAATGGAAGAAGAAGAAGCAGTCATGGCTGTAATGTCTTGTTGACATCTAAAATAACTAAAACTCGGACACCGTGTGGTTTATTAGACTCTCACGTTATTAACTGGCTTGATCTCTGTTTCGTAGCCTACATAAATTAGTAGGCCTAGGCTACTAAATGCACTAGTACCATCTACAGGAAACTCCATTAATAATGGTGTTGGCTGTAATCGAAAAAATCAAAGCAACATTGAATCATTAATTCTTGCTGCCAGCTCCTGTCTTGCATAGGCTGCAGCATTAAAAAGACGATTAAAAACTCCTTCGCCCTCTGGCTGCTCTGACATGGTGCTAAGTAGTGCTAATTACAAAGTTAACAGTTAACAGGTGCTATGTGATTTGATGATTTGAACAACAACACGCTCTGCTCCCGCCTAAAGTGGGATGCGGGCCTAATTTGCATAGCAATACAGATATCTCTAACGTCATTTCGCCTAGTCAAAACTCTAATTCAAGATATCTATAATTACATTTTGCTATAGGCAGAATGAAAGTTATAGATATCTCCAATTTCAGATATCTCTAATCAAAACTCATTCAAGATATCTATAACTTGATAATAGATATCTACAATCAAATTATGACTATCCCTAACTCCAGTTTGAGATATCTACAACGTCATTTTGAAAACTTAAAATTCAAGATCAAAACTTAATTCAAGATATCTGAAAAGGAACATGTAGATATCTTGAATTGAGGTGAATTAAAGATATCTTCAACTGGAGTTATGACTAGTCAGAATCAAATTGTAGATATCTCTAACTGGAATTACAGAGATCTACAATTCAATTGCAGAGATCCGTAATTCACATAGTGGATATCTGCAACTGAATTGTAGATATCTGTAATGATAAACCCCATTGAAATGAATGGCAAATGTGGCGTCATTTGTCCTAGGAAAAATGTCTTTTTGGATATCTAAAATGACAATTATGGATAGGAAGAATTCAATTGCGGATATCTAAAATGTTCGTTTTGACTAGGCAAATATATCTGCAATACATATCCAGTCTAGCGGGTAAATGTTAAAATGGCTTGCCATAGTGACATCATCTGCTACTGCGGCGCTCTCATGCTAACACCGCCCATTTCAGCCCGACTGGAGTGTTAATAGAGTTCATTGCAAACGCAATGTGAAACCCAGCAACCAACGGTCACATAATAATAACTAAGCTTTACTCAGATACCATCATAGATAAACCTATGTCTTTTTAAAAGATCAACCTTGATTACCCTCTATCATTTCAATTAGTAGGCTACATCTGTACAGGAGTGAAATAAAATATAGGCTATAGGTTCACATAATAACAGCAGTTCTACATAATTTAAATCCATAAATATTCAGCTTCACTTTTGAGATTTTCCTACTTTTATTCCAAAAATGCGCTAAAACGTGTTTCAGCATGTTGCACATCTGATGATGAGCTCCCCACCCAGAGCCAGTGAATATTTTAGCAGCAGTAGGCTAAATATTTTAAAGCCCTGCCTCTTTTTAGGGACAGTTACGTAAATTGGGTTATGGTGGGACATTCAGAACTTTTTAGTGTTAATATCTCAGAAGTAACAGAAAAAATTAGGCTACATATAGGCATATTGTTATGCAAGCTTGTGAAAACTATTCTTTATTGTTTATTGTTTTTAATCTTTATATTCTTTATTGTTTTTGTGCATTGCTAGTATAGGCCTACCCAGTAGGATAGCCTGGTGCCACCCTTTTAAACAGTGAACTCTGAGGCGAGTAGATCATTCTCATACGGACATTACACAGGCATCAGTCACAGCCAGAGGTGATATGCCAATGTGGTAAAGATGCAGGATGTGATTACAGAGCTCAAGCTGTGCCAAGTGGCGCTCCACCTGTGATTGAATGATAGCCTTTCAACTGGAACTCCAGGGCAAACCTACTTCACTCACGTACTCTCAAATCAATCACTGTCTTTATGTGCTGCTCGCATGCCTCATCAACAAATGGCAACAAACTCCAAACACCAACAATGTGCACTATCAGTCCTGTGTTTGTTGGATGGAGTCGTTTGAGTTTGACATGTCCAAAAGTTTCTATGTTCAACTGCTGTCTGAAGTGTGGAGAGGTAAGTGTTTTTTATCTGGGCAGTGCAAGCACCTTTCGATGCATACGTTTTCTATGAGACAACTTTTCAACAGAGATTCAGATAGTAACTTCATTTCCTGATAATAGGTGATGAGGGATTATGGGATAGGCCTAAGCACTTCGTCAGCTTCTCCAGAAGCCAGGCCATGAACAAAATTCCACAAAAATGGAATTTCCACTTGTACATCTGACCATTTTCGAGTGCAATATTTGTTTTTCTCCCTTTGCTGGGAAACCAGCTTTGGAGAGGGCCTGTCCTTAGACTACCCTATCACTCTCACACAGCCGCCTGGGAGGAACACACCAGGGCAGTGACGACACTGCGGATGTGGAGGTGGCCTTTCACTTCATGAATTTCACTTCATGAATTTCTCCTGTATAAAATGTCCATTCCTCCGTACACAATCCTGTAAATGAGGAAATAAATATCAACGTTATTCATATTATACACCCTATCTGACGTCAATCATTGGTAACTACATATGCTGTGACAGCTCACATGTCTGAGAACAATGCCCTAACTGCCACCTTGTGTTCGTGACAATGTAATGGATATGATCATTGTGTGTTCCATATCACCTGGGAGCCGGAGTGGTCTTCTGTCCAGCCCCTTGTTCTGCCTATCCTTGGGTGTGTCACACAGCATATCCTGGCATTCTCTCCCCCATAGTGTTGACCGGCCTTCCTGACAATATACTGACAAGAGAGTTAGAAAGAGAGAGTAGCCTATCACTGTTCCTATAGAGTATGTGACTTAACTTATAGAATACATTTTGTCTACTGTATATATTTTCACAAATGTAGAAAACATTTCATAAAATTACATATAAAATAGCATTTAAACAAAATATTTTTATAAAAAGAACATGTTATTTGGTGGCACAGTTACAGTATGCATAACCAGATTTTTTCCAATTCATTTCAGAAAGTGAGGGAAACTTATGGTGTATGACGTACGTTTTGAGGATGTGTCATGTGTACTATATGTTGTACGCCATCCATCCCCTGAAGCCAGGGTACATGATACGATCACACTAATTGTGTATTTGTGAATGAAAGTGATAACAGACCTATGCCACAGATATTGAGTTAGAAAGTGTAACACAGATGTCTATTCCCCATAAGATGGTATTTATTGTAGAATTACAATGACACCAATTAACATTACATTAACATTAAAATGAACAGTAAAATCAAATAAAAAATCAATACCAACATTATTAATAGGATAATAACACTAACCATAAACATAAACAAACTGCTACTCTGTAAGGAAAAAATAATTAGTGAAAGACAAGGGAAATAGATAAATGTAACACATTTTGAGATCCCAAATCTATCACTAAAAAGCCTTTTCTTATACACATAATACATGGTGCAGTAGCATGGCTGTAAGGGGCATTTTGATTTCTCTAGTTTATTTGGCAGCGCTGCAGAAAAATGTGTTTCACTCTGAGCCTCTTGATGGCACAGAATGGAGCATAGGTGCCACCCAAGTGTGACACAGGGAAATTGCACTTTTGGAGTGATAAGCAGCTAATTAAAAATTCTGTTACAGGAGCTGGCATTAGTACAGAACGTTTAACCCATAAACAACTCTTCGTCTCTACATCTCTCATAACAACTGATTTGTTTTTTAATTCAATACGTTTTTACATTTTCTACAATTCAGCCATATTTTTTTCGCCATTCAGCATCTCAAATAACTGTGCATGTGCATTGGGATAAATACCTCACTTTATCTCATGGAAAAAAAATGTTATTCAACCTTCCCTCATTTCCTGTGTTTAAAAAAGCAAGACATCTTTTGCAAAATAATTAGTTGAATGAAGTCTCCACCTAGTGGTATAATGTGAATCTGTTCACTATCAACAGCTGGTGTCAAGGCTGGGGATACAGTCTCAGACTGTCACTATATGAAACAGAATATTTCTGATAACCAAACAAATAACAACCCCAATTCCAGAAAAGTTGGGATGTGTAAAATGTGAATAATAAATGCTATGATTTACTAATCATGCTAATCCTTTATTTAAGAGTGGTTCAAAGACAACATCAACTGTTGAAGGAGAGGAATGTTATTGTTTTTTGGAAAACGTATGTTCATTTTGAATTTGATGCCAGCAACATGTCTCAAAAAAGTTGGGACGGGCATGTTTAGATGTGTCGCTTCACCTCTTTTGTACCTGGCTTTATCATTTGTTCAGATCTATCTATCTGGCCATCACTGCAAACAAGGATTCTGGAGCTCTTAATTGGACTTTGCATTTGTCAACAGGAAATGTAGCCCACTATTTACATTTCCTAATAATATTTGCAACTGTAGACACCAGAACATCAAACTGCTTGGAGATTGTCTTATAGCCTTTACCTTTAACATGCCTGCCTGTCTATAATTTCCCTTCTGATGTCCTTAGACAACTCTCTCCTTTGTTTTCTCTGGCCCCTATTTAGTGAGGTGCACATGATACCATACTGAGTGACCTTTAAAGAGGCTGAATGTCTGAATACAAAATCAATTCAAACACATCTGTGATATAGTAGGGGGGCCTATATGTCTAATTTGGGGGCTTGTGGGATTCGCATGTTAATTTTTGGAGAGTATTATATCTTTGTTCTAGGGGTTCTTAAGAGTAAAAGTCTACTAAAAAGAGTCTCCATTTTTTGAAGGTTTTGAAGGACCCAAATCAAAGGTCAAATTCAGAAAAGGTCAAATTTGGTGTTTTGTCCATAAACCTCACATTGCTGGTATTATAGCATAGAGTTTGGTGCCAAAAAGCAAATATATTCTACAAGGTAGTGTGCAAAAGTGGGCGAACATAAACAATACAACATTATAAAACATTTTTAGGCTGATGATTGATCTTTTTAACAAGAAATTGTGCCTAAAATTCTCAATACTATCAATTCATGCCTATTAGTGTGCTGGAGTGTAGGCCTAGCCTGCTCTGTCAGTTCTTGTCTACACCCAGAGCACAAAGTGCAGAAATCTCTGTTAAATCAAGTTTAATAGACTTTTACATGGTACCAGCTGAAGTCTGTAAGGCCTTCAGTAGCCTATATGTAAGTGTGAAGAAAAGAAAAGGTAAAGGATCAGATAGACAAACAGACAGGTGTGTGTGTGTGTGTAAGAGAGAGAAAAAGAGAGACACTACCAGCATGGACGGATTCTGAACTTTCAGGCCCCTGGGCCCAGATGTATTAAGGGTCCCCCACTAATTGTTGCGGGGGACATTGTTTTTAATTTATTTTATGGGATTTCCTGTATTCTGGTGCATTTTGGGGATGGCCAATACTTTAATTCAATCAGATTCATAGCCTATGTGTTGATATGATGTGTTGATATTGAGTCAATTATTCTATGCAATGGCTCCTTGGGCCCCTGGCTTGGGCCCGTGCAGTAATCCATCCCTGACTTCCAGTGACAGTTGGCTGTTGATAGCTGGCAGTGATAGAATTTAGAATATTGAATAACCTGAAGCACATAGTGCTCTGTTCTCATGGTTGGTGATATTAGTGACCTTCTAGCCTTCTACATTTGAGCAAGCACATTTTCATAGTTCATGGTGGCACAGTCTAGTTTCTGAGGTGTGTCTTTCTGTTAGTCAGTTAGAATATGTGTGATGGCACACATATTCTAAAAGAAACAGATTTTGGGCTATGTATCCAGTGGCAGATATGTGTGGACTGGTGAATGACCCATCACTAGAGACATATGCCAAATTTCTTGTTTTTGTCCATGAGAGAGTTTGGAGATGGGGGTCACAGATCAGCCAACGATTACATTGTTACAGTGCAGTTATTTTACAACAGAACAAAGCAGTTTGGCACAGGAACTACTACAAATCCACCTGTAACAGTGAGCATCTGCAGCATGCTAAGATTCGCTACTAGAAATCATGTGAAGCAGGCAGGCAGTGTCTTCAGAAAAGACATAGTAGACCATCTTCTGAACCTGCAGTAACACCTGCAACTGCATCAAGTCATTCTAGAGGGACTTTGTACACTTGTTCAGCAGCAGCTGCTGCCAGCATAGATAAGTGCTTCTTCTGTCAGAAGCAGACAAAAGAGCGTCTTCATGAGGTGTCCTCTTTCAATGCAGGCAACCAACAAAGAACTATAAGTAATATTTTGAAATCAATGACTTTTAACAGGTAGCCAGTGTAAAAATGCTAGTATTGGGGAAATATGTTAATATTTTTTGTGTGTGTTAGCAGCTGCAATTTGAATAAGCTGTAAGCTCTTTAGACAGGTATTATTACAGCCAGCATAATAGCATTACAATAGCATTACAATAGTCTATCCTTGAGATGACATAAGGACTTCCTTAAATGGTCTTGAAAATCTTTGAAATGTTCCTTAAATGGTAAAATTACGTTTTGGTGATCTGTTTTATGTGATAACTTAGTGCTAGGTCCTGGTCAATTATAACTCCTAGGTTTTTAACACTTGTGGATGAGGTCAGTGGAAGATCACTATATGTAGCCTGTGATGTGGATAGGATATCCCTCATCTTTTTAGAACCTAAAACCATGCCTTCTGTTTTATCTGAGTTCAAAAGCAGGAATTATTCATCATCCATGTCTTTATATCTCTTATACATGTGTCAAGGCAGCGCTGAGGTCCAGGAGGACCAGTATCGATACAAGGCTAGGTTTTTTAGATAGATAGATAGATAGATAGATAGATAGATACTTCAAGAAATTTTGAGGGAGGGCTTAATAACAGATGTCTTAAACGACTGCAGTACATGCCCTGATAGAATTATTTATAATCTAGAGCAAAACATTGTCCAGGAAGGGGAGAGCAGTCTTAAGAAGGTGAGTAGGAATAGGGTTTAGTAGACTAGTTGTATATTTTGATGAGGAAATTGTGGAGGTGAGATCTAATATGTTGTGTATATGTAAATTAAATAAATGTTGTTTGAGGTCTCATCTGTGATTCTGTGATTTTGCTATCTTTCAGCAATGGAATATTTGTATTTGGTGAAACTGATCTTTTCCCTAATTGTTTGACATACAATCATAATACTGACATACAATCATACTGTTGAAAATAAGAAAATAACTGTTTTGTGAACTTTATTCAACATAGCCAGTAATTTAGGCGAAATTTATGGTGTTAATTATAGTGTAATATACAATTTCACAAAAATAGGGTTAAAACAGGTAAATAAAAAATGGAGACATCATTTTTCTCCATGTTCAATGACCTCTAAAGACAGTCCAACCACTCTCCAAAAATTAACATTTCAATCCCACAGAAACCACATAGGCCCCCTGACTAATACTAATGAAAGTGAAATGATATTGAAACATCACTCCAATCCAATGATTATCTTTGGTACCAAACAAATCTGTCTGAGACAGTTTTTAGAATATCTTTACAAAAGACACAATAAATTATCTCTTTTCTCTATTACATACCAGATACAACTTTACATGTCAGCACTTTTCAGGGGGAATTCAACTTTCTTTCAATGAGCTGTAAGGTTACCAATACATTTGACCAGGCCTGTATTTACCAAAAATGTTATACCCTAATTCAAAGCCAAGGAAGTATTTTAACAAAGCTTGCAGTTCAACAAAAGAAATCTTATGAATCATGGAACTGCCATGCAGCCAGTGAATCATGTGGGCCATGTCTGCTGTGGCACGTTTTCTCTTCAAGTGTTTAAGCAAGCAGCAACACTTGATGGCAACACTTCAATGAGTAAGAGTTTGCTTCCTTGTTCCTTGTAATCCATTTGCTAAGCTTGTTCAAATACAAACAACTATAGATACAGTAAATCCTTAAACAAACTCCATGCATTGTTCTTTCCCCTCCAGAAAGCATTTTTGTTCCATCTAAGGTGAGGCTAAATAACCTGAGCATTTGATGAAGCTCTTTTACGATGACAAACACAGTCTTGATGCATGAGACCAAGACATTGCCCTACAGTCTTAGCAAGTGTGTTCTTACAATATCTGCAAACCAGTGGTGGAATGTAACGTACTTAAGTAAATTTTCCACGTATTTGTACTTCCACCTATTTACTTTTGACTTTTACTTCGTTACATTTTGCAGCAATTATCTGTACTTTTACTCCGCTACATTTCTACAACACCATCGTTCCTTTTTACATTTTATGATCAGTTTTTTTTTTCTCTTTGACAAACACGTTTGTTTCACCAGGGGGCTGGGTTGCTACCAAAGATAGAGCGCTACGTGCCCGCTTCTAAATCTTTGAAACTAGTCTAGACCAGACAAAGTGTGAGCTTGTAGCCATCTTCATTCGGTAGGCTATATTCACCAGACCATGGCTATACTGGACATGCAACTGTGTTCTGTGCCCTGAGCATATGCTTGCCTTTCTCTGTCTATTATCTGCAGCGCTAGGGCCTCCTCTCCGATGAGATTGCAAGTCCGCGGAGCAGCGAAGTTACAGGCTATGCCCATGCGTCTGTCACACGTCTGATCATTTGCGGCACATGAATGGTAGACTATAGAACCGCTGTCCGAAAAAAACTAAACATGTTCCAGATTAAAATATTTTTTAATTGTGTGATCAAATAAAGAGGCATAGGCTAGCCTACACTTGGGGGGTAGTAAAGTGAGCGCCCATTCAATGTTTATGCGCGTCTGCGCAAGTGAAACTGAACCTTATCATCAAGACACCTTTCTCAACAACTTTTCTGTTCAATCTGGACCGGCAGAATTGGCATTATGATCCACCGGACGTTTCCCTTGTCTACCCCGATAAACTTCAGGCTCTCGTGTTTTACTGAATGATACTTAACTCAGCAGATCACACTAGATAACCAGAATTAGTCTCCATAATTGTAAGTCAGAATGTAAACTGGGCCACGGATGGTAAGCACAATCACATCAGCTTAAAACTATCTAGCCTAGTATAACCTAAAACTATAGCTTTATTAAAATGCCACACCTCATAGGCTACTGTTTTTTTTTTTTTATTATTATTAGGATAGGCCTATAGATATTAAGATAATAAATCATTATGCAAGTACTTTTACTTTTAATACTTAAAGTACATTTAAAATCATGTACTTTTTACTTTTACTATAGGGTTGGCATTGTGGTAGCCTACTTTTACTTTTACTAAAGTAAATATTTCTCTGCTTATTTGTACTTTTACTTAAGTACTGAGTTTCAGTACTTCCTCCACCACTGCTGCAAACATGAAAAAGGAGGCTTGGCAAAAGATAGCAACGGTGAACATGAGAGGCACCTACAGAACAGTTAAGAACAGTTAACTCAAGTATGATTGGCATAAAAACAATCATTGAACAAAATAAAGCAAACATTCGCATGCTTTCATGACGTAGGCTTTTTACGCTAAACTAGTGACATGAAAGACTGCTCCTAAACATACATGACCTTATTTGCAGGTAAAACACACAAACATGTTTTGTGGGTGTCATAAAGGGATTCTTAGTACACTAAGGATCAGGGATTAGAAATGGTTCAAAGAAAACCGGAAAAGAACACTATTTTTGGATGAAAGTAATTTTACTTGTTCCGGAGTGAAAACGCTATTTTCAATTTAAGATAACCGGTTACGGTATTTATCGTTCTGATGAACCTTTCTTTGAATATTATTCAAAAGTCCATAGGCTTGGAAAGTCACCTGCCCACACAGCTGTTCCTCAGACCCCTTAAAGTATTAATTTAGTCAGATCTTATGAATTTGTGTCTCCCCTGTATATGCCTAGTAGTATAAATTGATAAGAAGGATTTTCATATCCAACACTATCTAACTGCCTTTTCCAAGTATGTAGCCTATGTGAAGTAACATACTACCCGAGACCCTATCTAGGCCTAGTGTCATGCAGTTCATAGCACCACATTTAGGTTAGGCTATTACAGGGCTTAAAGCAAGGATATTTTCTGTGCTTGAAGTTAGGCTATCAGACATTTTTGAAGATCTATTAGGATATCTAATGTGCTTTGTTTGCTTTAAGCTTTAAGGCTGTTGGGCAGAAAAAAAGGCTATATATTGTGTCACCACCTCCACCGGCCATAAATCAATTTGTAAAGGCAATGTCATTTTTAAAGGAACATTATTAACCGTTCTTCTGTAACAATAAAAAAATAAATGTTTTTGCTCAGAACGAACCGAAATGAAAATCATTTCATGTTTTAAGTCCCTGCTATAGGGATTGTTCGTACACTAGGGATTGTTCACATCTGACGATGATGTTGATGTCTGGGGTGGTGGTGGGTAGTAGGTGTGTGAATGTGTGTGTGTGTGTGTGTGGGGAGGGGGGGATGCATGATCATGTCTAAAGAGTGTAAAAAATGTAAACTGATATGGATAAGAGGAGAAACAATGTCAACACACAAAATAAATAGAAGGGAGGGTGACTGTTAATCTTATTACTGTATTACTGATTGGTAATAGTGAGTTAGTGTTGCACAATGCACCGAAACTCAAAAGGTATTGTGATACCCTAAATGTAAAAACATTACAATACCCCGTTTCAATCTGATTTTTAAATAAAAAGCCATATTTGATATCTTTTCAAAAATATAATAAAAGAAAAATAGTGCCATTTTCTGTCATACGCTTGTTCTATTAGTTCTATTGCTGATGTTTAAGGTTTGTTTCAGTGTTGGTATTGAGAAACAGCATATTATTGTAATATTTGCTTTGAGAAAACACCGCTGTGAGTAAAGCAGAGCTGTGAGACACAAGGCAGTGAGGAAGTCAAACAATTTAAATGTGAGTGATTATAGGACAGACGGTAAATCTAGTGTTGTGTGTCTGGAGGGAGTGGCAGGTTTTATAAAAAGGGTCAAATGTGACTGCAAAGACACACAAGTTCAGCATATCCCAACACATCAACCATGAGAGGGACATACGCCTTATGTGAGATGCTCACCATAATATCTTTGCTTCACATCTCTGGTAAGACCACGGATTATTTGAACGTTTTGATTGATGGCTTAATGTGAACAATGCTCATTATTCCATACCCAGCAGGCTATGTGATTACATGCATACAAGTAAGAATGTATGAGTTTCAATATATATGACACATTACACCACTTTATGTTCTCTTTGGCTTCTTGGCATTGCTACATTGTGATTGCATTACTATGTCATTGTCTATGAAAGCTAATGGAAGAACAACTATGGTGTAGACTATCATTTCTCGATAGTATATTGTCTTAACTAGAGAGGGCATTTGTTTCATAACATGTTTATCATCTGCTTAAAATAATATAAAGCTGAAAAGTCTGGGGACATTCGATTTATGCTATGAGTCATGTTTTGCACAAAATAATAATAAAGAAAATAGCATATACTTCTGTAGGCCTCTGTGTGATAAGGCACAGACCAAACACCAATATTTGCCAGACTTAACCCTTGTAAGGTGTTCGGGTCTGTGGGACATGTTTTCAATGTTTGCTAAAATAAAAAATATGCAATTTATTATTTCTTGTAACTCAAACTGATTGGCCTTGGCTCATTTTCTGTGAAGAGCATAAAAAATAACTTATTTTCAATGACTGCACACCTACACCCGCCCTACACATAACTATTACACATGTGGTGTTCGGGTCTACTGAACCCAAGTGTAGTAATTGTAGGTGCTATATACCTTAATTGTGCCCTCCTAACTGGGCCTGCTGTGTGTGTGTGTGTGTGTGTGTGTGTGTGTATGTGCATCTGTGTGTGTGCATGTCAGAGTGTAGGTGTCTGTGCGGGAATGTTGTCTTTCTGCATCTGGTATTCCCACACAAAGTTAGAAAATTGCTACATTTCAAGCACTTTCACCTGTTCTGATTAAGTTCTGAGAAATAAGCATCAATAATGATAAAAAAAATCTTGTTTCTATTTTTTTTAACCTTTTTTATAATTGTTCACTGGAACATTGTCTAAGTAACAAAAATAACACCTTACAAGGGTTAAGAAAATCAATCAATAAATTATAATGCTGCACTTGAGGCTGATGAATAGCCTTCACCTACTAACACACATTCCGAGACTAATGGCAGAATGTGATAAGAATAATATGCAGCTAGGCTTCACTAGTCAGATGATCTGACAGAGGGGAGAGTGGCAAACACATCAATGTGTCCAGTGATACTTGACCAAATAGAGTTGCTTATGTTAAGACAACTATGAAATTGCGTTGTAGGCTATTAGTGAGCACTTTCTAGACCTATAAAGTAGCCTATGAAGTAATCACAATGTCAAAGCTTTCGGTGGAAAAATCCGTTTGAGAGAAGGTCCCTCTCTATGAAAGCTCATTGTTATTGAAAGGTGTGTTGTTAGATGACCCAATGATAGCATAATCACGCTGGTTAGAAATTACATGCTTTTATCAATTCTAGTCAGTTTTGAAAGGCATTTGGGAAGACAGAATGAGCCTTAACAAATGCACTAACCTGACGTATGTTTAAAGCTGAATGCAGAGTGGATTAAGTCTACGTCATGATGACGGTGGAAAAAAATACTGAGGATGGCGCAAATTACAGTGTCTGTGTTTAGAGGGATGGCTGCGAGAACAGATGGTAAACAGGAGGGAGTACGAGGTGGTGCGCCCGGTAAAACTGCATCATCGGTACGGCAGAGACACAAAGGTGACCTTTCTTGCTGAGCTTACGTCTCAAAGAACACATTTGGATATGCTGTGCCAGAGTAATATGCATAATTCAAACACCCCTTCATATGTTCATTTGGATATGCTGTGCCAGAGTAATATGCATCATTCAAACACCCCTTCATATGTTCAACTTCACAGCTGTTCGGAACAGAGTCACAAGACGAAGTTAACTATAGACTAAAATTGAATGGGAAGGACATTGAGATTCACTTGCAAAAGAACCGGTGAGTGAACAGGAGGAGCAGTTCTCTCACGTTTGCCGCTCTCACTTTAGACATGACATTCTCTACGTATGATATAGGACAGAGACATTTGAGTATGAGTATATACAAAATATGCCAAGTCTACTTCTCACCACTCGCTTTTTATATTTCCCTTAGATTGCTGATAAGCAAAGACTATACCGAGACACACTATACCAATACGGGAACAAGGGTGACAACGCCTTACACGCAGGATCAGGTGAGGTGTTAGGGAGCCTTCTTAGGGCTAATTTGATTTAGGCTCTTTTCAGACCCCCAACACCTAAACACTACATTTCACATTTTAGAATCAGTGCTATTATCTTGGGAAGATTGTTGGCGACAGTCAATCAGCCACCAGCATGAGTACCTGCCACGGCCTCAGGTGTGTGTTTGAGAATAGCTTGTCTCTATTTGGTGCGGATTATTATTGAAGCCGTTCAAGGAAACCTTATATGTCTGACTGTGGTTTCTGTTGTTTCAGTGGATTCATCAGGGTTGCAGGGCAGGAGTATGTGATTGAGCCGTTGGCGGGGACAGACACCGGGGACCACATAGTGGTGAAGTACAGCAACCTGCGCCGGGTTCCGTTGAACTGCGGCGTCAACGAGAGTGTAGAGAATGAGTTTCCGCTCCTTGCCGAAGGAGGGCGCGCCCAAACCACAGTAAGAAAGTGGAGCTAAATCAAGTCAATCATCGCTTTACCATGCTATTATTATGCAGTGTTACAAATAGTGATGTCAGCCCCTTATACAGCTTACTTAACCCAACTATTTTTGCAGTCTCCTCTGGATATACAGAAATACATTGAGGTGTTCATAGTAGTGGATCACAGTGAGGTGAGGGGCGATAAAATAGGCTACTGTATGACCTAAAACATAGCTGTTTATGTAAAATATTTTATTTTGATTAGTTTTTATATTCTGTTGTAGTACCTTATGATGCAGCAAGACACTGACAAAATCAGGAGGAGGATGTTCGAGATATTGAATTTTGTGAACATGGTAAGTTAATTAAACCTTACTCACTTAGGTCTATTGATGAAACTCCGAATTGATTTTCTGTAATAAGACAGTGGGCCTACCAATCCACATCTTAAAATCATCTCCAGGTATACAGACCTCTACATACTGCAGTTGTCCTTGTAGGACTAGAGATATGGAAAGACAAAAATCAGATCCCTGTTGTGAAAAACAGTGGGGCGACTTTGAATACTTTTACAGATTGGAATAACAACGTCCTCGAGAAAATCAGGAAACATGACAACGCTCAGCTGATAACGTAAGTTTATCATCAAAGTTCATGGCCACTATCACAGCTTCCTCTTTTTAGTCCACTTTGACACCACGATGTGACTGTTTTTACCTCTCTACCACTTATAATTCAGGGCAGTGCAGTTCGACAAAGGAATTCTTGGCTCCGCCTATATTGGAACAATGTGTGGAAAATACTCCACTGGAGTAGTGCAGGTACTAAATTTCAATCATTAAATCAATTAAGATGGCTTATTTTTAGTAGATGATCTATAGATCTTGATTTGGCACTCAAATCTGATAAGCAATATATATGTTCTATTATCCTGATAGCTGATGAAAAGTTTACTGGGTTTTCAAGTTTTCAATTTTCACCACTTATAACTTTACATTGGTCAAAGTGTATTAGCCAACACAACCATGTCTGCTAATACCTTTGTGAGGGGACTCAAAAGGACATGTCTTCCAGGAGTTAATAAGTTTAATAGTGTTTAGAAGACCTGTTTGGTCACATATGCTATTGCATTATCATATACATGATCTGTGCTCTGTGAAAACAACTCCAACAGTACGATTCTAGACAAAAACTAATCAGAGAACACAGACCAGAGAACTGAGACACTAGACTTTTATGAAGCCCTGTTGTCCTCTGTGTCAACGTCACACAGGATCACAGCAGGGATGTCATCCTCACGGCGGCAACGTTCGCTCATGAGCTGGGGCACAATCTGAATATGCAACACGACAGCAGCCACTGCTCCTGCAAGGATTGCATCATGA